>NC_056731.1:1222057859-1222127859 GCF_019279795.1 Protopterus annectens | reverse complement strand
GGTGTAATAAATTTATAGTATTCAGAACAAAAGCAGGGTCTTGCAGGGAGCATGTATGCATGCTTCCAAACATCGAAACAGCAAAAACACAAGGACTGATGAAGTTACATTTTTTGTTTGTTTCTTGTATATTACTGAATCATGCTTAAGCAATTAAAAAGCTAGGTACCTCATGTACTAGAACATATCAATTTAGCTTGGTTTATTTTTTGAGGTTTGGACTATTTTATTTATTGTTTCCATTTAACATTTAAAAATGAATGAAAGCAATCATATTTGAAAATACTTTCATCTTTGCATTTTCTTGTCAGGCATAATAATTTGTTATATATTACACATTACTACAGCTGCTTATGGGATAATAATCAGTCTTATTACTTGTTATTTTTGAAGAATGTTATGTGAAACTCACATTTTAAGCTTTATTCTTCTTGTGAATGCTCATTATACTGCTCTTGAGAAAAAATTAATTTCACAGTTATCATCATGTAAGTAATCATTGTGGTCTGTATTGCAGTAGTTCCTTAATTAAAGGACTGCTATGGTTTTGCATCACTCTATATAGTATGACAGCTGAAAATTACATCAGTTCTCTGAAATAGGGCTCCCAATAGTACCATAGGATCATAGGATCATAGAATTATAGGTGGTTACATGGCTAATGGCCCTGGCTCCTTACAAGCCTAGCCAGGGGTTTATCCCAAAAAAAGAAACCTCAGTCAGCACTTGTCACCACTATCTATGAGGGACACAGGTGGAAGCCCTGGGGCAAATGTTTGGTTTCCCATCCACTCATCAAGGTTGCACTTGAAGAGGGTCAGCAATATACTCTGTTTGCCATGTATGGGAAGTCTATTCCAGAGATGGGGCAGCCTCTGGGAGACAAACCCGTCTTAACAACAGGTTTTGTTAATATTACATATAAGACTTAGGCCTTTCGAGCAGGTAATGCGTGAGGAGTTAAACTTATGGATATGGAGCATCTCTAGTAGTATAACAGACTACTAAGGTGCTCTACAACGGTGTTACCTTTTGAATGCTCCCACTGACTAACTATTACCACAGTTTGTGAACCAGAATTGTTTGCATGAACACTAGCTGCATGCTTTGTGGCCACCTTAAGTAAAACGTGAGCTGCAAATATATTTACAGGTAGGTCTGAACCCTATAAGTATATTGAGTTAATGTGAATGTGGTGACACAGTTAATGTTAAACAGTAAGCATTATATGGCATAGTCATATATGAAAACTGCTATGTGGTCCTCACATCTGCTACTGTTAAACATATAGCAGATTGATAGTCATTGCCTCCTCCAATATCTTGAGAAGAATAATAACAAAATGTGTTTGCCTGAATGTTATGCCTATTTTATATTGACAAAATATATGAAGCATGTTTTAATGAAGTGGCTCACAGAGTTTTATCTAATTCTGCATAGGTCTTTTATCACTAATATACATTAATTTCCTTCACACAATCAGAAACATCAAAGTCTCTAACGATAGTCTTTCTATAAGCAGTGTACACTTAGTATTTATATTTTTACACTGCAGCAAGGTATGTGGCTTACAAGAATGTAGAACTAAACTAGACACAGTTCATTTTTAGTGCTGTAGTTTAAATTAACTTATAAAACCACTGGCATCAACTACTTAGCACCTCTTGGACTGTTTTATAACAGCCTGCAATTTAATTTCAGCACAGGATTAATAACAACGTATCAAGATGCAGTAACAAGATTAATAGCAGGACGGAGCTCGCTGTGAACAGAAAGACTATCCATTATGGTAGTAATGAAAGGTTGCCCATAAAACAATACAGCACTGGTCACAGCAGTTCTCTACCACCAGCTATGACAATGATATGGATTATAAGAAATTATTTTTATTAAAGGTCTGTGCTGAGCTAAATAAAATTCTGGTTTAAAATAATATATGCAAACTGCTTTTACCAGTTAGCTTACCAGCCCATATACTTATTCAATGCAGTTTAATTCTAGCATGAAGCAGAGAATCAAATACCTTAAAAAGACACAATCATTTCACCTTTACTGAAAGTCATCTGCTCCTTACCAGAAATGATACCCAAGCCTGGATTTCAAAATAAAGTTGTGCCCAGCATCAGCATGCCAAAATAGATCTTTGACGAACTTGAGAACAGACATGAGTACAAAAACAAGATGGAATGGTGGTGTATACACTAAATAACTGTAGCATGAGATACTTGTGTTCAATTCCAAGACACTTTTTCTGTACCATACAACAATAAAAACTGACAATCTGTTTTGGGCAAAATATGCCATTACATTTTGACAAGCTTTCAGAGGAGACCACATTATGTTGCCACAAGTTCCAGTTTTCCTGTAATTTTGCATTATTTCTTTTTGGATTTCACTGAATAAATAGCAATAAGGAATAATGCAGTGAAAGCATGATAGCAGGCCATGTTTCTACAGTTATGTTGGAAAATGATATGAAAATAGGATAACCTGTTCCTTTCGAAAGTGGAGCCCCAAACCTTCACACACACACACACACACACACACACACACACACACACACACACACACACATACACACACACACACACACACACACACACACACACACACACACACACACACACACACACACACACACACACACAAAATGAAAATAGGATAACCTGTTCCTAGGTACTTAGTAGTCACAAAGCATCAAAAGTAGAGCCCCAAACCTTCACAGGATGCGCACACACACACACACACACACACACACACACACACACACACACACACACACACACACACACACACACACACACACACACATCTACAGGCAATCTGGAGAAATGTTAATTCAGGGAAGTGCAAGAAAAGCAAAAGCTGACATACTCAGTGAAAACAAACCAGGCACAGAAAAGTCATGTGGACTTTACACAGAAGGAACCCCTGCTAAGTATACATACATACAAAACCAGTAACAAGCAAAAAGTGAATAAAATCAGAAAAGTGCTTTAAAAGTAATTTTGAAAATGCTGTATGGAAAGAAAACATATTTAGGAACTACATAATCCTTAAAGAGACTGAATTATCCTACTTCAGGGAACCCTCCAGCTGGTCACAGCATGAAATATATTGGAAGTTCCCAGCCACATATATTTATAATACATATAGATGGGCATTTGTGAAGTATAAAAGGACACAGGTACAGCAAGAGGTCTGTTGTCACAGAACAGATAATCTGAGTCACTCTAACTCATAATACTATACAAAGAGTAAAATCAAATTTGTTAGCGGTATTACCAGTGTAATAAAAAGGTTGTCTAGTTCAAGTAAAATGGTAACAAAAAGTAAAGCTGGCAATTAGCTGATGTCAGAAATAACACAGATCTTATATATATATATATATATATATATATATATATATATATATATATATATATATATATATATATATATCCACAACTCCTTTTTCCCATTGTTTGCATATGGAGTCGGAGTGTGACTTCACCAGTGACAATCATCTAGAGCGAAGGTTTATACCTGCCGCAGCTGATATATAGATAGATATATAGATAGATAGATAGATAGATAGATAGATAGATAGATAGATAGACAGATAGATAGATAGAGATATAGATATAAATATATATTTTGATGGTCCCAAATAAATGTTAAGCTGGGTTTCTGATCGGTAAGTAGGAAGTAAATGCTTAACTAAAAGGGTTGCCACAAGACTGGGTGGTGCAGTGAACTGTAACATACTCAAAACAAATGTTCTGCACTTATGTTTTTCCTCTCTATTTGAAATAGTTTTACTTTCTCTTCCCAGATGATAAGATATATAAAATCAATCAAAATGTATGAAACTATGTATCAGCAGAAATAGATTTATATAACCTGAAATATATGCATGTTTTTTATCAGTCAGTAAAATGTTTCAGAGAAATGACAGATAATGAGACTGTAATGTCAGGACAAAGACAATATACAGGGACGAATAGATAAATGAATGTCTCACTTATGTCACCAAATACCCCAGAGTGGATTGGTACTGTTTGCCATCTTCTGGAAGACTGATGCTCAGAACGTCAAACCTGAAAGATATTCAGTGTCCTGTCATGGCAGGAGAGCAGAGGACGTTCCCCTACTTGCAAAACAAAGTCTCTCTGTCTTTGGAGTGTTTTTTGCAGTTTCCCAATGTTTTAGGTGTTTAGGCTTTGAACAATAAGAAGGAAGAGAAAATGACTGAATTTAACAATTGGCTTAGTTTCTTTTGTCACAACAGAGGGATCCAATACCTATCAGCATGGGAGGGCATGGGTAACAGACCTGTCCCCCCCGGGCTTTCGGATATCGGCTAAAACATTATCCACCCCCTTCACAGCCTTTTTAGGCAATGTTAGACTGACAAATTAACTCAACTGAAGTTGTGGCTGTCTCTCTACAGAGTACTTTTTAGAATGTCTGTGCAGCCATTGATAGCAGTGGGGGTGGGGGGGTTAGTTTCACCTCATCACTGACATTCTGTCTTGCCTTATATAAGTGGTACATTTTGAGTTATCTCTGCCTAATATCAGAGCTTTGGCCAACTAACATCTACCTGAAATCAGCTGGACGTATAAGTGAATTTAAGTACACTTTTATCTGCCCTTTTCCATATAGTACTGTATTTAATTTATTTATTCGTGTTTTTCACTGAATATTAACTCAACAAAGTTGTGGCTGTCTCTCTACAGATAGTTCCCCATCCACCCTCCCTGTTCTTGTTTTGGTGTTAATGTTGGTGGCTTTGAAATTGCCCACCCCTCTTGTAGATTTATATTTGGATAGTCCTTCTGGGTCCATCTCATTTGCTCACTCAACTGAGTGCAGTGAGATCATATTCTGATTTCAGGCACTCCTACTGTGTACAAAGAGAGCATTTGGGAAGGACAACCCCTGTAGCCTCTTAATCCTGCTCTGCTCCCTCCCTCAAAAAAAAAAAAAATAATAATAATAATAAATAAATAAATAAAATATATCTATATTGTATTCAACTGCTCTTACTGTAATTGTCTTAGCTGCCTTTCTGCGTGCTGTTATCTGTTCAGTCGCTCTTACTCTGCACTTATTACTGCTTGTTAGTAGCCTTCTAATTTACTGCCTTCTGCACTTGTTTTTTAGTCATTTGTTAATTTAATTGTTTTTATTTGAACTGTATTTGCTGTAGTGTCGCTACACACTCGGGTGTGCTGGCCTGCACTACAATTTGAATTGTATTTACTGCTGTTTTAGCTGTATCTAGGACTGTTGGCAAACTTCTGAGCCGCCCAAGCCTTTCTGTGTTGGAGGGAAGCCTTCTAGCTTATCAGTGGGAGTGGTAAGCACTTGGTAGCCTATCTACCATGGGAAGAGTGGGTTTTGGCTCTGAAATTGTAGTTCATTGGCCATTTGGGCAGTTTTTCCATCTCTTTCTACTTTCTGGTTAAAAGCCCGTTTTACGTTTGGTCCCTGCCTTTCCTATAACTAGTGTAGTCCAGGTACAGATTTGCTGTATCCAGGACCATTGGTAAGCTTCTGAGCCCCCCAACCCCTTCTGTGTTGGAGAGAAGCTTTCTAGCTTATCAGTGGGAGTGGTAAGCACTAGGTAACCTATCTACCACAGGAGGAGTGGTTTCTGGCCCAGAAATTATAGTTTATTGGCCGTTTGGGAAGCTTTTCCATCTCTTTCAACCTTCTGATTTAAAAGCCTGTGTTTGCGCTTGTTTCCTGCCTTTCCTGTTACTAGTCTAGTCCAGGTACAGGTTTGCTGTATCCAGGACTCTTTGTAAGTTTCTGAGCCCCCCAAGCCTTGCCGTGTTGGAGGGAAGCCTTCTAGCTTATCAGTAGGAGTGGTAAGCATCAGGCAACCTATCTACCACAAGAGGAGTGGACCCTGGCCCAGAAATTGTAGTTATTGGCTGTTTGATCAGTTTTTTCCATCTCTTTCAACTTTCTGGTTTGAATGCCGCACTTGTACCTGTTTCCCGCCTTTCCTATGACTAGCCTAGTCCGGTTACAGAGTTGCTGTATCCAGGATTGTTAGTAAGCTTCTGAGCCTCTCAAGCCTTTATGTGTTGGAGGGAAGCCTTCTTGCTTATCATTAGGTAGCCTATCCTCAATGGGAAGAGTGAGTTTTGGCCCAGAAATTGTAGTTTATTTGTCCGTTTGGGCAGTTTTCCATCTCTTTCAAGTTGCTGGCTTAAAAGTCTACATTTGTACTTGTTCCCCACCTTTCCTGTAACTAGTCTAGTCCAAGTATAGATTTGCTGTACCCATGACTCTTTGTAAGCCTCTGAGCCCCCCAAGCCTTTCTGTGTTGGAGGGAAGCCTTCCAGCTTATCAGTGGGAGTGGTAAGCATTAGGTAGCCTATCTACCACAAGAGCAGTGGTTCCTGGCCCAGAAATTGTAGCTATTGGCCATTTGGGCAGCTTTTTTCATCTCTTTCAACATTCTGGTTTAAAGGCTGCACTTGCGCTTGTTTCCCACCTTTCCTGTAACTAGCCTAGTCCAGACACAGAGTTGCTGTATCCAGGACTGTTGGTAAGCTTCTGTGCCCTGCAAGCCTTTCTGTGTTGGTGGAAAGCCTTCTAGCTTGTCAGTGAGAGTGGTAAGCACTAGGTAACCTATCTACCATTAGAGGAGATGTTCTTAGCCCAGAAATTGTAGTTTATTGACCATTTGGACAGTTTGTCCATCTCTTTCAACTTTCTGGTTTAAAAGACCACATCTGCACTTGTTTCTCATCTTTCCTTCTCGTTTAGAAAAGAGACTTTGGAGTGATTAAGTATCAGTTTTCTGTACTTTCTTGCTGTACGTAACTGTTTTCCTTCTAAATGCAGATTTTCCAGCATTTATTGTGATTTAAAAGCTTGTTTTTTTTCACATATTGTACTTATTTGACTGCCTGCACTTTTAAAAAGTTGTTTTTTGTTTAAATAATTTGCTTAACTGTTGTAGGCTACACACTAAAGTGGGATAGCCTTTTCTGATCGTTTGTAGTCGTTTAAAGCAGTTTAAGTGTATTTTTTACAGTTTTTGCCTTATCTTTTCAAAAAACAAAAAAATGTCCTTGTTTCCCACCTTTCTAAGCTGGTATAGTCCAGTTTTCAGGCTAGTGTTGAATTCAGGGCTGTGATACTAGTTTATGAGTTGCCCATACCTTACTTGGATAGAAGGAAGTTTCTCTGTTCACCTGTGAGAGAGGGGAGCTTTGAGCAATCTATCTGTCCCTGGAGGAGTGGTTCCAGCCCAGAAGTTAGTGGTTTATTGGCCATTTTGGGCTAATTTCTAGCTCTTTCATTTTCCTACTATAAAAACTGCATTTGCACGGTTTTGCACACCGGGCAGTGCCGGTTAGCTACGTTTAAATTATTCCCGGCTCCACTAAGTCTCCTCTTCAGTTTTTGCTTTGAAACTAGTCCATCTCTCAACCTAAGCACTCAAAAAGCATCTTACAGCCCAGCACTTGCTCAGACCTAATAGCAAGCACTAATATACCCTGACACTGATTGCCCAGCAGGGCAAGGCTCTTTATTCACCTCTCACCAACCAAGCGACTAAGCAGCTCACCCTACTATTCAGGCATGACCAAAGGGCAACTTCAAGTGCACCCTCCAGTCCAGCTGGTGAATCTGTGTATCCTAAGGCAATGTTACAACTGCCTCATGTACACAGACAACACTCTCCTCCTACCACAAAACACTAACATATGTGAGAGATGCAATTATACAGTCAAACTGGAAGTTAAGCTGTCTCCACCCAAGACTGGAACAGACAGTCAAGAGGAAAAGGTTAACACTTGCACCACAACTCCAGCCGCACACAGACCTACTAAAGCAGCACTGGCAAAAAATACACATAAATACACAAAATCATACTCGGAGGCTCTAAATAAAAACCTGCAAAAGCATCAGAGACCTCCAAAGCAGACACCCAAACAACCTGCACTTCCTGTCAAAAACCCAGACAATACATAAAACACAAAATCAGTGTGCCACACAATCACAGCCCTTAAGGCAAAATCACATACCTAATACACTAGTAATAGGTGACTCTATAGTCAGGCATACTGATGTCCCACTCACTAGGCTGGACAAGCAGAAAATTACTGTTAGCTGCCTGTCGGGAGCCAGAATCCGCCACACAACACAAGCACTCAGGTCACTCCAGAACAAGTATAAATATGACTCTGTCATTGTTCATGTTGGTGTGAATGACCTGAGATGTACCTCCCTGGACTACATTAAAAGAGACATAGAAGAGCTCTCTGATCATGTAGCCCAGGCTGGTATGACCCTGACCCTGAGTAGCATCCTGCCTTCACCAAGAATGATACCTCAGTATAAAGAAAAAATTATCAATTTCAACAATTGGCTAAGCTTCTGGTGTCATTCAAAGGTGATCCAGTGTCTGTTAGCCTGGGATGACATGCTCGACAAGCAGCGTTGCTTCACAAGAGATGGCTTGCACCTGTCACCCTTAGGCTTTCGAATACTGGCCAAGGCTCTTGCTGCCCCCATAGTGCCTTTTTTAGGCAAGGCTCAAAAGTCAAACCCACCTCCGTAAACAGCACAGTTAACAAAAAACTGACGGTTATGCTACTCAAAGCCAGGAGTTTAAATCTCAATATGCACATGCTCAAAGCACTTTTCAGTATGGGGAACTGTGACATCTGTGCAGCAACTGAAACTTGATTCAAGGCACCAGAGAGCACCCCAGCACTACCAGGCTACAACTCATACCACACGTTTCGGCCACAGACCATGGACTGAAACACAAAAGGAGGGGGTGTATCCATATTCATCAAGAATACCTACATCTCTAGGTTAGTGGTGCAGCATGATACCTCTGAGATCATCCATGTGCAACTAACATCAGGCAAATCTGCAATGCAAATTGTGGCTTGCTACAGATCACCCTCCATGACCCAGGACCACCAGTCCACCTTTCTGGAGACACTGGAAAGCATGAAGGTCCTACCGAACACCCTGATATTGGGTGATTTCAGTTACCCTACCATTCAATGGGAAAACTACTCAAGTACAAATTCCCAGGCCCAGCACTTCCTATAATTCATCAACTCAAATGCCCTGGATCAGCTGGTAAACTCCCCTACCAGAGGTGAAAACATATTGGACTTTGTCATCACCAACATGGGCAACAGGTGTTCCACACCGGAGGTCAACCCGTCACTGATGAGATCAGACCACAAACTAATCACTCTGGATGTCCACACCCCACCACCACCCCCAACTAAGGAAACCACAGTAAAAATGTTTCTAAAGCAAACTTCACCTTACTTAAGACAGAGGTGGTAAGTTTCACAGCCCCCACGCTAAAGGATAACGCTGCCCAAGATGCCGATACCTTTACAAATGCACTCTATGAGCACCTACAAGGATGCATGGATCATGCCATCCCTAGCAAAACCAAGACTCCAGACTCCAAAAGAAACCAGTTTGGTGGACCCCTGCAATAAACAGGCTATACAATAGAAGGAGGAAACTAGTTCAGAAAAAAGCAAATCCCAAGAAGGAATGACATCCCTGATCAGTATCAGTAAGAAACTAAGGTCCCTCATGAAATCATCCAAGGCTAACTTCAAAAGAAAAATAACCAAGGATTCAAAAGATAATCACAAAGCCTTCTTTAGCTATGTTAAGAATCTAAGTGGCAACTCACAGATATGCACTGAAAATATACTGAACCTACTGATATTGCCAACATCCTGGCAGATAGATTCAGTGCAAGCTTCACCCCCCTCTCACCTCCAAAAGGCCCACAACAATACTGGAAAAGGGTAGTGTCCCAAAAATCACAGATGCACAGTTGAAAACAGCCCTTTCAAAAGCCTAAAACACAGCATCAATGGGAACAGATGGTGTCCCAGGCTGTGTCTTGCACGAACTACAGAACGAACTAACCCCTCACCTAAACACGCTGTTCAACCTCAGCATCTCCACAGGCTACATGCCCATAGAATGGTGCACAGCAACGGTTATTCCTCTCCACAAAGGAGGGGCCAGAACTGACCCTGGTAACTATCGCCCCAAAAGCCTGACTAGCCTGGTCTGCAAGGCTATACAGCTCATCATCCATGGATCATGGATCATGGAACTCATTAACAAAGACATTAGGAACCTCCAAACACTTGACCCGACCCAGTTCAGCTTTGTTTAGGGCAGATCATGCCTACTAAACCTGGTTGACTTCTTTGAGACAGTCACCAAGACCATAGACAAGGGAAAGGTGGTTTACACAGCCTACCTTGACCTCGCCAAGGCTTTCGACACCATTCTCCACTCGGGTATTACAGAAAAACTCACCAGCCTGAACATAAACCCCTATGTCATGAGATGGGTTGCCATATGGCTTACAGACAGAACTCACACGGTAAAAATAGTGGGCTCCAGGTCCGACTCTAAACCAGTCACAAGTGGTGTCCCGCAAGGCTCGGTCCTGGGACACCTACTGTTCGGCATATACTTCTCAGAAGTACAGGCAAACACAGGACGACTATGGCTAATCAAGTTCGCCAATGACTGCAAACTGGGAGCCATAATTGACTCTCCGGCTGACATAGACATCCTCCAAAAGGGCCTTACTGAAATGGACACCTGGTGTCAAAGTCATGGCCACAAGCTAAATGCCAAAAAATGCATAGTCATCCCGTTTGGGAAAAACAAAACACCCACGAATTACCACATAGGTGGCAACCCCCTTAATACAGAAGAGGTAATAAGAGATCTGGGGACCCAGGTAGATAGTAATCTCTCCTTTGACAATCATATTGCCAAAGTAGTTAGGAAATCCTTCTATGTGGCCCAACTAATTACTAAAGGGTTTGCATCTAGAAATAAAGAGATTATAGTGCCCCTCTACTCATCACTCATTAGACCCATCATAGAGTACAATGCCCCATTTGGGATGTACCTCACAAGATACTTCCAACAGCTGGAAAGACCACAAAAGTACCTCACCAAGAGGATTACTGGTCTCAAACATATGTCCTATGCAGCCCGACTGAAAAAACTCCAGCTGTACTCAGAGGTGATCTCTGACTTATAAAGCCATGTCCAACTCAAAATTGATGGATATGCTCCACCTAAAGAAATCCAAGTCACTGTGAGCCATGCGCTCTAGTGAGTTAAACCTTGCCACAACAATAAATAGAACATGCTGGAGGCATAGATTCCTGTCACAGAGACTCCCCATGCTTTGGAACAAAATTCCAAATTACATCAGGCAGAGCCCCTCACTAACACTCTTCAAGAGAAACCTTGACAAGTGGATGGGTAACAGAAAATACACCCCTGGGATCACTTCATTGGCTCTGCTTGACAGAGGATCAGTTAATTAATCAATGGGGCGGCAAAAGCAGACACACTCTGGTTAGGCTTATAAATGCCCTCAGGAAGATAGCCTAGTACCTACCTATGAACCTATGAACCTATAAAACTACCAATATAGCAAAAAAAAAAAAAAAAAAAAATCAAAGCAACACTAGGAGCCTAAACAAGAAGCCCCATACCCTATAAGCTCTCCTCACTCTGGTGAATGTATACATCTCTGCTGTTACTGAGACTAATCTTAAAGCCACAGAAAGTACTGTAGCAGTGCAAGGCTACAGTGCTTTCCTCATGTTTAGACCAACAACAACAACAAAGACAAAGGCTAAAGGTGGAGGTGTCTTGATTTATATTAGCAGCAAATATATCTCCAGGTTAGTTGAACAGAATGATGCTCTGGAGTTCATCCATGTTCAGGTCTTCATAGACAACATTCTGTACTATGTCCTGCCCAGCTACAGGTCACCCTCTATGACCAGCAAAGCATTCGACTTGCACCTGGATCTACTGGAGGTGCTCAAAATTCAGCCAAATACCCTATTCATGGGAGACTTTGACTATCCCTCTTTAAACTGGGAAATGCACACTGCATCTAACTCACAGCCTCAACGTTTCCTAGACTTCACCAACAGAACCAACCTAGACCAGATAGTGCACACTCTAACCAGAGACTCAAACATACCAGACCTTTGTACTCATCAACTTAGGAGAGCAATTGCAACTCCCCCATCTTGTCCTCATTAATGAGATTGGATCACAAAGCTGTCTCCCTTGAAATAAAAATCAACCGGGAAAACCCAACTAAACCAGTAACAAATTAGAAACTATTCTAAAGTGAACTACAGCCTGTTAAGTGATAGTTTCTCAAAATTCAAGGCTCCTGCAAATCCCAAGAATACAGCTGAGCTGTCTATGCAAAATTGTCCACAGAAACCCTCTATAAACATATAAACGGCTATATTGAGTCAGCTGTACCACCCTAAAGCAAACCCAGATCTGACACCAAAAAAAAAAACCACTAGTAGAATCCTAACCTTAACAAGGTATATGACAAAATAAAAAAGTCATGGCCAGAATCAGAAAGACTATAAAAAAGGACCAGCACTGCAGTAAACCAAGTCTGTGGATAAGAAGTGATTAAACAACAAACAAAAAACAAAACAAAAAAACTTGGACTATGGAAACACCCAAAAGTAAACTTTATTCCAACAAAGTAAAATGCAGCAAATCTTTCAGGTTAGCACTGAGGAAGGGTTCTTGCTAACTAGAAAGCTTTGCTGCATTTTACTTTGCTCGAATAAAGTTTACTGTTGGGCATTTCCATATTCCAAAGTTTGTTTTGTTTTCAAAACAAGAAAGAGCAATTCTTACAGAGATAAGAACACTCTGATTCAACCAAACCAGAAATTAAGAGGTCTAATAAGGTCCAAGAAGGCCACTTATGAGGTCAGGATAGCCCCTCAGGCTAAAGGCAGCTACAAAACCTTCTTCATCTATTTCAGAAGCCTTAAAGGAAGCACGCAGCAGTGTGCAGAACTGGTGGTAAATGGCTCAATCTTCACTGACCTGGGTGACATAGCAAATCTTTTACCTGATAATTTTAACTCTAACTTCACCGCCCCTCCCCCACTACCCTCTGTGAAATCCCTTCTAGCATATCCTCTCCAACTATCATAGGTTCATAGGTTCATAGGCTGGTACTAGGCTATCACCCCTAGGGCCTATACATGCCTAGCCATAACAATTCCCTGGCTATTTCTTCCCACAGTATTTACTTCCCTGGATCCCTGTCTAGCAGGACAATTGAAGTGATCCCCCGGGTGAATTTCCTATCTCCCATCCAATCATCAAGGTTCCTTTTGAAGAAGTCCAAAGAGGCGCTCTGCTTGACATGTATGGGCAGTCTATTCCAGAGTCTGGGGAGTCTCTGGGTCAGGAACCTATCCCTCTAGCATGTTTTGTTCTTTGTGATGACAAGGTTTAGATCCCTTGAGCATGTGTCTCTGAGGGATTGGGAGTTCTTTAAGTGTAGCATGTCCAACAGCTCTGGGTTTGACATGGCCTTCTATGTTAAGCAGAGATCACCTCTGAGTAGATGATATGTGACAGAGTATAGGTGGAGTTTTTTTACATGGTCAGCATAGGGCATATGCTTCAGGCCTGTGATTCTTTTAGTGAGGTATTTCTGCGGCCTTTCCAGTTGTTGCAGATGTCTTGAGTGGTACATACCAAACGGGACATTGTATTCTATAATGGGTCTAATAAGGGATGAGTACAGTGGGACAATGACCTCCTTTTTTCTGGATGAAAAGCCCTTAGTGATGAAGTGTGCCACATAGAAGGATTTCTTGACTGTTGTGGCGATGTGGTTATCGAAGGTGAGACCACTGTCCACCTGTGTCCCTAAGTCTCTTATCACACTTTCAGTGTTTAGTGTACTGCCACTTATGTGGTAATTCATGCATACATCTTTTTTCCCCAAAGTGGATAACTATACATTTCTTGGCATTGAGCTTGAGCCCATGGCTCTGGCACCAAGAATCTGTTTCTGTAAGGCTCTTTTGTAGAATATCCACATCATTTGGGGATTCAATAATGGCTCCCAGTTTGCAGTCATCTGCGAACTATGCTAGCCAGAGTCCCTTAGTGTTGGCCTGTACTTCAGAGAAGTAGATGCCAAACAAGAGTGGTCCCAGGACTGAACCCTGAAGTACTCCACTTGTCACTTGTCTGGAGCTGGATTTGGAGTCGGCTACTTTTACAGTGTGGGTCCTGTCAGTAAACCCATCGAGTGATGTAGGGATTAATGCCCAGCTTAGTAAGTTTATATATTATTCCTGAGTGGGGGATGGTGTTGAAGGCCTTGGTGAGGTCCAGATAGGCTGTGTGGACCACCTTACCCTTGTCCACAGCTTTGAAGACTGATTTGAAGAAGTCATTCAGGTTCAGGAGACAAGATGGGCCCTTCACGAACCCAAACTGCATGGGGTCCAGTGTTTGAATGTTGCCAATGTCTTTGTTTATAAGTTCCATGATAATACATTCCTTGGCCTTGCAGATCAGGCTTGTCAGACTGATACGGTTGTAGTTCCCGGGATCCAAGGTGGATCCACCCTTGTGGAGTGGGATAACTGTAGTTGTGCGCCACTCAGTGGGCACGGAGCTTGAGATGAAGCTATGATTAAACATGACACTTAGGTGAGGTGCCAGTTCATTTTGTAGATCATGTAGTACACAGCCTGGGATGTCATCTAGTCCCATGGATGCTGTATTCTTAGCTTTGGAGAGTGCGTTTTTTACCTGTGTGGCTGTTATTACCGGAATTTGGCAATCTTTCAGTATTGAGATGGGCCCTTTAGGGGGTGAGAGGGGGGTGAAGTTTGCACTGAATCGATCTGCGAGGATATTGGCAATATCCTTGGGATCAGTATATTTAATGCCATTCTGTTGTAGCTTAGAGCAGATCTGAGCATTGCCATTTAGATTCTTGACATAACTATAGAATGCCTTGTGGTTGTCTTTGGAATCTTTGGCAATTTTATTTTCGTAACTAGCTTTGGAGGATTTTATGAGGGATCTCAGCTTCTTACTGAGACTGGTAAATGAGTTTTTGCATCCTGGGATTTTTCTCTTTTCTGCAACAGATTCTTCCTTTTCTTGTAAAGTTTGTTTATGGCAAGGGACCACCAGATTGGCTTCCTTTGTTGAAGGAGAGCGTCTTGGTTCTATTGGGGATGGCACGATTCATGCATGAGTGGATGTGCTCATACAGTGCCTTAGTGTAGGATTCAGCAGTCGAACTTTCAGGTCCCATCTGCATGGGTGTCATGAAGTTTGTCACTTCTGACTTGAGTAGCATGAAGCTGGCTTTGGAGAAGTTTTTTACGGAGGTTTTCTTACTGGGGGTGGGGGTGGGATGTGGATGTCAAGGGTGATTAGCTTATGGTCAGACCTGACCAACGAGGGGGTGACCATAGGTGTGGAGCATCGATTTCCCATGTTGGTAATGACCAGGTCTAGGATACTGGAGCCCCTCGTGGGACTAAAGATTAGTTGATCCAGGGCATTGGAATGTATGAATTCCAAGAACCTTTGGGCAAAGGTGTTGGTATACGAGTAGTTTTCCCAGTTAATGGCAGGGTAGTTGAAATCACCCAATATTAGGGTGTTTGGTTGTATCTTAATATTTTCCAGTATGTTTAGAAAGGTGCAGTGAGAATCTTGGGGCATGGTTGGGGATCTATAGCAAGCTACAATTTGGATTACAGTCTTACCTAGTGTTAATTGCACCTGGAGAATTTCAGACGCATTTTGTTGGGAAACTAGCCTGGTGTTGTGAATATCCTTGGTGAATATGGACACTCCTCCACCTTTAGTGTTTCAGTCCTGGTTTGGTGGTCGAAAAGTGTGGTAAGAGTTGTAGCTTGGTATTGCAGGGGTGCTCTCTGGAACTTTGAACCAGGTCTCAGTTACTGCACAGATATCGATATTGTCCATTTTTCGGAGTGCCTTGAAAGAGTGCATTTTGAGGTTTAGAATTCTAGCATTGAGTAGCATTACTTCAGATTTTGCATGCTTGTACCTGTTACGGTGGTGGCTTTGTCCTTTGAACTTTGCCTAAAAAGGCACTATAGGGGTGGCAAGAGCCTTAGCCAGTAACCTGAATCCCAGGGGTGACAGGTGCAGACCATCTCTGGCAAAGCATCGTAGTCTGTTGATCATGCTGTCCCAGGAAGGCAGATACTGGATCCCCTTTAAATTACACCAGAAGCTTAGCCAGTTGTTAAAGTCAGTCATTTTATTCTTATACTGTGGTATCATTCTGGGCGAAGGTAGGATGCTACTCAGGGCTAGGGTCATACCTGCCTGGGCCACATGATCTGAGAGCTCTTCCATGTCTCTTTTCATGTAGTCTAGGGAGGTACATCTCAAGTCATTCACTCCAACATGGACAATGACAGAGTCATATTTGTACTTGTGAAGTAACTTGAGTACATGCATTATGTGGCAGATCCTGGCACCCGACAGGCAGCTGACTGTAATTTTCTCCTTGTTCAGCCTGGTGAGTGGGACATCAGTGTGCTTGACTATAGAATCACCTATGACTAAAGTGTTGGGTATGTTGTCTTGCCTTAGGGGCTGTTATTGGGTGGCACACTGGTGTTGTGAGCTATGTGACACTTTGGTTGTGATTGGTGTTTGTTTGTGTTTCAGCTTCAGAGGTCCTTGCTGCTTGGGCAGGTTACTGTTAAGGGCCTCCACATATGTGGGTTTAGTGTTGCTATATGTGGGTGTTGGTGGTGTGGGTTTAGAAGGGCTATGTGTTGCTTGAGATGTAGTGCGAGTGTTAACCTTCTCCTCCTGACAGTCTAGCACAGCAAGATAGATAGAAAGGGGGTGGTCACTTTTATATTCTGGTACTATGGAATACAATAAGATGGCCAATAAACTTAAATAGTTGAAGGGGAGTGATTTCACAAAATGATAATTTGGTGCTTACTCACACAACAGTCCAATAGAAGGAGCCAGCACAACGTGGTAGAGAGACAGTATTTTATTCCATAAATTGGCAAAAATACAGACCGGTTTCGGCAATAATAACAATGCCTTCCTCAGTGTGAGGAAAGATTCTACAAAAAGCCATATTTATTACAAAACAAAGAGAAGCAACTCCAATTGATTGGCTGGTCATAATTGTTCATTAAGCCCAGGTAGAAAAAAGCCACCTAGCCTAATTATCCATCTTTTTTCTTTCTGATCTAGTATAGTGTGCCAGCCAAACTTATTTCCTTTATCCCCCTGTATAATGTCAATAGCTGTAAACCTAAAGGTTGCAGTGGAATGTATTAAAACATCTTTATAAAGATCATTGCTCATTCTTTTATGTTTGATGTCACTCAAATGTTCCCCAATGCGATATTTAACTGGTCTTGATGTCTGTCCAACATAAAATGCCCGACACGAGCAAGTTGCTAAATAAACTATCCAGTCACTAGAACAATTGGCAAATAATCTAATGTCATAAACCCTACCAGTATTTCGACTGGTAAATTGTTTGGTTCAATCATTACAAACATAGGACATCTGATTCTAATACATTATATCAGTCTAGCCTAATAGGGGGACTTCTTTTTGGCAACTTTCCATGTGGACATTGTGTTCATTGTGTTAGCATGGATAAAACCAAACAATTTACCAGTCGAAATACTGGTAGGGTTTATG
Source organism: Protopterus annectens (assembly GCF_019279795.1). NCBI lineage: Eukaryota > Metazoa > Chordata > Ceratodontiformes > Protopteridae > Protopterus > Protopterus annectens. Next base: position 1,222,110,282 of record NC_056731.1, on the reverse strand, counting down.
ACATTAGATTCTTTGCCAATTGTTCTAGTGACTGGGTAGTTTATTTAGCAACTTGCTCATGTCAGGCATATTATGTTGGACAGACATCAAGACCAGTTAAATATCGTATTGGGAAACATTTGAGTGACATCAAGCATAAAAGAATGAGCAATGCTCTTTATAAACATGTTTTAATACATTCCACTGCAACCTTTAGGTTTACAGCTATTGACATTATACAGGGGGATAAAGGAAATAAGTTTGGCTGGCACACTATACTGGATCAGAAAGAAAAAAGATGGATAATTAGACTAGGTGGCTTGTTTCTACCTGGGCTTAATGAACAATTATGACCAGCCAATCAACTGGAGATGCTTCTCTTTGTTTTGTAATAAATATGGCTTTTTGTAGAATTTTTCTTCACACTGAGGAAGGCATTGTTATCATTGCCGAAACCAGTCTGTATTTTTTGCCAGTTTATGGAATAAAATACTGTCTCTCTACCACGTTGTGCTGGCTCCTTCTTTTGGACTGATTTATGTTTTTTAAGCTGTGCACTTGCCGTATTTGCAGGGGTTACATCGGGACTTCTTACTCACACAAGCCAGTAAAAACAATGAGGAAATGAGATATATGGTCAAATCAACATAAGGGGAAGGCAACTAAAAAGACAGTAGTATTTAAGAGCACTACAGTAACCGGGTGGGAGAGTGGGGAAAACATTTCTGCTTGACTCACAAGAGACAGAGCTGTGGTCTCATTTCAAGTTTTAATATGCAGTTAAAAGCAGAATACAAGTAAAACACAAGGTAAATAAAACAAATCACAGTATTCAAAATAGAAAAAGGCAATAAAGTAATACAACAAATAAAAAGCAAACTAACCTTTCCCTCACAGTAAAGTGTAGCAGAGTCTGGGTGAGCCTTTCTAGTAAAGCTCTGAAATGTTTTATTTTACCCCTTAAAAAGAAGATTTAGTTCCTAGCTCCACCCCCTCCGTTCACAGATGACTAACCTTAACTGGCCTGTTCTATTAACCTGTACTAATTTCTGCCTGACTCACAAGAGACAGAGCTGTGATCTCTTTTCGAGTTTTAATATGCAGTTAAAAGCAGAATGCAAGTAAAACACAAGGTAAATAAAACAAATCACAGTATTCAAAATAAAAAGGCAATAAATTAATACAACAAATAAAAAGCAAACTAACCTTTCCCTCACAACAAAGTGTACCAGAGTCTGGGTGACCAAGTCCTGGCAGTTCTCACTAAGGCCAAAAACACTGTTTCAGTGCAGATTAATGATAAGGAAAACAGAAGCTAATAAATAATCTTTGCATCTTCATCTTGTGACAGGGGTGTAAATATCAGAGTAAGATAGGCTTTCTGAAGTATATGATTTTTACCTTTTTGAAATTAGATGAGAAAAAGATAATTTCTGCAGAAAATATGCACCATGTTTAGCCTCTAAACCTGAGCCTGCAGCATCCTCATCCAATCATTGTGCACTCCCTTTCATATGCAGAAAAGGAGATTGTTTTGAGGACTGCATGATCAACTCCAAATTAGCAGTATTAGGGGCATTCCATTTTTTTAAACAAGCCTTTTACAAAGGAAGATTATGTTCTGTCCATCCTTAGGGTGAAAAAGAAGAAAACCACTGCACTACATTCAGCTCACCTGAAAGTTAATGCACTAAATGGAGTGAAAATATGTGGCCATCCCAAAGCAATTATACTGTGGCTGGAATTTTAAAAGGGAGAAGCAGGCCTGATACTCTGTATCATGTCAACTAGATTTACTAGATCCCAAAAAAAAAAAAACATTTTTCATGTTACAAAGCAACTACAGGACCAGTATCAAATGATGTACTTCATACTGTTAGAAATAAGAAATTACATCTAAACTTTGTTGCTGCTGAAGTCACATTTTTCTGATCTTATTTATTTATTGACATGTGTTTACTGGGAATGTCAGACTGGATAATATTATCTATCTTCATCAGAGGCCTAGGGAGAAACGTTCCACAAATATAAGAAAATCTGATGCATGTATGTAGGTAAAAACTGGCATCATATTACAATATACTGTAAATACATAGATTAATGCAAATATTAATACACGTGATGTAGAACAACAAACACCTATTATCAGTAAAACAAGACAAAGACAATATCATGTATTATTGAAACATGTTGACAAGTTATAAGTGAGTGACTTTATTACTGACTCATAAAGGAGATCTGACAGCTTGCTACTCAATGGTTTAAGCCCAGATAGTGCCTCCTCATTATTCCCAACATGAATCCCAAGACTTTAACTAATGATGTCTCCAGACAAATGTAAGCTATTCTCTCACAACCTGCATTATGTATGAACCTTCTAGTTTTACTTTCTCAGAGTACAATATTATTGGATAATGAATGCAGATGATGGTTCAAACTGTTATTTAGGGTCCACACACTCTGAACTAGACCTTTGGAAAGGGTGAATTAGTTTTTGCAGTATTACAACTAAAGAACAAGCAGTACTTGTAAACAAAAGGTGTAACTCATATCTGTTTTCTCACCTCTTCTCTTAATTTATATTTATAATTAACCTAATGTTTTGGGATAGTAGTTTTCAATGCAATTGGCTATAAAAGAGAGGAATGTTATCTTTTTTATTTGAATCACTGTCTTGGTTGTAGTGGGTATTCTGACCAGTCTAATAATTTATTAGGCATGTACAGTAGGACTATGCCCAGGGAAAATCACTGTGGTGAGATATTGCTATCAAGATGCCTCCTCTTCCTATCAGCAGAACCTTGCATACATATGAATGAATGATAGCTTACCTTTCCAGCTAAGGGATTTTTGTATTCCCTCCTAAACAACACTTGGTTTAAACTCTGGTGGTTTTCAACGGTAATGTGCAATAACCTCAACACATTTTAACTGACAGCTTAACTTTGTAGCAAAGAGATGTTTGTATTCCCTCCTGAACAACACGTAGGGTTACACTATGGTGATCTTCATTGGTGGTGTGCAATCACCTCAACACATTTAACTAAGCAACAGCAGCAGCCCCTGTGCAGCATTCACAGCATGTTTAAGCAGTCATAGGAACACCTGGCCTTATGGACAGAAGTAATTGGTGACAAATGTTTTTGAAACCCTAGATCAGAATCCTTTCTCAGACTTCTCTTCTTGTTAATTCTCACTGCAGCTCATTAAGACATAAATATGACAGCCTTTTACATTTTTTTCAATAACCACTTGAGACTGGTCACCGAAAAGAAAAGTGATTAGTAATATGGATTTAATGCACATGGGGTGTTTTTCTTCTTTCTATTATGCAGCTAACATACTGTAGAACATACTGAGCTCCCAGGGTAAAACTGCATATTTTTGACTTGAGGATAATATTTGTGATTCAGGACTAATAAATCACAGTATTATTGGATACTACCACAACTACATTGTGACCTGGGTTGTAGATCTAATTTCTGCAAAGTAGACTTATTGTGACAAATTGAGCTGCTGTAGCAAACTAGCATTTCTAAATGTTTACAACACAGCTCTGCTACTGGGCAGAGTCATTTTAGTGTGGCTAAGAAACATCGCAATATTTTTTTGGCTGAAATACTGCTTTACATTGCACTCTGATGTCATGGAAAAAAGGGTTGTGGATGAATGGATGGATGGATGGACCATAAATGTAAGAGTTTAAAAGTAAAGGACTGAAATGCCTTCACTGCTTTAATGACCATGGGAAATGCACTGGTTAATGCTACTGGCTGGAAATCATTGGCATGATGCTTAGAAGTGCAACTTGCCTTAAGCAATTAGGATAAGTTGAGCTTCTCTGATTTAATGAGTTTCTGTTTATACATAAAATGCATAGTCATTCATGGCATTAAAAAAAAATTACATGACTGTAAATCTCTTAGCTGAGTAGTTTGGGCAACTGCTCACCTAATTGCTTTACTATCCTGTGCAACTAAGTAGCACAAGTGCCTATAACAAAGCATATACAAGCACTTACACTCCTCCAAGATATACACAAAAAACATGGAGATCTGCTCAGGCACTCAGACACTCACAAACACGCATACTCATCTAGGGCCAACACACTCTGCATCCACAATCTTCACGTCCATATCACCCACAGATCACTTCATGCATCAGGAATCAAACACACACACACACACACACACACACACACACACACACACACACACACACACACACACACATATGCATGTATGTATACACAAACAATAAGCAATCAACCATGTACAATCACACCAACCACACACAGACACACACGTGCACAAACACGCACATGCACTATGTATGTGGATCAGAAACTTGAGCACAATGAAACTACTCTGCATTTCCATGTTCATATTCTCCCACTGAAATATATAGATGCATGCAGTTAAATTGCCATTTATACTTCCGGTGCTCTGCATGGCTCTTGCATAGTATAGACAGATCACTGTACTAGACAAGAGTAGTGCACCTGAATGCAAAGGACTTACTTATTATGGGTCACACCCACAAACCACCACATTTATACACAGTTCTGAAAACCCTTGCTTTAGTACAGGAGCTGGCCTAATTAGAATGGTGGATTATATCATTCTGGGCATCATTATGTGGTATGAAAAGACATTTGAGCAATTCTGCATAGTACTCAGGGAGATTCCAAAAGGAAATTGTGCCCAGTATAACACACCAAAGTAGGTCTTCAGAGAACAGAGGGCAGTATACTAATGAGCATGTCACAGGATAATTGAAGTATGCAAGTAATTGTACCTGATTCCAAAATGCTATGCCTGTGCCAAATGACCATAAAAAGGGATTAACTGTTTTGGCAAAGGTCTCAACATATTTTCTTGCATTAATTCTCAGTGGAATCCACACAATAAGTGAAAATTATGATGAATACAGTAAATGCATTACAGCAGGCTGAGAGTCAGGAGGTGATGCAGAAGAGCAACCTGCGAATGCATCCTAACATCTGTAGATATCCAGCATGGAAGCATGTGTGCAGCAGTTAAGCCAGATGCCTGACCAGGAAATAACAAATAGACATAAACTAGATAGACAGCAGGTGCAACATGTGTCTGGGATGTGTGCACCCCACGTGTCCTCACTCAGCTTGTGGAATAAGCAATCTGCATCAGGGATGTATGCACCCCCACATGTCCTCACTCAGCTTGTGGAATAAGCATCCTGTGTCTGGGATGTGTGCACCCCCACATGTTCTCACTCAGCTTGTGGAATAAGCAACCTGTGTCTGGGATGTGTACACCCCACATGTCCTCACTCAGCTTGTGGAATAAGCAACCTGTGTCTGGGATGTGTACACCCCACATGTCCTCACTCAGCTTGTGGAATAAGCAACCTGTGCCTGGGATGTGTGCACCCCCACATGTCCTCACTCAGCTTATGGAATAAGCAACCTGAGTCTGGGATGTGTACACCCCACATGTCCTGACTCAGCTTGTGGAATGACCTTGTCACAGTAAAAACAAAGGTTTGTTTTAGCCTGTGTATATTGGCCTCTGGGATATTTTAGCAACACAGGGTTGATATAGTAGGATTGTTCCAGACAGCCACTAGTCATATGCTAGGACAGTTCCTGGCAATCATGTACAGCAAGACTGATGATTCCTTCCACTCCCCAAGTGCACCACAGGAGCACCAAACTGCCATGGAATGGCTGTCTGCTATAAATAAATTTCCTGATGCCCTCGGTGCTATTGATTGCAGCCACTTACCAATTAAAATCCCATCCAGAGAGGGTGCAGAACTGTGCTTCAGCAGAAAGATGTGGCACCTCTTAGTAGCCAGGTAGTATTCTCAGCAGATGGCCTCATCATTAACCTGAAGACAATGCACCCAAGCTGTGTGCATTGTGCTGCAATATTGCCCTAAGGGCAATAGTTCAAGAAAATGAGACTTATGAGGAGCTACTACTTGGTAAGTATAACTCTTTATGAATATGTTGCCCTGTGTTCTGATACTCAGTGATGCAGCTATGATGATGTTTTGCCCATATATCCAAACAGGTGGCTGTGGTTATCCACTGAAGCCCTGGCTCTTGACATCATTCAGAGCCACATTCATACTTACTGAAGATGCATTTAACAGAACACACAACACAACTTGAAAAAACATGTACCTGTGTTTGACAGGCTGAAAGCAGGATTTAGATATCTGCAAACATCCAGAGTGCAGTGCTATACACACTAGAACAGAATGCACAAATGCTAAGAGTGTGTACCATGTGGCACAACATGATTACATTCAAACATGGTGGTCTGCTTGCTATATGTGTGAGGTATCTGCCACAAGAGCACTAGACATCTGAAGAGGAGCAATCCTATGCTTCACAAGATGCTCAGTAGGATATAAAGAAAAGAATACCCAGGCATGGACAATGAAAGTTGTGCCTGTATATGATGGCTCTCACAACATGACTATGTCTTCCTCTGAACTTTGAATCATGACATGTTATATGTACACATGTGGAATAAGCAACATGTGATGTGTACCCATCTGTGACTGCATAGCTGCACCACACATATCAAGCACATTAATTCTTATGTGACCTGTACATGGGGACCATCATACATGCCATACAATTATACAAACTGTGTCTTACCATACCAGTCACATACTATGTGGTGACAGAGAGCAGAAATGTATAATGTTGTCTGTAATGAATTACAGTAGTGTTACATACAAGAGAAATTAGTACATGAGCAGCAACTACTGCAGAGTTACTTGTATATGTATGACCTCCATGTAGTAAGTGTCATTGTTTCAAATAATGCCAAAAATACACATTGCATATGTGGACTGCATTGTGTGTATCTGCTGCTGGAGATTGATTGCTTGAGTGTGGTAGCATGGAAACAGCTGAACAGAACTCAAAACATATGAGTACATAAGTGATGCATAATAGCATATAACTAATATAACACACAATCAGCACAGTGTTTCAGAACAGCTGCCACTGTGCACGTTGCACACTGTGCCAAGCAAACATCTGAAATATGCAAATAGCAAATAAGACATGTGGCATGCAGTTTGCAGCAGTGACAGAGGATGCACACACACGACATCTCAGCCAGGAGTTCCATAATGGACTGACATTTTTACATGTAACTGCAGTGTCCCAAAACATTGCAAAATCCACCTCTGAAAAATAACACACAATCCAGTATTAGCAAAGTAGTATCATGTTTGTAAATGCATAGAAAATATGGAGCTCAATGTGCATGTTGCAACATATGTAAATAAGAATGCCAGCTGTGCAAGCATGTGCCTTTAAACTGTAGAATGTATATTTTAGATTACTGTGAAGATTACTCATTCGGACTGTGTACAGAAAATATGCCGTGGCAGTTGTGGAAAATGGTAGGAGCAATTTCATTAGTACTGAGTAATATAACAGCAGTTGCAACGTGAATAAATGTGATGTGTTGAACAAATGCAATTGTAGCAGACTGCAAAACATGATATTCAGGTAGACTGGTATACCAGAGTTTGTTCTGTGCCTTAGAATGCCATGACATGCTGTCATTACACATCAAACCTGTCAACAATGTATGTGGCAGTTGAAATATAGTAGTATGCTTGATAAACACAATAGAAGCCTATTATTTCTATGACATCAGGTTTGTCAGAGACCATAAACATGTACAGTGTGCTTTGGTCAGTACAGCTGTCATCATCACCAAAGGTAAAGAGACACAGCAGCACATGCACAGGGATACCTACCATGACACCACTAACACAGACAAAGTCACACATGCTGATGCTCACATAGTAGTCTTCCCCTGCCATGTGAGGAAACATCAACCTCAGGCCTATGTTATTGCACTGTTGATCTGGTGATAATGGTACCATGTGTTGGGTGGGTATAATAGGGGCCTGTGAACTGGCATGTGTTAAGCTTCATGAGTTGTCAGTTTCTGCCTGAGCATGGTGATCAGCAAGAACTCTATGTGCATATTGCAACACAGGCACTATGGATGACCAAGTGCTATGGGAAAGAAGCCACAAGAAGAGGCATTCCTCTACCCATTGGGGGCATCCTGATATAATGGGCCAGAGACTGTATGACCCAGGTAGTATAGCAGTGCTGCTCAAGCACAACAACTGAGGAAAGCTGTTCTAAGGTGCAAGCAACTGATGCTGCACTTTCTCTGTGTTCAAATACTGAGATTAGCAACCCATGTCGGCACTCCTGACTGTCATGCAACACCCACATGTGGTATGCTGTGCAATTAGGTGCACTATCCAATGCACACAGATCTGTGCCATGATGGTGCTGTGACTGATCCTGTACCTGTAACAGTAGATGCAGACCTTTTGAGATGTAGCCACTCATTTCTGACACCTGGCAATTGCTGTTTGACAGACATCTGCTGTCTGCTATGGAACTGGGTCAACACCACTGTAAATATCATTTGGGGACAGTTGGCCAAGGTTATTATGACCAGTAACTGATGCTCCACTACCAGCAGACTTAGCAAGTTCACTGTCCTATCTGTAAGAGAACATATCTTGGGCCAAAGGACTGTCATCAGTGGTACTGGACAAAGTAACCCCAGCACAGTGTCCTGTGTACCATCAACTGTGCTGCCTCTCTGGACTACATCATGTCCTGTATCAGGATTAGTGGAAGATTCTTGGAGTGAGTGAGCTGCAATGAGAGAATAGAAATATAAGCACATATTCCCCATGTTACCATAAGAACATGTATGTTAAAATACTTTGAATCTTTAGAGATAAAGCCTGACAATGCTCACTGCCAATACAGAAGAACACTTACTCATCCCTAGAGAGCATAGCTAACATATCATCAGACAAATTCAGCTCTGCCTTTCACCCTATCTGCTAATAACCTTCCCCAGCTTATTAGTATACCCAGACCACTCCCTCTGATCATCTCAGAACAGGACTGAAATGCTCTCTCCAAGGCACAAAACGTGCTGCATTGGTCCTGATAATATACCAGGCTGCCTTCTTGTTAGTATGAATGCAACTGAGAACCAAGCAGAAAAAATATACCACAAAGACCAGGAACAATATCTCAAATATGTAATAAATCCATTTACTGGTTGCCCAAAAGATCGATGTGCAAAAAGCAGATAAAATTGCACTTAAAGCCAAACCAAATAGCATCTTTTAAATCTGTCTCTGAACAAACACGTATAGCACTTCACTCTTAGTGCCTCGGCAGAAAAGCCTTTACAGAGTAAACTGTTATTAAAACAAGACATACCTTATATAGCTCACTACACATTCTCAAACAATTAATTAATCAATTATACAATTAATTAATACAATGAATTTAAAAAGACATATGATCAAATAAAACTTTTCCAATGACATTCTTTATTTAACCCCAATGGATATAATGTATCATATTTCAATATAAAAATTGATTCTTTTTTTCTAAGTAAATACTTCATTCTAACTTCACTTAAATACTTTGCATCAATTTGTTCTAAAATTGTAACTTGTAAGCTACCAAAATTTCCTTCATGTTCCCTATTAAAATGCTCTGCTACTTGGCTAATAACCTTATTATTCCTGATATCTCTTATATGTTCCTTGATTCTCTCACCCAGGCTTCTTTTACTTTCCCCTATATAAAAATTAGTGCAGGGGCATTTAATAGCATATGCTATACCAACACTTTTGCAGTTGAAACACCCCTTAGCATTACATTTATTTCCATTAATATTTTCAAATGTTTTCACCACATATTTGTTTTTTGCCTTCTTGTTAGTGCCAGGCACTTTCTGGAAGACTTGCTGCTAAGGCTATTCAACCTCATACTGCCACACAAGGGAGGATCCACTACTATTCCAGGGCATTACAAACCTATAAGCCTCACCAGACTTATCTTCAAATCAATGGAAAGCATCATTATGGAGCATATTAAAAAAAGATGAAGGCAGTCTGCAACCACTGAACCCAAGGTATTTTAGGTTCATTAAATGCAGATCTTGCATCATGAACCTGGTGAACTTTTTTTGAACATTTCACTGATGTATTAGACTCAGGCAAATCAGTTCACACTGCTTATATGGACCTGGCCAAGGCCTTTCATAATGTCCTACATTCTGGCATTATTGTCAAGCTAATCAAACTAAATGTAAATCCCTGTATTACCCACTTGATAGCAAACTACCTAATTGAAATATCCCAATTGATTTGGGTGGGTGGTACATTCTCTTAAAAATAAATAGTTACCAGCAGTGTCACCTAGGGATCGGTCATAGGACCGCTTCTGTTTGGTATTTATCAATCTGATGTCAAGGCTGACATCAAGGGCCTGTGGTTGATCTAGATCAGGGCAAACTTGGTGCCATTATTAACTCCTCATCTGCCTTTCAAATTCTTCAGGAGGGAATAACATATACCAGAAAGTGATGCCTGGACCATGGCCTAAAACTCATTGCCAAGAACTGCAGCATTGTATCCTTAGGTAAAACTGGGCACACATACACCTACCATATAGGTGAGGCCCCTCTGAAATTGAATCAGCCATTAGGGGCCTAGGTGCTGTCACTGACAACAGATTATTCTTTGGTTGCCATGTATCCATTACTGTTAGGAAATCCTTTTACCTTGCTAGACTAAACACCGTGGATATTTCTTCCAGATTTAAGGATGTTATCAGCCCTCTCTACTCATCTCTCATCAGGCCTATGATATGGTATAGTGGCCCTTTTAGTATACACTTTTTTAACCAAAAACAGGGGAACAACCACCTCTAATAACCAATAACCAGCAGAAAGGTGGAAATGAAGCATGCTACACACAAATGGAGGCTGCAACTTGAACATAGCCCAAATACTTTATTAAAAAAATTAAAATTAAATGCTTCCATCCAGTTTATATCAGGACTTCATCAGAATACATCACTCAGCAAGAAAGCCACTTTATATAGTGTCATAAATTATTGCCCAAACTATTTCAATTAATTGTTTCAAATTCTTCCATGTAAAAAGATTTAAAGAGACATGCTTTCAAATATGACCTGATAAGGTAATGTTAAATAAGGTATACCCTGTTAAGACAATGTTAAGTAAATGAGTTACATTAAAAGCTTCTGTTTTAAAAACATGTACTTATAAAAATCTCATAGAAAGAAAGAAAGAAATAAAGCAACATCATCTGTTGTTGTTCCAAAGAATACTAATGTCATAAACAAGGCTTACTACATTGTCTTCTGGCATTCAGAAGCAGTATGTAAAAACTGATTTTTTATGCATGAGTTCAAAACAACCTTTGTTTTGTATAAAAAAGTGTTTGCCTGCAACACTTTTTTTATACAAAAGTACTTTTTTATACAAAAACAAAGGTTCAATTAGCTCCTTCAGACAAAATGTAGTGTGTGGATGCATGGAAGGAACAGGCATACTTAATGCATCTCACTCAGATATATTCAGACAAACAGTAGATGCCAGTAGGAAGGAAGATCCAGAAAATAAAAAAAATCTAAACAAATATGTGTTTGTACACACACACACACACACACACACACACACACACACACACACACATCTAGATCTACATCTAGATAAACATATGCATATAGTTATAGGGTGGCACAGTGGTGCAGCTGCTAGCATTGTCACCTCACAGCAAGGGGTTCCCTGGTTCAGTTCTCAGCTGGATCCCTTCTGTGTGCAGTGAACATGTCCTCCATGTGTTTGCATGGGTTTCCTCCAGGTGCTCCAGTTTCCTCCCACATTCCAAAGATATGTAGCACATGGATTGTATACTCAGCATTGGCCATAGATGGGAGTGTGTGTGCAAGCGTGTGGTGTGGAAGAACAACAGTAGCAGACTAGTCGCCACCACCTGGCAGTGTAAACCTTGGCTGTAGAAGATTGTCACTGACCCCATGTGCAAAAATGCGAAAAAGGGGGTATGGATATATATATATATATATATATATATATATATATATATATATATATATATATATATATATATATGTCATTACATATACATAGACAAATGGCATACATTGTACTATTGTACTATACTGCATTACTGCAAGTCTAAACCAAAGTCTGTAGAAGGAGGTAGATACTTTCAAGCTTTGAAAAGTTTCTACAAATGAAAGGGACTAAGACATGCATGTGTATAGGGTGATATATGTGTTACCAAATGGGTGGCAGTTATTCATAGTTTAGTATAAGATAGTGTCTGAGCTAGTAACTGCCCTCCTCTTAGTTCTACACACCACTTTCGTCATCCACTTTAAGTGCTAAATACTCTGTTTTCCAATTTCATCTTAAGACAGCATGATAAAACTCATTACTTACTGTCTTAATATGCTTATTCAGTAAGGGTACTACTTTATACTACACCATAAACACTGCCTCTTGTTAGTGAATTAAATTCCTTTACCTATATTTAATTCCAGAAGCACTCAATACAAAACTATAGAGAGGTGTACCCTGGACTTAACTATCACATACTTTAAACCAAGTGGATATCTAGCTACAGGCCCATGAATCTTACAATAATATGATCATATCCAAGGTTGTTAAGTATTTTGAATCTTGTCTTGTTAGCTATAAAATAAATATGTGAATCAAATTCTGCTGTTACCACATAATCCAGTTAGCACTGCATAAATAAAAATTCCTAAAAAGTAATGTCACTGACAGAAAGGCTATATTTATAGAGCATTAGGTGTGACTGCATTACATTTTGTGACTGTTGACAAATAGTAGAGAATAAAGAGATGGTGGAGCCATGAGCCCAAAAATATAAGTATAAATGTAGATAAAGAGCCTTGTAGGCTGGAAATTAAAATACTTGAAATTTATTACAAAACACAAATTTAGGTAAGTGCTTTGGAGGTAATCCTCTTCTTCAGACCTTTATACAGAAATAAAATAGCACACAAGGTTTAAATAAAACTAATAACCAATAAAAATTCTTTAAAAATCAGTGAAGCAACCCTCTTTTTTTCAAGAGAGGTTTTAAAGATACAGTACTGTTAAGACCAGGTGATAGGTACGCCTTAAAGTCCACTATCCACCTTAATTCGGCATATTCAGTTTCATTGTTAATATCACCTTCTCTAAGGCTCACATTCATTTTTTGCAAGACCAAGAATTTAAAATTGTGCTGATCACCACAGTCTAAGACATGCTTAGCTAATGCATTAGTAAGTTTGCTGTTCCTGCTATCATGAACATGTTCCATCACCCTTTCCTTCATTTCAACTATTTTAATTTCCAGCCTTCAAGTCTCTTTATCTACATTTATGTTGCAAATAGTGCAGTAGTATTTTATTTAATATTTTTTGACTTTATTTACTCGGAAAATCTGTCTGGGTCACACAAGACTCTTTTTCAGAGGAGGCCCTGTAGAAATGCACCTCTACATGACATTCAAATAATCATTAACATAATGAAAAGAAGACTAAAATTTTACAAATAGACAAGTTTTCAGTGTATTCAGTACATAAAAGTAAAAATTACAAGATGAAAATGCAGACAAAATCGTTTTGTATAAATCAGACTGGTATGCCTAGCAATATGCAGCATACCTCTCAGCCTCTTACAGCAAGTAATCTGTACAAAGCCTTAAATAAAAGTGGGACAAAGGCCCAAAAATAGGGACAATCTTTAAATATTGCTCTTACAAATTTAGACAGTTGATAGAACAGGCTTTGCGTTAGCAAGAATTTTCTGAAGTGTATGAAGTCTGAAACTCAAATGTCTGTCATTATTTTTTAACTTCAATCTTTGAATGATTTGACACTAATTTGCCAGAAAACCACAATTTTATGAAAAACGGACCAAAAATATGAGGCAAATATCTGGACATTGTGAAAATCTGTACAGTTGAGAGTTATGTTATACAGATTAATGTACAAGTATGAGGAGAGGCACATGAAGAACCTAAAAGAAGCTGGGATATTTAGAGTACTAGAGTAGCAGATATGTAGTAGCTAGTATATTAAGACTGAATTAGTGAATGGTAGCTACAAAGCTGATGCCCATGAATTAATCTGGATCTTTACAGGATCACTGGTTGGAGGGACTTTACGTTTAATGTTTGGCCATTAGAATGTTAGGTAGGAAAGACAAAGCTTTTAGCATGTTTAGTTGATACTCTTGAAGAATTTTCAGGTAGAAGAGCACAGTACGTAAGTCAGTACTGTGTGTGTGTGTGTGTGTGTGTGTGTGTGTGTGTGTGTGTGTGTGTGTGTGTGTGTGTGTGTGTGTGTGTGTGTGTGTGCATGTGTGCGTGTGTGCGTGCGTGTGTGTGTGTGTGTGTGTGTGTGTGTGTGTGTGTGTGTGTGTGTGTGTGTGTGTGTGCGTGTTACTTGCTTTATTTCTATGATGGCCTGGTGTGAGTTGAAGTCTATGGTGGTTTTGTGGATCCTATGGAACAATAACAGAGAGGGTACTGAGTTTTCAGTTTGTGTTCAAAATTCCATTGGCTTTCAATTTGTTTGATGGCAAGGAGTGAGGCATTTCAGAGTTTGGCAACATAGTTTGAATAGAGGGTGTCTCCATTGGAGTTTATGCATTTAGAGAAAGAGACCAAGAATCTGGTTTTGGAAACCTCTCAACCTCTGGACAAAGCCTAAAATAATGTGGAAACAAAGGCCCAATAATAGGGACACATTTTAAATAGGTTCATAGATGTGTACTAGGATAATGGCCCTGGAGCCTTTACAAGCCTAGCCCATAGGAATACACTGGCATTGTGCCACCCAATCATAGTTCCCAGTGTCTCTGTTGAGTATAGTCACTGGAGTGATCCCTGCAGTGAATTTTCTATTTCCCATCCACTCACCAAGATTTGTCTTGAAGAGGACAAGTGAGGCGCTCATCTTGACATGTATGGAAGTCTATTCCATAGCATGGGCAGCCTCTGAGTTATAAACCTGTCCCTCCAGCTTGGTCTGTTGATTGTGGTAATAAAGTTGAGGTCTCTGGAGCATGTAGTGTGGACGGATTGTGATTTCTTTAGATGTAGCATTTCTAACAGAGCTGGGCTAGACACGGCTTTGTAAGTCAAGCAGCGATCGCCTCTAAGTGGGCGATATGAGACAGAGAATAGTTGGAGTTTTTTTGAGTTTGTCCATATTGCTCTTATACACTTAGAAAATTCCTAGAATAACAGGATATGTGCTAGCATACATTTTCTGAAGAATTTAAAGTCTGAAACTCAAATGTATGACATTATTTAATGACATCAATCCTCAGTGATTTGCCAGAAAACCACAGATTATATGAGGACCAGATCAAAAATACAAGGCAAAAATCTGGGCATTCTGTAAAAATCTGGACAGTTGAGAGATATGAATGACCATTCTGTAGCATACAACTATAGCATAATTTGTGTAGCTGCACATATTGCTGGTTGATAGAGCATTCTGTGAGCTATTGTTAGCTGAGAGAATTTAAGCAGATTAGGAAGTTCCATCCATGAGAGTTTTTGGCGAGGAACCCAATAATGTGTTTGATTAAAGAGATGTGCTGCAAATTTAGTGATTTTAATTTAACATTGATCCATTTCTCTTTAATTGTGAAGAGTTGAGGTGGGCGAATATGAGTGATGCATAAGAAGACCTGGTAGGAGATACAATGGTGCTGTAATTTTGAGTGTTTGGTCAAAGAGCTAGATGCTAGCCACATATAAAGTACCTAATTTCTGGTGGGGTTTTTTTGTTGGTATATTGAATATAGGCACTGAATTTTTATTTATTTTTATTTATTTATTTTATTTTACATTTGTTAACCGGGCTAGTCTAGCTGGATATATTTCCATTTTCATACAGGCTCGGGGAGAAAAGCTCCAGCAAAATAAAAATTAAAAAATTAAAAATGTTGTTACATGGTAAATAAAAGGATTTAAAAAAGTAAAACAGGTAATAATAACATACTGAAGATATTTACACTTGAAAGAGTATCAAATAATGTAGCACAGTACGATTCATAAGAAATTTTACACATCAAAAGAAGAAAGATTTTAGTAGTATGTTGATTAGAGTTCAAACATTAATAGTCTTGCTTGCATGAATTAGCTTTAAAATGTTAGTAAGTTTATTTGGAAGAGGAAGTATCATTAGTGAAAGTGGGTGATTAATCGGGGTTGCTACAAGGGCATAACCAGTGTGTTTTGAGGTGTTTTTTGAGTTTTTGTTTAAAGAGAGGCAAGGAAGAGAGTTGAGTTAGTTCATTGGGTAGCTGGTTCCAATTTTTACCCACTGTGTTAGTAAACAGGGAGTCACCAACCATGTTGTTAGACTTGGTTATGCTAGCGAGGAGTTTGCTAGAAGAATGTACGGAATTCAGATTTTTATAGGGGATTAAGAGATTGGAGAGTATAGGGGTGGTGTTGGGTTGGTAAAATATCTTGTGGGCAATGGTGAGTTGGGAGATAATCAGATGGTTTTGGAATTCAAGCCAGTCTAGCTGCCAAAGATTCAGACAGTGGTGGGTTCTAAAGGGATTTCCAGTGGCAAATCTGGCAATGTTATTATAGGAAGTTGCTAGTTTGTTAAGATTATTTTTCTTTAGGTTAGTATATATAGGTGAGGCGTACAGAAGAGTTGAGGTTAAATGGGAGTGAGCAATCTTGGTTCTGGCTATTGGGGTTAGGAAAGGTTTGATTCTATATAAGGAGCCTATTTTTCTATTGACAGTTTAATGTTTGCATCAATTATGACACCACTGAATAAAGGACTGATCCAAAATGAATCGTCTCCTGGCCTCTTTCTTTCTTTGACCAAACCTAACCTGCTGGAAAATTCTCTATCAAGTAACTTTGCTCTCTAGCAGCCAGACAAGAAGAATACCTTTGCTTCACCACGGAAGCTAACATGTCACCGGTAACTAGAACTGTGCAAAAGAAAAGGGCTCCGCAGTAATACTTCTAATCCAAGATGTGACTGGCTCCCACAGCCCTTACAGGTAACCGCAGGATTTTTAGCTTTACTTTTACAGTTATGACACCAAGTAGTTTTATAGTAGGGACCACATGTGTATTATAGTAGGGGTCACATCTGTCTTGATGATATGTTCTAGTGAAGTAACTACGAAGGAGTGTTTGTCTTGATGTAATACTAAATAAGCAAACCAGTCTGTTCTTATTTTATAGTATGGCATGTTGGTGCAATCTCCTCGGTACTGTGTATTAGAAATTATGTATTCTTAGAATGTTAAGCCACAATTCTTAGTGTACCATAGGAGGTATATGAGTCTCATCGGTAAAAGTACTGGTTTTCTCTGATTCATAGCACCATGGCTGGGCTGAGATAAAGAATGAAAATACAACAAGCAGAATCTAACATAATTGAGTGTCTGGAGAAGGCATCAAGTGGACTGAACTGCCTGCTTCTAACGATTTCTGTGCTGATTAATGTGGAATAACTCTGGCTTCATTTCCTGGCCATACAACCCACAAACCCATCCCTTCATTTAGTGCAATATATTTTTCATTTAGATACTCGCCTCAAAATAGCTTTACTCAGTAAGCTGAAACTGTGCTACATTTCCATATCTCATATATATATATATATATATATATATATATATATATATATATGAAACCACAAATGTCAGCTATACTTCATGAATATTTTCATAAAGCACACACTTTAAAGAATTATGTGTGAAATACTAAATATTATTCTTGCATCTTTTTAGAATACTAACAATAGATGTGGATACATTTAACACTGGAAATACATCAGCTTTCAGTCTCATTTGCCATCTAAGCTCTTTTTCCTCAGTCAAATAGAATGATTTGATTATATGTGGTTTCTATCTATCTATATATATATATATATATATATATATATATATATATATATTTATATATTATATACATATATATATATATATATATATATATATATATATATATATATATATATATGTGTGTGTGTGTATATTACATATAGACATATAGATGGTTTACTACTAAAACATCAAACATCAGAACATAAACCTATCAAAAATGCGGTTTACATGTACGATATTCAGAAGACAATGTAGGGTGAAATATCGACACTAATGAAGGAGAAGTCGAATTCGACTTCTGCAGTCTGGTGCCCGCTTTGCAGCAGTATGTACTGAATAGATCCATACTGTACAGCGCTGACAGTCACGTTTTTGCAGGGCCCCCCTTACCCCCTGCCACTTATATATTCCAACTCCAAGATCGCACTATAATGTGGAAAAGGGTAAATCTCCCAATCTGCACTGTCTCGGTCTTTGGTCTTCGAGAATTGACATTACCAATGTCTACCAAATGGTTTTCTGCATTCCCAATACCGCACATGTTAGTTTCACATAGGGCACGTTCAACATACTGGCAGTAAACCTATATAGATATAGATAGATTTATAGACAGATGTGTGTGTGTGTGTGTGTGTGTGTGTGTGTGTGTGTGTGTGTGTGTGTGTGTGTGTGTGTGTGTGTGTGTGTGTCTGTGTGTATCTCTATATATATATATATATATATATATATATATATATATATATATATATGCGTGTGTGTATGTATCTATATATCTATACCTCAAATTATAGACATTGCAGATAATCGAATCCCATTTCATCGACTCAACTGTATTGAATCGTCACTTCTTTGAACACCCAGAACAATGACAATTCACCCAGGGTAAACAACCACTCAACAACCAGGACAAAACAACAACAAACACCAAAACAAGTTTCCCTACAAGTGGGGGGCTTTATCCCCCACACCCCCATAACTAAATATACCAATTCCCAGATTGCACTACAGTGGGAAAAGAGCAAGGTTCACCATGGTGACCAACTGGTTGTTTACCCTGGGTGAATTGCCTTTGTTCCGGGCATTTGAAGAAGTGAGGATTCGATAAAGTGTAATTGACAATTTGAGGTAGACCCATAGGTATAGATAGATGGATAGCTAGATAGATAGATAGATAGATAGATAGATATATAGATAGATAGATAGATAGATAGATATAGATATAGATATATGAGATATATTTCTCCACTTCGTATTTTGAACATTATATGGATGGATAGATTATTTTGATTTATTTTATTTTATGTGTCCTTGTTTGGTTAGGATTTAATACTTGATTTATTCAAATGTATTTAAAGGCCATTTTTGAAGGTAGGTATTGCTCTGATGAAGTGTGTTGGGAAGAAAGCACTCCACTATGTGTTTTTCTAATTTATTTTATTTTTTATTTTTACATTTGTTAACTGGGTATGTCTGACTGAGCAAGAGCCCATTTTCAGCGGAGGCCTGGGGGGAAAGCCCTATGTACATGCATAACCCAAATTATAGATAGCAGTAGTTACAAGACATTTTTAACATGCATGAGTTTTTAAGTACAAGTTTGACACACATTAACAAGATTAAGTACACGTCAATGTCTTATGTAATTTGTGGTGCAAATGTAGTTGTTACATCAGTAGGAGAAAGAGATTAAAGGTGGTTAGATAAAAGAAATTGCAAGATGGGAAACAGTGAGGGGGAGTGCAGGTGAGCAGCAGAGGTATACATTGAGTGTAGTTCAGACAGGAAGTGTAGAAGGGAGAAGTTAGTGTAAGGATAAAGGAACGAGGAACAGTGGAGAGAAAGCACAATAAATTAGTTATTTAGTGCTTTGGTATGTACAGAGCCGTGATTTTAGTAGGGTTTCAGTTAATGATTTTTTTTTTTAAGCTTTGTATGTGGGGAAGACTTCTAGGGCTACTGAATAGCTATATATGTTTTGTCCTATATAAATTGTTTTGGGACACCTGTTTGGTGTGATTTCCTGCTTTGAGCATTATTCAGCCTGATTGCAGTTCCAGTTTGTTGCTTCTTTGTAAATCTGGAACTTACTTTATTTTTGGTGACGTCTGTAATTTGCATCATAAAATAAATTCCAGTGTTTTAATGATGTCATATGAAGTTTCAGGTAGACCTTTGAAAAAAGTTATTTCTGATTTATTTTATTTGAATTTCAGTCAGAATAAATGTTGACAGCAATTCTAAGCATTCCCGAGGTCATCAAGTTAGAAAGCACCTTGTCACAAACTGTCATCGTACTGGTGATGTAATTTTTTGCTTAGCGTGGTATTCTTTATGAACTAATTACAGATAATGATCCATAGATTCAACTATGAAATGAGGAGTTTCATAGTCCTGAACCACTGGAAATGGTGAGAAATAATACTCAAAACACATAATGGTGAAAAAAATACTTATCAGTATTTTTGCCGGGCATGTCTAGCACACCCCCTGAATTATATATATATATATATATATATATATATATATATATATATATATATATATATATATATATATATCACCTCCTGAATTTCATCAACTCAAAGAATGAAAGGGGAAATCTCCCAAAATAAGTGAAACAAACTACCTATCTATATTAAACAAAGCTCCTCATTGGCACTCTTCAAGAAAAATCTTGATGACTGGATGGTAGATAGGAAAATCACCCTGTGGCTCTGCTCGACAATGGCACAGGAAAATAATTTTCTTGGGAGGCGAAAGCCAGGGTACCTTTTTGGCTAGGTATATATAGGGCCTAGGGCCAATAGCCTTGTACCTACCTATGAATCTATGAACTTATATATTGCAGAGTAATGATTTTTTATGGAAAACATTGATCAATTTCCTATGAAACTGCAATCTAGCTTATGTTCCTCAACGTGGCTTTTTTCTTAGGGCTGCCGATATTCAAGGAATTTCCCCTCAACAAACTGTAGATTATCCAGGTCCACAATTTGTATGCCAAGAATTTCAAGCTTTTTAACAACATTGGGAGTTTCAGCACATCACACCCTCAAAAGGATGCCATCAGTCTTAACTGTAATGTTCAGAGAGTTATCCAAAGAGTGAACATCATAAGAAATGTTGTGCAAGTTAAAACTGGACTGATATCTTATACTTATTAAAAAAAAGAACACTGTATTATAAGACTTGCACCATCACAGTTGTTGATTGAGAGGAGAATGAGAAGAAAGCTGCCAGCATCCGCTCTTCTGCTTTAACCAGAAAAAGTGCAAAATACCCAGTATGCATTGCAAAATGGCTATGACAGATTATCTAAGATACTACCTTAGTTGAGAAACAGGCAGAGAGAATCTGAATATGGCAGCCAGTTGACTAACAGTTGGAACAAAAGGAAGTTATTGTAACTGGACACAGCAAGGTCTTATACTATCATAGGTTAGTACTAGGCTAGCTACCCTTGTGGACCATTTTAAGACTAACCAGTTATCCCATTTGAGTATCAAACCCTGCACCTTCCATCCGTAAGGTAAATATCTTAACTGTTATGTCAACCTGAAACCCCTTTGTCAAGACAAGAGAAGGCCTAACCTTGAGGTGAAATATTAGAAAAGTCTGTTCTCATCTCAGTACAGTAAAGTGACTGTGAAACTACCTTTAAAAGATCATTCAAGTCAAGAAGAGTTATAGTTACCCCATATGGATACTGTTCCATACAGTGGTTCATATGTTTACTGACAGTGACCCTTAACCAGACAGTCTTGACAGCATACAAGATGATGGCCACCTAATTGATATAGCCAGTGAGCCTGCTATGAATTTGATATAATTTACCAGTGGCTGTAGTACGTCTAGATATGGGTGAGTTACTAGAAAAAACAGTGGAATGATTGTGTTCCTTGCCATGACAGCAGGAACTGAGTAAAATGCTACCATTAAAATATAGAGGTAACAAATGCATTTATATATATAACTTGTGCATGTCTATACCTCAGATGTGCTGTATCTATATCATGTGACATCCTTGGTCTATTGAATAGTCTGGTATGGTTATGTTTTTTTTAATGTGACCATTAACCTTGGGGGGATGTGAAGTATAGTGCAGTGTGCCTTTAAAAAAAAAAATCACATAATGCAAAGGTACATGCAGGATGTCACATGACTCTTGCTTATGCAGTTTCTGCCATTAGAGTAAATGGGATGGTTGTCTGCCTCATAACTCATATGTGTCTGTTTCTTTCTATACATGGCATAAGATCTACAAATAAAATTGCTATAGTCTTCCACAAGAAACGGTGCAGTCAGTACACTTGAAGGCCTGAGATATTAAAAGTGTCAAGGATATCTGCAGCTGGGATATGATGGTAGCAAAAGGAATGTATTTAAACAAGCCAATAGAAAAAGTCATCAGCATTCACAGTATTGACACACTCTCTCCAAACACACATCCACTTGGCTCCGCATGTATCATTGAAACGTGCCCAGTCAAAAAAAAATACTTTTGCTTTCTTTGCTAATCACTATACCATATCCACTCACACACTACACTCAGGCACACATACAGTGCACTCTCACACACAGATGCACACACACACACACACACACACACACACACACACACACACACACACACACACACACACACACACACACACACACGCACACTACCAACGATATCAGTGGAACCCAGCTAAAGACATGCATGCCAAATAACTATATTATTTCTAAGAAAAAAAGAGCATGCATATTTTATCATGTAAAAAAATGTAAAAGTCTGAGAAAACTGCATAAAACAGATGATGAACAAGGAACAAGCAGACATGAATAAAAAGTTTTGAAGTTCCAAGCAGTCCTAGTCAGAGTTCCCCATCACAATTCAAAGCTGTACTGCTTTTGAAAGAGAATAACCACTCAATTCACATAGCCTCCATGTTCCTAAAAGAGACTGATTTCTTGAGTACTTCTATAATACACTGACATTTGATGTTACATATAATTGATCAAACTACCATTAACAATGAATGCATTTCTCAACTTATACCAACTCTCCTTCAGGTCATCTCCTGTCCCCCTTTTTTTTCTGTGCTTTGAAACAGTGATCTTAAAATGAAAAGATCTGTGGACTGCTACAAGCTGTGAGTACTGTACTGTGGTGTGTGAAGGCCAAAATGCCGGATTTAGATTAGATGCTCAGTTTGGGAGCCTAAGGGACTATGTAGAATTCATGATTGTAGCTGCCACTTCAGGACTTCTCCAGTGATGATGTCTTCTTTTATAGTGATAATATGCATGATTGTAAAACCAAACTGTAATGACAGATGTCATGTTAGTGGACATCTGTACCTTGCATTGGCATGTGTCCATAAGCATGTCAGTGTGCAGTTTTCTGGAAAAGACTCAAATTAACTCCATATTTCCCAGCTATTTTATCCCAAAGCCCATGAATGTCATATACAGTTTTTTAGGAGCACTTTAATTCTCTGTTGCAAATAAAGCTATAATACAGAGCAATCACACAAAATCACATTTCTGTAATTCTGGAAACATATACAGCACCTAAATAGCAACCTTATTGTTATTATTTTGAATGAGTTGCACACAATCATAGGATATCATAAACTGCAAATTTAGATTGCATTTAAGGACTGAAAGTAGTATTTTATGTATCGCATAGCAGTGGATGAAGAGTTATAGGAAACAGAGTCATTTATTATTGTGTCAAGTGTGTGCATACATACACTTTCCTGGTAAACAAATGTTCAACAAATTAAATAAATAAATAAATAAAAGAAATAAACTACATAATTTAGATAAGTAGACAGGTACACAGAAAGAGACAGAGAAAGGCGCTAATGTGCACAGAGATAAGTTTAAATTTCACAATGCAAGCTAATTAGTTTTCAATAACATGCACAGTGACAGGCCACAGCAATACGCATGCCCATTGTAAATCTCACATTACCAACTTAAACAGGTCCCAGGACCTGTGGCTATCGAGAGTAAATGCTACAGCCATCATGTTTTCAACTCTGTTATGCTATGTTGAGAAAAAAATGTAGGTACCAAAACTGTGGAAGACAAACTTCCACCCTCCACAATTACACATACAGGAATGGAAAAATGCAAAGATAATTAATTCTAAAATGCCTGCCTATGTAAATAAACTATTAAAGAAAGACAGAGACAAACATAGTGCATCTGTCTGCACATGTGCATGAATGTGTGCGTCAGTGTGTGTGTGTGTGTGTGTGTGTGTGTGTGTGTGTGTGTGTGTGTGTGTGTGTGTGTGTGTGTGTGTGTGTTTGTGTGCTGAAGAAGTTGCTCAACTATCAGCTGCTACCACTATAACACTAACGGAATTGCTAGTTCAGGATTCTATAGAAATACAGCAGCCATGTCTTCTGCACTGTCGCTGTAGGTGTGATATAACATACACTTGTTGTGCATAATAATAATAAAAAATAATAGCTATATCTGAATTATGTTAGCAGTAATATTTATACTATGATCATGGGTTCATGCATCAGTACTATGTGTAGACCATTGCAAACTCTGTTCTAGAGTTACCACTACCTTCAAGGTGAGCGGGATAAGATATGCCAGTGGGAGGATTTCATCCATCCAATTATCTAGGTTTATCTTGAAGGTGGCAAAGGTGCTACTCTGCTTGACATGTAGTGGAAGTTTGTTCCAGAGCTGAGGAATATGTTGGAATATAAATCTATCATGCCAACATGTCTTATTTATCTGATGATGTAGGTTTTGTTCCTTTAGAAAAGTATTTGAGGTACTATTAGTTCTGGGAAGGAATAGGAGGTCAGACAGGAATGGATCTTCAAGGATCAAAAGACTAGGCACAGATCTCCATGGAGGAGTCTGTAAGAGACTAAGCACAGATAAAGGGTTGACAGTCTCACCTGATAACTACGATTTTTGAAGCTACTGATCTTTTTAGTTCTGAATCTTTGAGGTCTCCAAGTTCTGTGATATTTTTACATAATGACATGCCAAAAGCTGTATTATATTCAGTAATGGGTCTGATAAGACATGAGTAAAGGGGAAGAAAGACTTTTTCAGATCTAGTGGAGATACCTCTGGAAATCAGATGGGCCAGAAAAAAGGTTTCCGAACTACTGTGGAGGCATAATGGTCAAATAATAAAGAATTATCAACAAAAATACCTAAATCCCTTACAACAGTGTCTGATTTGAGGGTGTCTCACCTGTATGGAAAGTGACACTATTTTCTTTAGCAAAATGAACTAAGCTACATTTTTTTACATTTAATTTGAGATCATTGTCCTTCCAGCACTTGTTAACATGGTCTAACCTATATTGAATCAAGTATTAGTTAAGTTTCAAATAACAGTACCCAGTTTGCAGTCATCTGCAAACTTAGTTAACCATAGGTCAGGAATGTTGGCTTGAAGGTCTGAGAAATAAATACCCAATAGGAGAAGGTCAAAAACTAAGCCCTGTGGTACACGACTGGCAACTGTTTTGCTTTCAGAAGTGGCAACTGTGACTCTAACCACATGGGTCTGTCAAACAACTAATTAACTAGCCACTATACAATATAAGGATTTATATTCAGATTTACAAGTCTGTCAATAATGCCTGCATGGAGCATAGTATGAAAAGGCCTTGGCCGGGTATAGATATGCTGCATGCACTGCATAACCATTGTCCACTGCTTTGGTTACTTTTTCAAAGAAATTAACAAGGTTAAAGAGGCAGGACCTTCCTGTGACAAAGCCAAATTGATGAGAGTCCAACGTTAAGAGATTTTCAATGTCCTTATTAATGAAGTCTGGCATAATGTGCTGTATAGCTTTTCATATAAGCCTAGTGAAAATAATGGGTCTATAATTACCATGGTCTGCAGATGTGCCACTAATGGTATTACAATGGCTGTTTTCTATGCTTCTAGAATGTAACCAGGCGAGACTTAAATTAAAGAGGTTAGGTACAGGTTCAGAAAGGTCATATTTGGCACTAATGATCAGACAACCTGGTGTGGTATCAGTGCCCATGAATGAAGCATTCGTAATTTTTTTGAGATGGCTGCAAGAACTTGTTCCATAGTAATTAAAGGGAGTGGCTGGGATTGTGGAAGAGGGAGGTTGGTATAATGGTTAAGGTGTTTAGCGCACCAACACAAGGTACAAGGTTTGAGTCTCACCTTTGAAAGGGATATTGGCTAAGCTTAAAATGATCTGCAAGGACAGCTAGTCTAGTACTTATCCATAATCATGACCTATCAACTGTGGTACAAATGAGATAATATCTCAGATTATAATACAAGTGTGTTGCTTAAAGGTGTTTATAGGTTGGGAGGTTGGCATAATGGTTAAGGTGTTTACCTTTCAGACACAAAGTGAAAAGTTTAATTCTCACATGGGGTAATTGTCTAGCCTTAAAATGGTCAACAACAGGGCAGTTAGCCTGGTACTAATCTATGAACCTATAATGGAATCTGTGAAATAACTATAACTGTGGGTAAAGTAAAATTTGAACTACATTTTTTAACTAAGATATTAACTATATCCTTTGGATCAGAGAGTGTAGTATTAATGTGGGCTAGCTCTAAACATTGTTGGGATAATTATATTTGTTTGCTGTGGCCATTTTAAGTTCATACTCAACTTTGAGTTTCCTAATGGCTCCCTTAAGCTCTTTGTTAGTTTGCTTAAGTTTGCTGTATTATGGTAGGTTGAATGAGACTGCTTATAAGCATAAAACAATTTCTTTCTCTTGTTATACAAGTTATTTATATGGTATTCTACCACAGATTTTTTAATTTCTCATTAAATTTGGTGCAGATAGGGAATGCCTTATGAATACAACTATTTAAGTGGGAGTAGAAGTCAGAAGCAGAGGTAGAAGCTTGTGCAATCAATGGGATTCTTCAGAGGAGGATTACAACAGAAATGATTTAGGTCATCAAGTAACCAAAGACGGTTTACTTTTGAGATGTCCCTGAACACAGAGCTATTTACAAGAGAAGTATCACAAGCTTTAAAGAGAAACATCACTAAATTATGGTCTGACTTAACAAGATGATACATAAAGAGATGTGCAAGAAGTGGCCATATTCATGAGGAATAGACCACAGAAATTCAGATCCTTAGTGGGATTGTTAACTTGTGAAAGAGAGTTAGCATTTAAAATGTCCAGGAAGTGCTGGACATGCCATCCATTTGCAGTCCAGTTTAGAAAGTTTATTGATGGAGAGTTGAATCCCTTTTAAATAGCTTTCAACCTTTTATCTCTGAAATGAGGAACACTAGCTCCTCTCATAATGTGGAATGAATGGGCAAAATGTGGGACGCATACTAACAGCTTACTAAAAACTTCAGCTAGGAAGGACATAGGATGGTTAAATATGGTGGTTTTACTCAACAAAAAAGATCTTTGAATGAATTATGATTATTTTCTGTTTACCCTGGATATCAGTTTAAAAACATCCTAACACTAAATGTGTGACAGAGCCTTTCAACGCGGAACTTAAAGGAGAACAAACCTTTAAGATCCGAAATTAGGTACATTCCTCATATTGAGGTACACTTGAGTGAGATGCCCTCAAGGATAATGGTCTTGCTTTTAATGGGAATTTCAGTTAATGTGTTAAGATACCCATCATGCTTAGAAGGGAACACAAAACATGTCTTACAGCTAACTATAAAGTGGTAATTAGTCTTTTTTGTGGTGATTTGGATTTCTAGGAGTTCAAATTTAGAGTCCCAAGGAACCTCTCTTGAGGTGATAATATCTTTAACAAATATTGATTCCCCCCCACAATTGCCAGTAGGTCTGAAGACTTGATAGGCATTATACCCAGGGATACAGAGAGTGCTTCCAATGCTCAGAACCTCGTTTTTTTTTTTTTTTTTTTTTTTTGCTAAGGCTCCTGGCATTGACTATGGCTAAATTAATGTGTTTCAAATTAGAATTTACTGGGATGGAATGTCCACCAAATGGACTCTATATTAAAAAGTACTATGATGGCAACAAAGGCCAGAATGTAAAAGTCTTGGTAAGTGAGATGCAAACCATCCCTGGCAAAGCAGGGAGGCTTGTCATCCATCTCATCCCAAGCTAACAAATACTGGATCCTCCAGGAATGGCACAAGCTACATAGCCAATTATTAAAGGCAATTATCTTGTGTTTGAATCTCAGCATCATTCTGGGTGATGGCAAAATTCTACTCAAGATCACTGTCTTATTCCCTCAGACACATGCATAGCAAGCTGAATGATATTTTTCTTCATGTCTCTTTGGATAGAGCATCTAAGGTCATTCACCTCCACATTGACCACTATCAGGACATAATCATATTTATCAAGATGGCAGCATCTAAGAACCCTTGTTACTCAATGTATATGACTCTCATTTGATATGTGCTAAAAATGTATTAGGATCATTTGTATATTGGATGGTACAGTGGTGCAGTGGTAATGTTGTTGCCTCACACCAAGAGGTACATGGGTTCAATTCTCGGCTGGTGTGCCTTCTGTGTGGAGTCTGCATGTCCTCCCCGTGGTCGAGTGACATTAAAGACATGCAGGTAGGTGCGAGCATGAATGGGCATGCCTTCGTTGAAGGTCAGGCATCGAGCCGGCAACACAGCACCATAAAAATCCACTGCCAATCATGAGCAGACCGGAGTTCCGCTGTGGTGACCCCTAAATGGGAAAAGCCGAAAGTCTAATAGAATCCTTATATATATATTAATCTCATTACCACTAAAAAAAATCAATAAAAAATTATATTTACATATTAAACTTCATGTTGCCAAAATATTCTAGTGATGTTAACTCAGCAATAAATGAATCCTGTAAAACCAGTCATTAGTTAAAGGAAAACAAAAAAATTGTTAATAACCAGTGGTATAAAACAGTCTAGAATTTTGATGACCATAATTGTAGCACAGATAATTTAACACTGAGGGCACTCTGGCATCTAATTTAAACTTTCATAATAATTCCCTATATTCTAACAGGTTGTCCCAAAGTCCATCCCTTGGGTCTTTGTTACCCATCTCAATTCTAAAAAATAATATTTTCCATTTATCACAGTTAGTGGAATGCCTGTAAAGGGAGTTGTTAAGATTGCCTTTCTGAATTTCATCATGTATATAAATCCTTTTTCCCAAACATCTTTCTGTTTTTGCTACTTAAAATACATTGCAACCTGAACACACTGCAACTACCCCAAAAGTACCACAACAACCTTTAATAGATCTAATGGTTGACTTGACACTAGTAACCAATGTTAACTGTTCATCTTTGCAAATATATTGGCATTGGCTGCAGCATCCAAATTTGGTGATACATGTCCCCAATTTTATAGTGGTCCCCTGTCCAACATTACCTCCACTCTGTTCTTCAAAATATGCTTTTAAATTCTGACTGTTTTATACACACGTTTTGGGGTGCATCTAAACAAAGTCATTAGCCAGTTGCCTACCTTAAAAATATTCCAGTTTGCTGTAATAATTACTCTAATGTATCTAGAGTTGTAGGTATATTGGAATACCATAGCTCTTTCCAAACCATCTATGCTTTTAACTTAAAACATCTCAAAACCTTCACCTGCTTGTGTAATTTCATCCACCCCATTGTTGGGATCAGATAGTCCTGCTCCCAACAAACGTTTGTGTCTACAATCTTATTCATCTGCTACTTGGGAACTAATTTAGTAGGTGAATTATTTTGGGTAACCTCTATCAAAAACATTTTTCCAGCTTGACTTTCTCTTTCATAAATATTTCTGTCTTCAAAATCATTCTTGCCAAACTAATGAATTGCCTCTTCACTATATTTCTCTTACAATGTACAGGATAGTAACTAAAGAAATGGAAATAACTACTTGAAAAGGTTGCCTTTCTATAAACATTTGACACATAGACATTATCCTCCTTTCTATTACTGATGTCCAGATGATGTGTTTCCCTTTCATGGAATGCAAAGGTGAACTTAAGAAAATCAGTTGACCTATTTAAATAGTCCACAAATTCATTAATTAAACTTGGATCATCCTTCCCAACAATAAAAATGTCATCCAGGTATCCTAAATATGTCTTTCAACAAATAGAGAATCTGAAATTGAAAACCATTACTCCAATAAACCAGGTTTGCATTAATGGGGGCACAAGCTGCCCCCATTGCTACCCCCTTGGGTTGTCTATAGTTCTCACCCTCAAAATATAGAAAGCTGTTCTCCAAAATAAGTTCTATGAGAGTTAAAAGTAAGTAAATGTCTCCAGTACTTAGAAAATTACAATCAATCAAAGCCTTACGAAACCATTATTATACTATTTCATGTAGAATACAAGAAAACAAGTCCATAGCACCAAATGTTAAAAAAAAATCATGTTCCTGGTACAATCCCTCATGAATCCAACTGAGAAAATCCCAAGAATCATTAAGAAGATAAGACTTTCTCCTAAAAAATGTTTTAAAAATTCTATCCACAAAGATAGCTAAGGGGTAGGTTTTAGAACCCCTTCATGCCACTACAGGTCTAAAAGTGAGTTTCCTAACATCTTTATGCAGCTAGGAATTCCACAAAAATCTCAGAATTCTAGGGAAATCATTGTAAAGAACTTTCTAGATAGTACCAGTAATTACTTTTCCAAAAGACATTCATCTAATTGTAAATCTAGTTTGTATGCAATATGTTAATCACATTAATTGATGGGTGATAGTTATCTCCAATTTATTACAATTAAAATATTATAGCCCATGTAACTCTACTGAATACCAACAACAAAAGTGATAGTATTAGTTGGCTCTAATATCCTTTCTTTCCTCTCCCTCTTCCTTTCCCTCTTCAGGAATTCTACCCACCCTTCTTTTGCTGAAAAAAATTCACATTACTAAACATATCATTCTCAGTCTGAGGACAGTGTGGGTGTACACTGTCTGTGTGAAGTTCACTCAACAACCTATCAATATTTTCCAGCAGGGAAATTCCTCAGGTGAATCAAGAGAAAAACAGAAAGACCTCTGAGAAAAAGGATTTATGAACATTATTATGAAATACAGAAAGGCAATCTTAACAACCTCCTTTACAGGCATTACACGGATGTATCGACAAATGGAAAAAGTATTATTTTTTATAACTGAGAAGGTTAACAAACACCCAAGGAAACCCTACAAGAATAAATAGACTTATCATGGAAATTTAAATTAGATGGTACAGTACCCTCAAGGTTAAATTAACTAGTCATAATTTTACCTATGTTGAAATTGTGGCCAGCAAAATTATAGATCATTTTTATATCACTTAGTATAAACAATTTATTTAGTTTTCCCTTAAATAATGAATGGTTTCACATGATTAATTCATCACTGAGTTATCGTCAATAGAATGTTTTAAAGAAATGAAGTTTAATATGTAAATATACTTTTTTTTTTTAATTTTTATTAATTTTTTTAGTGGTAATGAGATTAATATATGTAAGGATTTTTATATTATCTATTAAATATAGCAACAAGGAAGTAAAATCCAACACTAAAAACGTCTGAGAAATGCAGCCGCACACAGCTATAATACAGCCTGCGATTTATTACAAAAAAACGGGCAAAGTACAAACAACTGAAATGACGGATTTAGTGCTTTCTTCCACCTAAAATGGGGATTTCATCAGAATCAAGTACACAGGTTTCTTGATTAATTTATCAGTTTTTGGCGCCAAAAATTCAGCCTCATATATAATTTAAAGAACCATATACCAACTCAATACATAAATAACACTCTAAATAATAAAAATAAAAATGAAATAAAAAACATAGTATTGTCAGTACTACATATTCCTAAACTTAGTGTGCCAATTAATACAACCTCTAATTCATTACTAACTCTCATACATCATACTATCATGTAGAAAACTAAATCATAATAAATATTAATGTATACCAGCATAGAAAAATATTAATAAGTTACTAAATTAATTACTACAAAGATAGCTAAAGAAACTACTGAACAACTGTCCATACTCCAGAATGCATTCATAGGGGAACTGGTAACTCTCTATGGGGATGAATATACATTCATACCAATTATCATAAATAAATTGATGCTAGTGTATTAAAATATTGAAATAAAATATATAAATATAAATATAGATTAAAAAGTTAAGCCCTACATTCTAATACATCTCTTACCATAATGTATATCTATATATAATAAATTCATAAATATAAACACATAAAAGTAAGTACATAAAAATATCTGAAGATGATAGAATATACAAAGATGTCAATAATTAATATATACAATGTATGTATTGTCATTGCATTAGAACCACTATAATTTTATAACAATAAAGGCTTGATATTAATATATTCATTTAAGCCTGGTGGGGTAGCAGCATCTGTAAATATTTGCCATCTAACTTCATTCCCCAATAAAATAGCTTTAATGTTACCACCTCTATTGTCCACTTTAACTTTTTCTAATATGGCAAATTTAAATTTGTGACTGTTGTCCTTGTCAGCCACATGCCTGTACAATGCATTAGTACTATCTTTTTTCTTTATAGCATAGAGGTGGTCGTAGATTCTTTTCTTAAACATCCGTTCTGTTTTTCCTATATAGAAACTGTTGCAGCCTGTACATACTGCAATATATATTATATGGTGGGTGTTACAATTCCCTCTACTAATTTGAATACAGGTCCTATTTATATTCTCTAATTTAACTGTTTCAGTTTCTAATATTACATGGCAGTAGCTGCAACGACCACATTTACGTGTTCCAGTATAATGCATATTCATACATTCCACCTTTTTATATCTTTCGAAGATAGTCTTCATATTAATTCCCATTTTGAAAACAAAAATGGGTGCTTTACCTACTATATCTTCTATTGCAGGGTCTACTCTAAGAACATTCCAGTATTTATTAAGAATACATTTTATACACTTGGCCTGGGGGGTATACTCTAGAATACAAGCTCTTCTATAATCCGTAACCTGTTGATTCTTACTTGAATTTAATAAATGTTTACCCAAAACGGGGGAGAATCTATTCCCCCATTCTCCAATAACATATGTCTTAACTTCATTCAATAATTTTCCGGGGTATCCTTTGAGTCTAAACATACTGCCAATATTTTCTATTTCTTCTATCATATCTTCATATGTTGAAATCACTCTAACAGCTCAAATGCATTGTCCCTTAAATATGCTTTTCTTTGTTTTATATGGGTGATTACTACTATAATCTAAGTAGTTATTGGAGAAAGTTTCCTTCCTATAAATACGAGATTTGAAACCATCGGTATTCATAGTAATAAATGTATCTAAATATGCAATTCCTACTCGACTAGATTTGTGTGTAAACTTCAAAAATGTATTTGATGTGTTCAGATAAGTTAGAAACTCCACAATAATATCATCCGGTCCATCCCATAATATGAAGATATCATCCAAAAATCGGGTATAATACCTAATGTATCTATAATACTTACTCTTAAATATTTTTTCAATTTCCCAGTCTAACATAACCATGTTAGCATAAATAAGGGAACAGGCAGCACCCATAGCTACTCCCTGTGTCTGCTTGTAATATTCCCCCTCATAATATATATAGTTGTGTTCAAGTATAATAGACATAAATTCTATAATAAAGCTTGCATGTTCCCAGTCCAATTCTGAATAAATATTAATGCTATTAAGGAAGCTGTCCAGCCCTTCCACTTTAGGAATACTAGAGAATAAGTCAACAATGTCTACCGTTATAAGGATAAGCCCTTCCTTCCATAATTGGGGGGACAGATTACTTAAAAAATTCCAAGAGTCCTTAGTAAGATGAGAAATCTTGTTATAAATGTGTTTTAACCATGTATCTATAGTCACCCCTAATGGAAATGTTTTAGCGTAACTTCCCGATATAATAGGGCGAAACGGTGGATCCTGTATATTTTTGTGCACCTTAGGAACCTCTACTATAGTAGCTAACTTAGTATTATTATTATCTTTGTAGTAATTAATTTAGTAACTTATTAATATTTTTCTATGCTGGTATACATTAATATTTATTCTACATGATAGTATGATGTATGAGAGTTAGTAATGAATTAGAGGTTGTATTAATTGGCACACTAAGTTTAGGAATATGTAGTACTGACAATACTATGTTTTTTATTTCATTTTTATTTTTATTATTTAGAGTGTTATTTATGTATTCAGTTGGTATATGGTTCTTTAAATTATATATGAGGCTGAATTTTTGGCGCCAAAAAACTGATAAATTAATCAAGAAACCTGTGTACTTGATTCTGATGAAATCCACATTTTAGGTGGAAGAAAGCGTTAAATCCGTCATTTCAGTTGTTTGTACTTTGCCCGTTTTTTTGTAATAAATCGCAGGCTGTATTATAGCTGTGTGCAGCTGCATTTCTCAGACGTTTTTAGTGTTGGATTTTACTTCCTTGTTGCTGTTTTTCAACACTATCACTGGTCTTTTTATCTATTAAATATATATTTTTTATAGATTGCAACAATTTTTTTAGTGACTGGATGATATTTCATATTAATATTGATTGGCTGAAAATACTCATGTGATTGACAACAGTGTGTGTGCGTGTGTGTGTGTGTGTGTGTGTGTGTGTGTGTGTATATATATATATATATATATATATATATATATATATATATATTTTTTTTTTTTTTTTTTTTTTTTCCATATGCAAAAAGGAGGAAGAGAGTCTTTGAATTTTATTCCCATATAAAACAAAGGATGAATTTTTTGTTCTGAGGAAAAGTAATTCAAGTTACAAGTAGCTAAATAAAAGCATTTGGGTTTTTATCTAGCTTGTAGTTCCACAGTATGTTTCCTACTGAAAATCATTGTTTTTCATTTGATTTTTTTATTTTTATTTTTTTTTTTTTGCCACAGAGGTGGAACGTTCCTTTTATTGGTTTCCAAATTGCAATGTACTGGAAAGAAATACACTGAACTGAAATTACCAAGACTTTGTCCAGCTGATTATAAACAGAAAAAAACTGAAATTGCTGAAACATGTGACCTCGTCTGAAATATATGCATCATGATGTCAGTGTGTACATATTTACATTTTTATATTTCAAGGTGAAACAATTAGCACTGTTTTACAAATGTATAATTCTAACATCTGCACATACTTTCAGTGTTAAATCGGAGCAGATTCTGCAGGGGGACAATCACCCTTAAAGTCCCATTGCAGGGAGGTTGTGGCACCCTCCCCACATATATATACTCTACTTAAATATTTCTTCTATAAGGTCATGTCACCTTGAAGAAAAGGTAAATAACAGAGTCTGGCTTTTTTTTCTAATTTGTCATGACTTCAAAAAAAGAACAGTGACTGCCATTCCCTTTCTCTGAAGTGGTACCACCAAGAAGTTAGAGTATTTAAATACAGACTTATTGGGAGTATCCTTTCAAATCAGGAATGCAGTAGGACTTGACCCTGCAGAAACACAGTAAGTAGTTATATTCTTGATGTTTGCATCATAAAAGTACATTTGCCAGGGTACTTTGATTATATTTGCTGGCTGTTGCCTTTATTTTAAAGAGTCAAAGTAAATTTGATGACATATTTTCTGTGCTTCAGTCATACTTGCTATGTGTCTTAACCTTTCTTAGGTAAACTGCACTAATGCTGAGCTTTAAATGGCATTAAACGCCATTACAGACTTAGATGATGTAAAATAATGTACTGTGCACCTTACAACTAATAGGTTTCGTTTGTTTTTGCTTTGGTATTTTTTGGCTTCTGTAATTTCATTTCAGTTAATTTAATTTCAATTAGTAAGAGCTCCAGCTAAATCTAGCAGAACAAGCACAGGAATAGAAACAGTGGGCTGTGCAGTCTTCAAATGTTGTCCCAAGTCCTTTTCTATGCTGGTAGACTGGGAACCCCTTAAATGCTATGTCCAGTCCCTTTATGCAATATGGTTTCTGAAATGTGCATCTGGAATCTTCTTTCAAATTAATTGCCAATAGATCTTCCATAGGAAAATAAGTAATCATTTTCTATTTTCAATATTTTCTCCTCAAGTTTACTTCCAGGGTCAATTTGTGTCTCATTTCTTCTGTCAGTATCTATTGCCATTATCAATGTAAAGTTGCACACTTTCACTTTAAACTTTTATGGTACTAAATTCTACCAAAATCGCAACTAAACTTAGTCTGTGTAGAAGAATTATTCAAACAGGACTAGTCAGCTGTCAATGGTGGCATGGTGGCAGGTAATCAGATTAACAAAAACAAAGCTTTTG
This sequence comes from Protopterus annectens, assembly GCF_019279795.1. Taxonomy (NCBI): domain Eukaryota; kingdom Metazoa; phylum Chordata; order Ceratodontiformes; family Protopteridae; genus Protopterus; species Protopterus annectens. The sequence continues at coordinate 1,222,074,233 of NC_056731.1, read as the reverse complement.
GCATTTCACAAAAAAATAGCTAAAAGCCTATCCAGGGAAATCAGTGTCAGATCAGGTAACAACAGTAAATTATCTGCCCTTGTAAATACTTCTGGTGCCTTTTCAGTTCATGCTGAAAACATATCATAAGTATTTGCATAAATGAAATTGACATAGAAAACAGCAACTCTACCTGTTCACTCTGCAGGTCTGAATAGCCATCATTAAAATACAGCAACTCCCCAAATAAGAATAAATACTCATTCTAACACCATTTGACATTCTATAAAAATCTAAACCAGTGTTATTCAACTAGCTTCCTTTTCAATATTAATCAGTTATAAAGAAAATAATTGTGCTCTACTAAAAATATTAATAATTTTCCCATAACTTAATTATTTTCCATCCTGTAGCTCTTATCAATAAAATACTACATTATAATTTCTGCAATGCATGGAGGTGTAGGAGGGCTTTCCTCCCTGCAAAACAGTTTGCTTAGAAATAAATAAAAAAAGACTCCCTTTCAATACCCACTAAAATCTAGTTATCAAGGCTTATAATCACTAAAGTAATAAACTACCTCTTCTAGTTATCCTAGGATAACAAAATAAACATTCTCTGAAACAGTTGAATCAGCTTAGATATCCCCACCATTTTTCATCAGGTAACCTAAATTCCCTCAAAATGGTGATCCTCAAAAAAAATCAATATGCAAATGTTATACAATGGCTAACACAATATTTACAAGCAAAACAGTTTAACACTGAAACTTAAATTTGAACATAAGTACGTCGCAGGTAAACCAATGGTCTTTACTCCAACTAGGAACACACAAAATCCCAATGAACTGCAAACCAGCATAAACATTAAAATATAAAACACTTTTATCCTGCTCACTAGCAGGACTTCTTCAGATAAAAAGTGCCATAAAATTTCCACCTTTAAATAATGAATGAAAGAATGGGCATTGCATGCAAAACAAGCTTCACTCAATTAACGTAAAGGAGCATAGCTCACTGTAGTACATAAGTTGTGATGCTTAATACATCTATTTACAACAGATTTCTTCCTCTGCATAAAGTAAAAAATAAGTAACTAAGTAAAAGGTCTCATTGTTAACAATAATACAACCAAAAACTGAAATTTGTTAAAATCTAAAACAAGGAATTACCACACTACTATTCCACCAACTAAACAGCTAAACACTTACAAGCAGACATTTCAATAATTTGCATGTATAAAAAATACAAAAACTATGTATGAACAGATGATAAATAATACTTATAAAAACCTAGTATCATACATTTAAGATTTTTGCAGAATAATATTCTATTTAAAATTCTCACATGCGTAAACCTACAAGTGTATCCAAGCCTACTTCTCTGATGAAAACTATAATTCTAATTTTAACTTTAGTTTAAATTTTAATTTTTGCATTTTAATTTTTGATATTTAATATTTAAGTATTTAATGTTTAATATTTAATATTTAATAGTTGCCTTGTTACTATTACATTTCATTTACTCCAAAGGGTAACAAGAGTGTTGTATGAATATGTTTATGGTATACTAGCATTTCAAGTTCCTAAGTTTGAGTATACATGCTAAAGATACTATGTCATTCAAACCTGGATTGAAACAAGATCCAGTACGAAGTTGCCAACATAATTCAAGCTGTTCCAACAGTAGAGATGAAGGTCCACCTCTATTGTCATTGAATACTGAATCAATAGCTCTAAACAAGAAAGAATGATGTGGATTTGACCCTATATGTCTTGCCAGAGCATTGTCTAGTCTTTGATTTCTAATTTTATACAAATGCTCATAAACACGTTCTTTCAACTTATGATCGGTTTTACCGATGTAGAAAGCAGTACAACCTGAGCGTTGAGCCACATAGACAACAGATTTAGACTGGCAAGTAAACCTAAAATGAATCTTGTAAGTAGTATTTCTAATGGTTACCTCTCTGCCTGTGCTCATGTGCTTAGTTGCACATTTGGCATTTGTACATACTACATTTTCAGTTTAAAACTGGTTTGTTGACCTCTAATAAACTTTTCAAATTGTACCATGCTTGTATGTAATTTGAGGATTGTTCTCAAACCTGTCAGAAATATGAGCATCTCTCCTAATTATTTCCCAATTTTTATGTAGGATATACTTAATCTCCTTGGCATCACTGCTAAAAGGGGTTATCAGACTGATTGTATATTCATATTTGTCAGAATGACTGAAATCAGTTGTTCAGTATTATTAAAACTCAAACTAAGGACTGGCCTGTTGTTCCCTCTTAGTGGTAACTTTGTCACAAACCATGTCTATCAAAGCCTCAGGGTAACCACTTTTAAAAAACATATCCTTCAATTTTTGACTTTCATGTAAAAAGTCTAGCTCAAGTGTGACCATACGCGCAGCTCTCACAAATTGTCCCTTGACAACTGACTTTTTCTGGTGCCAAGGTTGACAGCTGCTGTAATGGAGAAAAGAATTATAATATATATGTTTTCTGTAAATTTTAGAAACTTATGAGTTTTTTGTTACATCTTTGCTCAAATCTACATCCAGATAAGAAATCCGGTCTGTGTCAAAGGCAAATGTAAAAGAAAGGAAGCTTGTTGTGCTATTAAAATAATCCACCAATGCTAATGCATCATCCCTGTCACCATTAAGTAGTATAAAGACATTGTCAAGGAAGTGTGTGTAAAAATAAATCTGTTTCTTTGTATCAGGTTTATTGAAAATAAACTCTTGCTCCCATTATGCCATAACCAGATTTGCATAGCTAGCACCACATGGAGACCCCATTGCCACTCCTGTTTTTTGAACAAAGTATTTGTTGTTAAATGTGATGTAATTGTCATTCAAAATAACGTCCAACATTTCCTCCATTAAATTTACTTACTCTAGTGGTGCTCCCTTAGCCCACAGTAGCCTACAGGTCCGTTCAATCCCTTCATCGTGTGGGATTGAAGAGTAAAGGTCCTGGACATCAATTCTTAAAAAGTTCAAAGATTGACCATAGTCCAAATTGTTAATTTGGGCTAAAAATGTCCAGGAATCTTTACAACTTTGATGTTCTTGGGTCACATATTTTTTAAGGGTTTCATCTACCCAAGGATATGTTAGACTAGACCTTCCATCTACTAATGGTCTCGTTGCTGGGTTACCAATGTTTTAGTGTAATTTGGGAACACCAAAGAGAATAGGGGTTCTAGCGGCTGGCATGCTAAGATACTTAAAAAGGTCAGAGGGAATTCTAGCTTCCAAAACATCTCATACAAATGTGATTTAATTTTGGAACAAGCTTGGTTTAATTCATTACATGATACAAGCTGATAAGTGGGACTACTGACTATCTTTTCCATTTCATTTGTATAGTCTTCAGTGTTCATTACTACTAACCCACCACCCTTATCTGGTGACATAATCTGAACAGGAGCCTGCTGGATTAAATGTAACAAGTTGTTCTTTGGAAATCTTAGAGGGGGAATGAAACTTTTTGTTAAATCTTGATCTAGATGAGTTGGAAAAGTCCAACTCACAAGTTTGTTCAAACAATTGCAATGTGGGGTGAAGTGAAGCAAAATGTACTAGATGTATGTGAAATACTTCTCTGTATGTTTACATTGTCAACAAACATTAGTGACAAGTTTAACTTTCTAACATACAATTTTAAATCAATTAATATTTTTGCCAGATCTGCCCTTCTAGATGGAACAAAAGTATCCCCCCTTGCTAACAGTTCGGCCAAAGGTGGGTCAATAACAATGTCCGTATAATTATAGATTTTAAAATTCTTGTCTGCATTCAAAAGAATTTCTTTTAACTTAGAATTTGGAAGTTCTATTGTGTCCAAACATGGCAAACACATCTCCTGCGCCTGCGATTCTTCACCCTGTTGTTGTTGTTGTTGAACTGTGGTTTTTTGCCCTTCGATCTCAAGTTGTACTGTGAGGCCGAGTTCTGAAAATTTTGGGCATTTTGGGCTGGCAGAACTTCTCGTGGGTCAGTAGACATATCAAGTCTTTGACTAAGATGGTCCCCTTGGGGCACATTCAAAGTGGCTTGTGAACTACACAAATCGTGTTGATTTCGAACTGGTGTATTTTGGATTTTGTTTACTAGTCCTTGACTGTTAGTTTTAAAAGCTTGTGAAGGTGGGGGTTGAGGGTAAGCAACCCCTTCCTTATATGCTGTATGGTCTCTGTTGAGCTTTTTCATCTTGACTTCTCTTAATTTAATTAAATGTTGGTCAATACTGGCAAAAATTCTGTCATAGTCAAACGTGTAGTGCCCAAAATCAGAGTGTTGTTTAATACTGCTATCTAAAGTTGTTGCTTCTTCAAATAATTGGTCAATAGTTATTTGGTAATCTTTGACCATTAAGTTAATTTAAGTAAGTCTAACCCTTGTTTATTAAACATAGCGACAAGTTCTTGGTGAAAAACAAACCCTGCCAGCAACCCTGTAGGGTAATGGCAAACTCTTAAGCCCTTAGGCACAATACTTTCATTGATACATTGACGAAGATACGTCACTTCCAATAAAGGTTTTTTATATTTAAGCAAAATTTTGTCCAAATGCTGAAGCAAAAAGGAAATGTTACCTGTTCCTTCAGCAAAATGATTTTGTGCCTGGATAGGTTGCATATTTGCAAGCTGCATCGGTTCTTTAATCCATTGATCGAATGAAGGGATGGCATTTGGATCCACATTCCTGGATCCTTGATTGTATAATGAATGCATCCGCTCCGTTGTGTTCCTGTTACCAGTAAAGGCTGAAGAATTAGGTAATACCGTTACACTCGTGTGATCGTTCAGTCCCCCATTCGAAAAATTGTTGGTTACTAGCTCGGATGAAGTGCCTGGAGCTAATACGGTGCAAATAAATGGTGCTGGAGTGTTAGTTTTAGCAGAACAGTGAGGCAGAGGAACAGAGCTTATTATACCACTCGGTCCTTTATTTATTAGGTAAATACCTAGTTCGCTTGAAATACAACCGTTAATGAATGCAGGCACTATTGGTATGTTAGTAGGTACACAAACTTCCATTCTGTTCATATCTCCTCAATTAGGATTATTTTGAGTAGTAGTAGGCATAGTTGGTGGAAAAAGAGGTGTGGCATCCATGCAGTTTTGTAGCTGTTCAACATGTTGGGAAAGTTGCTCAATAAGTTGGGTTAAATAACCCATACTCTCCAGTTGGGAGGCTGGTGGTGGTGACAGAGTTGGTGTACTGCAGAGACTTTCAGAAGCCATGATGGACAAACACAAACTACTGGAAATAAAGGTAGATGAACTGGTGAAAAAGGCAAAGAAAGTTGCAGGAAAACCAACGGTCTTTATTTGAACTAGAAACACACAAAATCCCAACAGACTGCAAAACCAGTATAAACGTTAAAAATATAAAGCGCTTTTAAGCCTGCTCACTAGCAGGACTTCTTCAGATAAAAAGTGTCATAAAATTTCCATCTTTAAATAATGAATGAAAGAATGAGCGTTGCATGCAACACAAGCTTTACTCAATTAACTTAAAGGAGCATTGCTCACTGTAGTACATAGGTTGTGATGCTTAATACATCTATTTACAACAGATTTCTTCCTCTGTATAAAGTAAAAAATAAGTAACTAAGTAAAAGGTCTCATTTGTTAACAATAATACAACCAAACACTGAAATTTGTTAAAATCTAAAACAAGGAATTACCACACTACTATTCCACCAACTAAACAGCTAAACACTTACAAGCAGATATATCAAGAATTTGCATGCACAAAAAATACAAAAACTATGTATGAACAGATGATAAATAATACTTATATAAACCTAGTATCATACATTTGTGTATTAACAGTGGGGAAAAGGACATATTCCTTTTACTTACCTTACAGTGCTCTAGACACTGCCAGTACTAATATATATATATATATATATATATATATATATATATATATATATATATATATATATATATATATATATATACTCTTTCCTGGGATATAACAGAAAAGGTTTCTACCTATCTTCATTTAAGAAACAACTAACTATATCAATACATACACGCATTTATAATTTATATTAAAAAAAAAAATATATATATATATATATATATATATATATATATATATATATACACATATATACATGTATTCATATAGATAGATGTGATAGACACGTATGTGTGTGTGTGTGTGTGTGTGTGTGTGTGTGTGTGTGTGTGTGTGTGTGTGTGTGTGTGTGTGTCTGTGTGTATACATGTGCACTCACATATGTATGTATGCATATACATGGACACTGATAAAATATCTGAGTTAATTTAAACAGTATTTTATTACCACTCTAACAAGTTGCTAAATATTTATCACCACTCCATCTGTGTTATCAAACATTTATCACCACTATCATCAGCAACTGTACCTAAATATATCTAATCAGCTAAACCCATAAAACCGGTGACTTCAAAAAACACTGTAAAACATAACAGACAGGATCTCCTGTGGTTTGCCAAACTGCATAATCCCAAGAATTCGACATTCCAAATACCTGTAACGATGACCAAAATACAGAAGGGAGAAAAAGTTAACTATAAGAATTTTGGGCAGTGGGTAAGCCCCCCCTGCACTGGAAACTTATATACCAAATCCACAGACACACCAAACTGAAGGAGGAAAAAAATCTCCCAAAATATGGGATTCTTTGCCGGTGCACACTTAGAAATTACATCAGCAATTAATTCCTATATCAAGTAGCAATCAACGTTCTGCTGTTTTTCATCTCTTTCTTCAGGCAACTGATGCTCAATGGATTTTATCTTAACTTCCTGTAGGGGAGCCCATCAAAAACTCTCCTTAATTCACAAACAATATAAAATAATATAACCTACCACATTAAATCTATGGAAATGTAAACACAAAAAACTGCATTAAAATAAAATGAAAAACACTAGTCACCTAACAGAAGTATAAACACAAATGGAAACTGGAATATTTTTAAAACCTATTAGGAATACAACCCCAAACAGGAAAATAAATCACCCATCTAAATATATATTACAATTAAGCTGCAAAGTACTGAAGAACACCCCTGCAAATTCCTAAACGCAAAAGAAAAAAAACTGCACACCCATGCCACAATCTATACATAGCAAATTACAACTAAAAGCTAAAAAAAAAAAAAAAAAAAAAAAAAAAATGCAGCAATTACACATTTAAAACTTAAAGGCTTTCTAAAACATATAACCTACACAATCAAAGCCCATAAATAAACATATTACATTCAAATAAAAAAGAATATTTGTAACAAAAAAAAATATACCACAATGGAGAGCTAAACATGCCCATACAAATGAAGGCTCAAACACAAGTCTCCTAACCTTCAAAATATGCCCACAAAACTAAAAATACAGTTTAAAGATATGAATGGTAAGCTACCCCCCCCAAAAAAAAAATTAACTCACCACTGCACCTAATTCCTAATTCTAGCAAACTCAGTCAAAACAATGCAAACTAACTCCTCTAAAATAAATTAAATCTATACTAATAAAAGTTAGTAAAACTAAATATGCACAGAACCATACATGAATCTCCCTCTCTCTCTCTCTCTCTCTATATATATATATATATATATATATATATATATATATACGCACACACACACACAGACACACACACACACACACACACACATATATATATATATATATATATATATATATATATATATATATATATATATATACATACACATATCATACACACACATATATATATACATATATATATATAAATAACTATACACGCACACACACACACACACACACACACACACACACACACACACACATATATATATTCAAATAAATCGTATGATGCAAAATATCGATGTACATAATGTCAATAGTACACATGTCAACATGCTACTAGTCATGCACCGAGTAACAACCTTGGCACATGCAAAATAAAATAGGTGTGTGTGTGTGTGTGTGTGTGTGTGTGTGTGTGTGTGTGTGTGTGTGTGTGTGTGTGTATGAGCGAGTGGCATGGAAGAAAAACTGTGGCAGATCTGGCCACCTGGTGGTGTGAACCTTGGTTGTAAATAATCCTCACTTTTGAAATGATGTCTGACTGGGCTAGGAGCCCATTTTCAGCGGAGACTCGGGGAGAAAAGTTTCACAAGTATCAATATAAGCATAGAGATATACATATAAGACACATTACAGAAGCTACAGGATTAGAGATAAGAAGTTCTAATACTAACACGATACTAAGTAGGCTAAAAGCAGCATGGAAAAATTATAGAATACAGTCAATATATCTTCAATTGCAGCCACAGTTAAAAACCTGCAAATAACATTGGATTCTATATTACAGAAGTGTAGTTAAATAACTGAACAAAATATATGAGAATTTCTTACAGTGAGGTGCTAGCCTTTAGACACACAGGAATAATAGGATGGTGAGAAGATTATAGGTTCAAGTGCACCTTTATCCCATTGGGTAGTAAGAAAATAGTGGCAACCTATATGCAAGATAGCATGTGGGGAAAAAAACTGGGAGTTGAAGGTAGTAATGGAACCTGGATAAAATTAGCCGGAGAATAGCAGGAGCAAAGCCAATGACTGGATAGGTGGAGTTTTAAGTGTTTTTTGAATTATTGATAATTAGGGTTTGGTGTGATGGGTTGAGGAAGTGTGTGCCATAATTTGGTAATTTTGTAGCAACAGAGGGAGTCGCTGTGTTGGCTGTGAGTGCTGATCACCTGTAGCATTAGTTTATCCGAAGATCTGAGGGCCCTAAGATTGAAACTAGGTTGGAGAAGGTTAGCAAGAGCAGGAAGATTGCTGTATTGGTGGATTATTTTGTGGGCCATGGTGAGCTAATTGATGGACAACAGGTTAGGGAGTTCAAGCCAGTCGAACTGAGAGAGAGAGATGTACAATGGTGAGGCCTATATTGGTGATTCGAGGCAAATTTGGCAATTTTGTTGTAACAGGATTCTAAGTGATTGAGGTTAGACTTGCACAGGTTTGTAAATATGAGAGAGCCATAGAGGAGTGCAGATAGCAGATGTGACTGAGCAGTGGCGAGTCTAGTGCTGTAGGTTAGAAAAGGTTTTGCCCTATATAGGGTGCCAAGTTTGATATGAACTTTTTTGATTGTCAGAGAAATATGTTTGTTGAATTTTAGATTTTCATCTATTGTGACACCTAGCAGTTTAGTTTGGTTGGTGGGGTCTATCCTGGTACCATTTGAAGAGAGAATTGAGAGAGGGGACTGGCTTGAGATGGATTTTTTGTTATTGAAGACTATTACCTTAGTTTTGTTTGGGTTTAGAATGAGTTGGTGTTCAGAGAGGTGCTTTTCTATGTCTTGAAAGAATAATTGCATTTTTTCTTGAAGTTCTTGAGGTGAGGGGGCTGAGCAGATGAGTGTAGTATAATCTGCATATTGGTCAATGGAGACAAGCTTATTTGTGGAGCTGAGGTTATTGGTAAATACGTTAAAGAGGAGAGGGCCAAGTATTAAACCTTGGGATACGCCAACAGAGATGGAGAGCAGGGGGGGATAGGTTGTTTTCCCATTTAGTTGCTTGCTGGTGGTTGGACAGATAGCTATGGAACCAGGACAGGGCTGAGGAATTGAGGCTATAGTAATTTTTAACTGTTGTAGGCTACACACTCAAGTGTTATAGCCATTTCTGTGCAGTTAAAGTGTTTTTTTTTTCTGAAAAAAAAAAAATACTTGTTTTCCCACCTTTTTAAGCTAGTTTTCAAGTTAGTGCTGAATTCAGGGCTGAGAGAAGGAGCTTTGAGCAGCCTATCAGTCCCTGGAGGAGTGGTTTCAGCCCAGAAATTAGTAGTTTATTGGTCATTTTGGGCTAATTTCTATCTCTTCCATTTCCCTGCTATAAAACCCGCATTTGCAAGGTATTTGTGCTAGTATACAGCTCAGCAAGTTCCTGCCTGGTGCCCTACAGAGTTCTACAGCAGCAGAGAGGCAAAAGAGAGACTTTGGAGTAATTAAGTATCATTTTTCTGCATTCTCTTGCTGCCTTTAGCTAATTCCGCCTAAAATACTAATTTTCTAGAGTTTCTGTGATTTAAAAAGCTTGTTTCAGCTACATATTGTACTTATTTTACTGCCTGCACTTTAACAAAGTTGTTTTTGTGTTTAAATTACCTGTTTAACTGTTGTAGGTTACACACTCAAGTGTGCTAACCATTTATGTGCATTTAAAGTGTTTTTTTTAATTGTATCTGCTTTATTTTCTGAAAAAACAAAAAAAATACTTGTTTTCCCACCTTTCTAAGCTCATATAGTCCAATTTTCAGGTTACTGCTGAATTCAGGGCTGTGTTACAAGTTTCTGTGTTTGCCCATACCTTACTTGGATAAAAGAAAGTTTCTCTGTTCACTGTGAGTGAGGGAGCTTTGAGCAGCCTATCTGACCCTGGAGGAGTGGTTTCAGCCCAGAAATTAGTAGTTTATTGGCCATTTTGGGCTCATTTCTATCTCCTTCATTTCCCTGCTATAAAACCCGCATTTGCAATGTCTTTGTGCTAGTGTTCAGCTCAGCAAGCTCCTGCTTGGTGCCCTGCAGAGTTCTACAGCAGCAGAGAGACAAAAGAGAGACTTTGGAGTGATTAAGTATCATTTTTCTGCATTTTCTTGCTGCCTTTAGCTAATTCCACCTAAAACACCAATTTTCTAGAGTTTCTGTGATTTAAAAAGCTTGTTTCAGCTACATATTGTACTTATTTTACTGCCTGCACTTTAACAAAGTCGTTTTTGTGTTTAAATTATCTGTTTAACTGTTGTAGGCTACACACTCAAGCGTGATAGCCATTTCTGTGCATCTGAAGTATTTTTTTGATTGTATCTGCTTTATTTTCTGAAAAAAATATATATATACTTGTTTTCCCACCTTTCTAAGCTAGTATAGTCCAGTTTTCAGGTTAGTGCTGAATTCAGGGCTGTGTTATAAGTTTCTTTGTTTGCCCATTCCTTACTTGGATAGAAGGAGGTTTCTCTGTTCACTGTGAGAGAGGGAGCTTTGAGCAGCCTATCTGTCCCTGGAGGAGTGGTTTCATCCCAGAAATTAGTAGTTTATTGGCCTTTTGGGCTAATTTATATCTCTTTCATTTCCCTGCTATAAAACCCACATTTGTGCGGTTTTGCATGCTGGGCAGCACCGGTTAGCTAGGGTATAACTATTCCCAGCTCCATAAAGTCTACTCTTCAATTTTTCCCTTGGAACTAGACAAACTTTCAACTTAAGCACTCAGACCATTCACTTCTCATACCAGCACTTGCTCAAAACTCATAGCAAGCAATAATAATCCTTAGCACTAGCCCCCCCCCTATACTGTAGAGAAGGACAAGGCTCTCTATTCGACCTTACCAGCCAATCAGTAAAACAGTTCACTGTACCTCTCCAGGCATGTCCAAAGGGCAGTTTCAGGTGTACTCTCCAGTCTAACTGGTGAATCTGGGCATTTTGAGGCAATGTTACAATTGATTCATGTACACAGACATCCCCCTCCTCCTTCCACCAAACAATAATATATGCGAGAGATGCAATTAGACAGCCAAACTGGAGGCTAAGCTCTCTCAACCCAAGACTGGACCAGGCAGTAAAGAGGAGAAGGGAATTACTTGCATCACACCACCAGTCTCACATAGACCTATGAAACCAGCACTGGCAAAACACACACATAAATACAAGAAAACATACTCGGAGGCTCTAAATAAAAATCTGCAGAAGCAACAGAGACCTCCAAAGCAGACATCCAAGCAGCCTCCACCCCCCCCAACACAAACCATGAAACACATACTTCACAAAACCAGTGTGCCACACAATCACAGTCCTTAAGGCAAAATAACATACCCAACACACTAGTAATAGGTGACTCTATAGTCAGGCACACTGATGTCCCACTCACTAGGTTGAACAAGGAGAAAGTTACTGTTAGCTGCCTGTCAGGTGCCACGATCTGCCACATAACACAAGCACTCAGGTCACTCCAAAACAAGTACAAATATGACTCTGTCATTGTCCTCATTGGTGTGAATGACCTGAACCATACCTCCCTGGACTACATGAAAAGAGATATGGAGGAGCTCTCTGATCACATAGGCCAGGCCGGTATGACCTGACCCTGAGTAGCATCTTGCCCTCACCAAGAATTATACCACAGTATAGAGAAAAAAATTATCAATTTCAACAATTGGCTAAGCTTCTGGTGTCATTCAAAGGGGATCCAGTGTCTGTCAGCCTGGGATGACATGCTTGACAAGCCACGCTGCTTCACTAGAGATGGCTTGCACCTGTCACCCTTAGGCTTTTGAATACTGGCCAAGGCTCTTGCCACCCCCATAGTGCCTTTTTTTAGGCAAGTCTCAAAAGACAAACCCACCACTGTAAATAGCACAAGTAACAAAAAACTGAGGGTAATGCTACTCAATGCCAGAAGTCTAAACTTCAAAATGCATGCACTCGAGGCACTCCTCAGTATGGAGAAAATTGATATATGTGCAGTAACAGAAACCTGGTTTAAGGATCCAGAGAGCACCCCGGCATTACCAAGCTACAACTCATACCATATATTTCGGCCACAAAACCCAGATCGAAATACAAAAGGTAGGGGAGTATCCATATTCATCAAGGATACCCACACCTCCAGGTTAGTGGCATAGCACGATGCTTCAGAGATCATCCATGTGCAACTAACAATGGGCAAAACTGCTATTCAAATTATAGCTTGCTAGAGATCACCCACCATATCCCAGGACCCCCACTCCGCATTTCTGGAAACACTGGGAAACATAAAGGTCCTACCAAACACCCTGATTTTGGGTGGTTTCAATTACCCAAACATTAACTGGGAGAACTACTCAAGTACAAACTCCCTTGCCCAACATTTCCTAGAATTTATAAACTCAAATACCCTGGATTAACTGGTCAACACCCCCACCAGAGGTGACAACATATTGGACCTGGTCATCACCAACATGGGCGACCGATGTTCTACACTGGAGGTCAAACCCTCACTGGTTAGATCTGACCATAAACTAATCACTCCAGATATCCACATTCTGCCACCACCCCCGGTCAAAGAAACCACCGTGAAAAACTTTTCAAAAGCAAACTTCACGTTACTTAAGACTGAGGTGGGAAGTTTCAAAGCACCCATCCTAAAGGATAACGCTGTCCAAGCTGCAAAATCCTTTACTAATGCACTCTACAGGCACCTACAAGAATGCATGGATCATGCTATCTCAAACAAAACCAAGACTCACTCCTCCAAGAAAAGGAAACCAGTCTGGTGGACCCCTGCCATAAACAAGCTATACAATAGAAGGAGGAAACTAGTACAGAAAAGAGTAAAATCCCAAGAAGGGAAGACATCCCTGATCAGTATCAGCAAGAAACTACATTCCCTCATAAAATCATCCAAGGCTAGCTTCGAAAGAAAAATTGCCATGGACTCCAAAGATAACCACAAGGTATTCTTTAGCTATGTCAAGAATCTAAGTGGCAATTCTCAGATCTGCTCAGAGTTAGTGCAGAATGGCACAAAATACACTGAACTGACCGATATAGCCAGCATCCTGGCAGACAGGTTCAGGGCAAACTTCACCCCCCTCTTACCCCCAAAAGGGCCCATAACTATACCAGAAGAATGTAGTGCCCCTGAAATCACAGACACTCAGGTTAAAACAGCCCTCTCCAAAGCCAAAAACACAGCATCAATGGGACTGGACTGTGTCCCAGGCTGCGTCCTACATGTGCTCAAAGATGAACTAACCCCTCACCTTAAACACACTGTTTAAACTCATCCTCTCCACAAGCTATGTGCCCAAAGAATGGCGTACAGCAATGGTTATTCCACTCCACAAAGGTGGAGCCACAACAGACCCCAGGAACTATCGCCCTATAAGCCTGACTAGCTCGGTCTGCAAAGCTATGGAGAGCATCATCATGGATCTCATTAACAGAGACATTGGAAACTTCCAAACACTGGACCCTACCCAGTTTGGCTTTGTTAAAGGCAGATCATGCCTCCTAAACCTGGTGGACTTCTTTGAGACAGTTACCACGGCTATAAATGAGGGAAAGGTGGTCCACACAGCCTACCTAGACCTTGCAAAAGCCTTTGACACCATTCCCCACTTGGGTAATATAGACAAGCTCACCAGCCTGAACATAAACCCCTACGTCACAAGATGGGTTGCCAACTGGCTCACAGAAAGAACCCACATGGTAAGAGTTGCGGGAACTAGGTCTGACTCTAAACCAGTTACAAGTGGCGTTCCCCAGGGCTCAGTCCTAGGACCCCTCCTGTTTGGCATATACTTCTCAGAGGTACAGGCAAGCACAGGAGGACTATGGGGGACCAAGTTCGCAGATGACTGCAAACTAGGGGCTATAATTGACTCTCTGGCTGACACAGACATCCTCCAAAAGGGTCTCACTGAGACAGATACCTGGTGTCAAAACCATGGCCTCAAGCTAAATTCCAAAAAGTGCATATTCATCCCCTTTGGAAAAAACAAAGTACCCACAAACTACCGCATAGGTGATAGCCCCCTAAATACGGAAGACGTAATAAGGGATCTGGGGACCCAAGTAGATAGTAACCTCTCCTTTGATAATCACATTGCCAAAGTGGTTAGAAAATACTTCTATGTGGCCCACCTTATCACAAAAGGGTTTGCATCCAGATCAAAAGAGGTCACTGGGCCCCTCTATGCATCACTCATCAGACTCATCATAGAGTACAATACCCCATTTGGGATGTACCTTACAAGACACCTGCAACAACTGGAAAGACCACAAATGTACCTCACCAAGAGGATCACTGGCCTCAAACAGATGCCCTATGCAGCTCGACTGAAGAAACTCCAGCTGTACTCAATTGCATACCGCCTACTCAGAGGTGATCTCTGCCTGACATACAAGGCCATGTCCAACCCAGAATTGATGGACATGATCCACCTAAAGAAAACCATATCCCCTCAAGCCACATGCTCCAAGGATCTAAACCTCACCACAACAATAAATAGGATGTGCTGGAGGGATAGATTCCTGTTACAGAGACTTCCCATGCTCTGGAACAAGATCCCAATCTACATTAGGCAGAGCTCCTCGCTAACCCTCTTCGAGAGAAACCTTGACGAGTGGATGGGAAACAGAAAGTTTACCCCAGGGATCACTTCAATGGCTCTACTAGACAGAGGCACAGGGAACTAATCTAAGGGGGCAGCAAAAGCCAACACATTCCGGATAGGCTTGTAAATGCCTTCGGGCAGATAGCCTAGTACCTACTTATGAACCTATGAACCTAGGATGAGAGTTTAAGTAGCAGCTTGTGAGAAATGGTGTCAAAAGCCTTGGACATATCAAGAAAGATAGAGGAGACAAGTTGGCCTTCATTTAAGAGATGATGGATGGCATTAGTGAAGGATAATAGGGCAGTGCTGGTACTATGTTTGGGTCTAAAGTTATGTTGGGCACTTGGATAATAAGTTGTGAATAAGGAAATAAATGGTTGAGGAGTTGATTGTGAATTCACTTTTCTAGGATTTTTTCAAGGGGGGGAAGGATGGCTATGGGACGGTAGTTTGTGAGTTCTCTGGATGGACCACCTTTGTGAAGGGGTATGATGTAGGATATTTTCCATATAGTTGGGATGTAGTTTTCTGAGACATATCTATTAATCAGGATTGATATAGGGTAAGCTGTAGAGGGAGTGGTGATGTTTAGAAATTCATTAGGAAGTAGGTCAGCTGCGAGAGAGCAGGACATTAGCTTGGATAGGAGTGTTTTTATGTAACTGGTTTGGATGGGAGTGAAAGTGAAGGGATAGTGATTGTCAGGAAAAGGAGTGGGGAGTGTAAGAGGTTTGTTAGGTTAGTCATTTAGCAGAGTGGTTATAGTATGTACAAAGTGAGAGTTGAATTGAGTAGCAATAGGGTCAGTATTATTAGAGGTGACTGGGCCAGGGGATTGAGGAGCGACCAAGGCTAAGGAGATAATTAATGCTTTGCCAGAACTTTTGGGGATTGTTTAGGTGTGTCTGTTGACAGGCTAGGAAGTAAGCCTGCTTATCTTTGCTGATTTGTTTTTTAGCTTGATTCCTTAACTGTTGATATGTAGATAGGTTTGTAATGTCTCTGGCAGCGTGGTAGGCTGCCCAGGCTTTGTCTCCACACTTTAGTAGCAGTTTGGTGTCTGTGGTTAGCCAAGGAAGGTGTTTGGCTTTTGGGTGGATCTTTCTGTTGGGACCGAGATGATTAAGTATACCAAGAAAGGTACTGTTGAAGTACTGAACAGCTAGGTCTAGTTGGTGGATTTTAAGCAGTGCCCTGTTACATTGTTGGAGTAACTGGTTAAA
>NC_056731.1:1221865359-1222055359 GCF_019279795.1 Protopterus annectens | reverse complement strand
AATAGTTTAAAATAAATATGAATAAAGCACCTTGTTAAAAAATATATGAACACATGTAACCACTGAATAATTGATACATGGTAAAAATCTTGGCCATTACCTAGAACACCATCTAAATACGTCGATAAATAAAGTAAAAAAAATAATAATGTGTAAAACATTAAATACACTTATATAATTAATATAAACTTCATTATAAAGGGTCTATGTTCAGTCATCTAATGAGAAATCTATCAAACTTCTGTTCATCAAACTTAAAACTTTGAACATTCACTTCAGCAAATGTTCAGTCATTGTGTATTTTACCCAAGAAAAGGAGACAGTGGACCAACATGATGCCAAAACACAGACTGCAACATATCAAACCCACCCAGTTGGTGGGCTGCACCCTCCCACACCCCACCCTCTAATTATATATAGTAACTCCAAGATCACACTACAGTGGGGAAAATGGCAAATTTCCTAATGCTGGCCAACCAACTCCATTCCTTGTGTAAAATATTCAGTGACTAAACTTCGTTGAAGTGAATGTTTGATATTTTAAGTTTGATGAAGACAGGTTTGATAGATTTCTCATTTGATGACTGAACATAGACCGATTATAAACTATTGGCCCTCATCTTAAGAACACTTGAAATGGAAACCAAGCCATTTAAACTTGGACATTGAACAGCACTAAGCCTCAGTTGCCCTGTTAATTATTCAACTTCTAGTAAATTATCTGGGTCACCTCCTCTTAAAGATCTTAAAACTCTGTCATTCACAAAAAAAAAAATTTAAATTTCTTAAAGTTCATACAGACTGTCACATGTCTATAAAGGGCAATGTTAAACTGATGTCTTTTAATGTCATATAAGTGTTCCATTACATGATTCTGTAACCTTCCATTGGTTTTGCCCATATAAAAGGCAGTACATGAGCTACACAGACTATCCTGTCTCTAGAACCAACCAATCAAGTACTAGTATAACATAAACAATATAATATGATCAGAAAACACAAATGGATTGTTTGCCAACTGTCTGTGTTCATAGGTTCATAAGTTCATAGGTGTTTACCAGGCTAATGAACACAAGGGCCTTTTTAAGCCTAGCCATACAATCCCAAATGTCTGACAAGATCTGGTACCTTTGATAAGTGTAAGCAGGGGCTTGGGAGATGAAACATTGACAAGCAGGGTCCTGGGAGAGGAACTATTTAAAAGTTGCCTTTGTCCATTAGAGACCAGGGATGAATTTCCTATTCCTCATCCAATTGTTCATACACTTGAATTGAGTTAGGGAGGAAATCTGTTTCACATAGATGAAGAGCCTATTCCAGAGACAGGGTAGTCTCTGGAATACATACCTGTCTCTCCAGCAGGTTATATTTATATCACGGGCAAGGTTTAAGTCTTTAGAATGAGTAATTCTGGTGATGCTACTTTTGTGGACTTGCAGCAGGTCCATCAGAATGCCAGGCATAGATCTCTCCTCAACAGCCTGTAGGAGACAGAATACAGGGATAGGGTCTTGAGTTGGTCTGCATTGGACATTTTACTTACACCCCATATTCTTTTAGTGAGGAATCTCTCTGGACCTTCCAATAGTGGGATATGCCTGCTTAAATACATACCAAAGGGGACATTGTACTCAATGATAAGTCCAATCAATGCCAAATAGAGTGGAACAATGATTTCCTTGGACCTAGATGCCATACCGTTGTTTATAAGTTGTGTAACATAGAAATATTTCCTCACTGCTGTAGACACATGATAGTCAAAGGCTAGATTACTGTCTGTGTGTGTCCTTACATCCCTGACTACTGGGCAATCTCTAATGAGTGTATTGTCAATATGATAGGTACCAGATGTGGATGTTTCCAAAGGATACTATTATGCATTTATTGGCATTTAGTTTTAGTCCATGGCTCTGACACCAGTTCTTTGTCTGTGTCAGCCCTTCCTGAAGAACATTTCTATCAATGTTGGATTCAATGACAGCTCCTAATTTGCAATCATCTGCACATTTAGTCAGCCAGAGACCATTGACATTGGCCTTGACTTCAGAGAAGTAAATGCCAAAAAGGAGCAGTTCAAGGACCAATCCCTGAGGGACTCCACTTGTGACCAGCCTCTTTGTAGAGGTGGACTCTCCAATTCTAAATTCCTGTGTCCTGTCTGTGAGCCAGTTGGCTATCCACCAGGTGACATACAGGTTTGTACCTAACCTCTTGAGTTTGTCAACAATGCCCAAGTGGGGTATCACATCAAATGCCTTGGCCAGGTTGAGGTAGACAGAATGAACCATGTTTCCTTCATCCATTTCTTTGGTGATCTTATCAAAGAAGTCCACCAGGTTGAGTAGGCATGACCTACTCTTGATGAAACCAAAGTGGGTTGGGTCCATTGTCTAGAGGTTTACTATATCATTATTGATCATTTCCATGATAATTCTTTTCATGACTTTGCATAGAAGACTAGTGAGACTTATGGGTCTGTAGACTCTAGGGTCTGTAGATGGCCCACCTTTGTGCAGAGGGATGACTGTTGCTATTCTCCACTCATGAGGCATGAAGCTTGTTTGAAGTCTATAGTTAAACAGCAATTCCAGAGGTCCTGATAGGTCATGTTTCATGTTATTTAGAAGGCACCCTGGGATATTGTCTAGGCCCATTGATGCAGTGTTCTTGGCCTTAGAGAGAGCATTAAGGACCTGTTCCCTAATGATAGCAGGGGGAGTTATATTTGATGGTATTTCCTGAGGGAAGGTTGAGGGGTAGAGAAGGGTAAAGCTGGAGCTGAATTTGTCGGCCAGTAGGTTTGCTATATTTTCTGGCTCAGTATAGGTGGCTCAATTTACAAACAGCATTTCCTTTGAGGTTGCAGACATAGCTAAAGAATGCCTTGTGGTTGTCCTTAGCCTGGGAGGCCATCTTTATCTCAGACTTGGCTTTGGTAAACTTTATTTGTCTTCTGAGTTGTTTGCTTAGTTTGCTGAGAGTGCTTTTATCCTGCTGGGTGCTACACCACCAAAATTTTGCCATGATTTTCTTCATTTTGTTATACAGCCTACTGATTTTGTGATTCCACCAGGGTGGCTTGTTTTTTGAGTTAGTTTTGTACCCCTTCCTGGTGGATACAGCATAGGGTTTCTGTGAACAATTCTGCATAGGCAGCAGTGTTTTCAGGGTTTATTGGGACCTAACATTTTTCCAGGTTATCACTTAATAGCAGGAAGTTAGCCTTAGAGTAGTTCCTGCATATTCCAGGGTTAGCTGGTGTTCCAGGTTTTATTTTTACTTCAAAGGAGACCATTTTGTGGCCTGACCTTACCAGGGAAGACATTATACTAGGGGTTGTGCAGCACTCTCCAATATTAGTGAGGACCAGATCCAGTATAGTTGCACCCCTGGTTGGTGTATTGACAATCTGGTCCAGGGAGTTTGTGTTTATGAAATCCAGGAATCTCTGTGCCTGTACATTTGGTGTCATATAGGATTCCCATTTAATAGTGGGGGGATTAAAGTAGCCCATAAATATGGTATTGGGTTGGACGGTGAGTGTTTCCAATAAGTTTAAATACATGGTACGGGTTTTCTGTATCATAGAGGGGGACCTAACATTTATGATATTAAATTTTGCCTATGGTGATTTGAACATGAAATAGCTCAAGTGCATTGTCCTGTTTGGCCAGCCTTGAGATATATTTATTTTTGATGTAAATTGAGACACCTCCACCTTTATTCCCTGTCTGTGAAGTAGCTAGTCTAAATGTGTGGAAGGCATCATAACCTTGCACTGTCAGTGTGCTCTCTGCAGCTTTAACCCATGTCTCAGTGACCACACAGACGTCAGCATTCTCTAGATTAAAGAGAGCTTCTAGGAAATGGAGTTTGTTTGTATAGACTCCTACCTTTAGATTTTCTTGGTTTTGATTTACTGTGTCAGAAGTACTTTCAGTTTAACATTGCTTAAAAAAGCACTATGGAGGAAGATAATGTTTTAGCTAATATTCGAAAGCCTAGAGGGCAGAAGTGCAAACCATCCCTGGCAAAGCAGTGTGGTCTGTTGACCATATCTTTCCATGCTGACAAATATTATACACCCTTAGAATGACACCAGAAACTCAGACAATTATTAAAGTCAGTAATCTTTTGTTTGTATTGTGGCATCATCCTTGGAGATGGTAAAATGCTGCTCAGTGCTAGGCTCATATCACCCTGGGACACATATTCCAAGAGCTCCATGATGTCTCTCTTCATATAGTCTAAGGAGGTACATCTCAGGTCATTTACACCCACATAGACTATGACTGAGTCATACTGGTACCTGTGATCCAATGACCTAAGTGTGTGTGCAATGTGGCAGATCCTAGCCCCTGATAAGCAACTGACTGTGACTTTATCCTTACTCAGCCTGGTGAGAGTGATATCAGTGTGTTTCATTATGCAGTCGCCATTGGCCAGAATGTTGGACTATGTGGTGGCTTGCCCTATGGACTTAGAAGTAGAGGTTCCATGAGATGTGGTTGTATGTGTTGATGTTGGTGTTGTTTTGAAAGAGAGCATTCAGGGCTGCTAAGGGTATTTGTTATAAGTACTTCATCTACGAGGTCTTTGGGGTTTAGGAAAGTTACATTTAAGTGCCTCAGCATATGTGGGTCTATATGTCTGTTTTGAATTTTGTGATGGGTGCAGTGTGTGTACTACTGACAACCTTACTGACATTAGGAGTACTTTTATGCGAGAGCTTTGCCTCCAATGACATTGTATAAATACATCTCTCACATACCATATGAGTTTGTTTGAGAATTAAGTTGTTGTCAGTAAACATGAGACAATTTCTACATTGCCTCAGGATGCCCATATCCACCAAGCTGGTAATGGAGATAGTAGGAAAGTTCATATCCATGGCAGCACACCCTTTTTTATTGATCAAACAGTTGGTGTGAAAATATTAAGCAATGTCAAGAGTATCCGGTTTGTAACTCTGGGGACAGTGCCTGTCACTGCAAACTAGTTGTCCTGTGTGCAACTATGTATTGGAGAAATTCCAGTCTTGCTTTTACAGGAAAAATGTCACTCAAGGTGTCTGTGTTTATACAGGGTGCTGCCAAACACTTGAGAGGAAACTAATAACCTGTGTGCAACTAGGTATTGGAGAAATTCCAGTCTTGCTTTTGCAGGAAAAATGTCACTCAAGGTGTCTGTGTTTATACAGGGTGCTGCCAAACACTTGAGAGGAAACTAATAAGTAGATACTGAACATTTAAGGATGAAGTATTTAGGCAGATATTATGAAGTTAGAATAAATCAAGCAGTACTTACTGAAAACAAAGAATTAGCTTGTCAAGTATGATGAAAATAGGGGAGACAGATGAATGGCTACTGCCTGGGAGCAACTAGTGCTGGTCTCACCACAGCTTCACACAGCTGGGATACAATGCTCCTTTGCTTTTTCTTTCACCAGAAGCAAAATATTAGCACAACTCCAAAGATTTGAAACAGGCCACATCCTGTTTGGTAATCCATGGTCTTGTCCCAGATGAGCCTAGGGTCTGTAGGCTTGTTGAAGCCTTTTCCTGGTAGATGTCTTGAATAGCAACCAGACCAATCAGGAACGTCAAGCACCAACACTCGCTGCCCAACTAGAAAAAGTCAGGAATCAATGTACTCTGCTCCTTCTCTCACCAGGAGCAGAATATAAGCACAAATTCCAAGCTATCACCTATGAAGCATTCATTAGGTTTTCCAGTGATCAGCAGACTCCAGGAAATAAAGTCTCTGTCCTGCTTCTCTCTCCAGAAGAAAACAGAAGCACTAATCCCAAAATGACTAATGACAGGCAGAATGTGGGTTCTCCAGTAATTAGTGGTCATGCAATAGATGTTGCAGATCTTAAAGGTAAGATGGAAAAAATAGGTTAATATCCTAAGCACTGGAGTGTGCACTAAGCAGTTAGATATGAAAGAGGGGGTAACTTATGCTTAGCTGTTTAAGTGGAGATCCACAAATTTTAAAAGAGCAAGACTGATTGAAAGGGGGTGGGCACTTTGTATTCTGGTTCTATGGAATACAGTGGGATGGCCAATAAATTTAAATAGCTGAAGGGGAGTGATTTCACAAAATGATAATTTTGTGCTTATTCACAACAGCCAATGAAATGGGAAATGGAAGGGGATATGTGGCCAAATTAACATAAGAGGAAGGCAACTAGAAAAACAGTTCAAGTTGAAGAACACAACAGCGCCAGGTTGGGAGAGTGGGACAAAATCTGTGCAACTCACAAGAGACACAGCTGTGGTCTCTTTCCTAGTTTTAATATGTAATTAAAAGCAGAATACATGTAAAACACAGTGTACAGAAAACAAATTACAATATACAAAATAGAATAAGGTAATAAAGTAATATACAAAATACAAGAAACCAAATGCAAACTGACCTTTGCCTCACAGCAAGTTGTGGCAGAGTCTAGGTGAACTTTTCCAGTAAAATACATTTGTGGAAAATGCAAATGTTGTAGGTTTATCCATGAAAGTCCATATATATTAGTTGTTGGATTCCCTCAAAATTTATAATGTCCTGGAAAATGTAATTCTGATATCACCTCGGTGGTATATGTTGCCTTCTGTAGCTCAGCACCCAGGTTTGACTGCAAATGCAGTACCAGACTTTAAAAGCCAGTATTGCATTAGAGATCAGAATTGAATGATCATACCCCCCAACATTTTGTGAAGTTGACCCTCTCACCCTGCTTTAGCAATGCTACTATCTTCAATGCTCAATTTTGGGTTCCATTTGGTTCCATTTGTTTCTGAAAATGTTACCCATACACATCTACCTGGTGCACTAAATTCACTTTTTTTACCAATTACATGTATCCTTGATCAGAAAGATTTACGGGCACAGTCAGATGCAAAGTGTTAGCCAGGCATATTCTTTGTACTCTGAAGAGTACAATTTTTCTGAACCTATTAGAAACATTGAGGCTTTATCAAGCCATATGATGTCTATAACCATCTAGATTAATGCTTCTAAAAACATGTATATAGCTTGCTTACAGAGAGGACTGCAAATCTAAAAACAATACCTCTAATATTTTTTAACTGAGCAGCTGAAAATGTTACACACATTAAGTCTGGGATGGGGTGGGGCCACAGCTCACGTGATATGAACACTTTTTAAATGCCAGGTAGATGAGGGTGGTAACAATAAGCATCTGTAAGTACAAAATGAAATTCACTGTCTACACCCCTGGTAAGATGAATATGATGGGATAATTGGCACAAAACTGAATTTAATAGTAAAAAAGTGTGCACTTATTTATTTTGTGACTGTGAACAAAGGGTACCTCTATACTATAGACAATGACATTATAACTCCTGTTGATTAATACCGATTTGTTAACCAGCTAGGCTCACTGGGACACACAGTCCCTTTCCAATGGTGACCTGGGAGCAATGCTTGGTTAATTGATTTGCTCAAAGTCACATAGCAGGCAAATGAAGGCTGAGGCAATCAAAACCTTGTACCACTGAAAGTAGAACTTACATATTTAATCCTCCATGACAACTACCAGAGACTGATTATAACGAGGAGCAAGACAATTACATCTCTGAAGATTTTTCACTTGATGTTCATATTCAAATGATATGTAAATAGATATGTGACATCATAAGAACTATTGTGTGTACTATATTTTCAAGATCAAATGATAAGGTTCAAATTTATGTTGCATTGGAAAAACCTCATATGGTACATAATGTATTATTCTGTAAGTATTTAAAAATGCACATCAAGTAGTTGTGATTTATTTAGTGTGCATACAAGAGAAAGAATAATAATATGAAAATATGAGTATTCTCCAGCTACTAATAAATGTTAAGTAGCAATCTAATCAGCACATTTATGAGTCTCTGTAGTGACACTGTGGGTGCTAACGTAAATCTGATTAATTGAAGCCATAACATTAGCTTACATAATAATAGTTTACTCCTAAATTTAGTTAGTCAAAATTACATGCAGAAAAGTAGACTATTTCAATCTTGAGTGTTTAGAAAGTGAAACAGGCTTCCAAGAGAAATGAGATTATTGTTATCATCATCATCATCATCATCATCAGCCCCCTTTTTCCCATTTCTCTATATGGGGTTGGGGTATCGTGTTAACTGTCACCAACTCTCTCAATTCAGTGCCACACTTCT
Organism: Protopterus annectens; assembly: GCF_019279795.1. Taxonomy (NCBI): domain Eukaryota; kingdom Metazoa; phylum Chordata; order Ceratodontiformes; family Protopteridae; genus Protopterus; species Protopterus annectens. The sequence goes on along the minus strand of NC_056731.1, from coordinate 1,222,047,176 downwards.
GCCTTCTTCAACTCTCATGCCTGACTAACGCAGATCTTCTTTCACACAATCCATCCACCTCTTTGCTGGATATCCTCGCTTCCTCTTACCTTCTTCCTGTCTTTCCCAAATCATCCTCACCAGATTGTCTTCAGCATTTCTACACATGTGCCCAAACCACCGTAATCTGTTTTCTTTGATCTTTTCTGCAATTGGAGCTACTTTGGCTTCTGCTCTTAGCTTCTATATTAGAACATCGAAGTTTCATAGCTTCAAATGTTCTAATATCGACCCTTATTCAGCGAAAGCTGAAAACATCGAACATACAGAACAGCAAATTTTTTCCTAGGAAAAAAATTTGCTGTTCCAAAACACATACACACAACACAAGCACACCAAACAATCCATACACATACACCTAAAATGTTACACCTAACCCTACACTAAACTATACACACACCACTAACTATCCACTTACCTTAACCCAAACCCTAGCCCTAAGGTCCATCATTATCACACACTCACCACACCCGCGCCCTAACCCTAACTCACCTACCCCACCCTAATCCTCACTTCCACACAATCGCACACTTACCTGACCCACGCCCTAACCCTAACTCACCTAACCTGCCCTAACCCTCACGTCCACACAATCGCACACATACCTAACCCACACCCTAACCCTAACTAACCTAACCTGCACTCAATTGCACACTTACCTGAACCCGACTGGTAACTTTCCACCACAGCAGTGAAAATACTGAAGCAACAGAAAAGGACAACCAAATTCTTTCCCTAGGAAAAAATTTGGTTTTCTGTTGCTTCGATGTTTTCAGCTTTCACTGAATAAGGGTTGATATTACAACATTCGAAGTTTTGAAACTTCGATGTTCTAATATAGACCCTGCTCTTATGTCCTCATTTCTTCATCAGTCCCACCATGTGCATCCTATCACCTTTCTCAGGCACTTAATTTCCATCACCTCTAGCTTCAACTGTTCTACCTTTACTGTCCAGGTTTCTGTACCATACAGTAGTACTGGTCACACCACTGTCTTGTACACCTTACTTTTCAGCTTCTTTGGCATTCTTCTGTCATAGACTACACCTGATACTCTATGCCAGTTGGCTGCAGCCCCTCTGATTCTAGCTTTGACCTCTTCATTCAGACTACCCTTCTTCTCAACTACTCCTCCCAGATACTTGAAGCTGTTTACCTGTTCCACTATTTTCCCTTCTATCTCTATTCTCATCTTCTTCTGATTTCCCCAATTGGCTGCCATTGTCACCATCTTATCTGTGGTTAGTTTCATCCCATGTGCCTTCAGTTTTGCATTCCGTCCTCCTATCCTTTGCTGAAGTTCTAGATCAGAGTCTGCCTGTACTGCCACATTGTCTGCATACAGCAGTTTTGTTGATCCGTCCTCTCCAACTTGTTTGCTAATGTAGTCCATCACCAGTATGAACAGCAGTGGGCTCACAGCTAAACCCTGATGTACACCCACACCCACTGGGAACTCCTCTGTGAGGCCAAACACTGTTTGTACTTGATTCATTGGGTCCTTGTACATAGCCTGCACTAATTCTACCAGTGTTTCTGGGACTTCAAACCATTGCAGTAGTGCCCAGATCACCTTTCTTGGGACCTTGTCATATGCTTTCTCCAAGTCTAGGAATGCCCAGTTGGACTCTCTCCTCATCTCTAGCTTCTTCTCAAGTATCTATCTCAGTGCAAACATCAGGTCAGTTCTGCTGCATCCTGATCTGAATCCAAACTGCTCATCTCCCATCTTACATTCTACTACTCCGTGTATTCATTTATCAGTCACCCTGTCCAGAACTTTCATGCAGTGTGACAGGGGTTTGATGCCTCCATACTGCCCACAGTTGTGGATATCCCCTTTGTTCTTGTATACCATGAGTATGCTTATTCTCCAGTCATCTGGGATACGCCTTTTTCTCCACACTGCTATTAGTACCCTCAGGAGCCATTTCTCCCCTATCTCACCCAGCATCTTTATCATATCTGCTGTGACCTTATCTAAGCTTGCTGCTTTCCCTGACTTCATCTTCCTTAGTGCTGCTCTTACTTCTTCTAGGGTGGGCTCCTCTTCTTCTCTCATCATAGGCTGTTTCTGGGGCAGTACAGCTTCTGTGGGGTTTTCTTCATTCAGAAGCTGCTGGAAATATTCCTTCCATCTGCCTTTGATGTCTTCTGGGTTGGTGAGCAGGTTGTTGCTGGCATCCCTTATGAAGGGTGTATGACTATCTTTCTGTCTTTGCCCTGCAACCTCTTATAGCCTCTTTGTGCCCCTTACTGAGTCACTTGGCATCTGTGGCTTTAAAAAATAAGTTAGACTAGAAACAACAAAACCATCAAGCTCAGTAAAACAAAAACAAACAGTAGAGCAAACTCAGTCACAAAAACTGTTGGATAAGTGGTAAACTAAGTTTTTCACTGAAGGCAAGTAAAAACTCTCTGCTCTACAAGTTTTGATTTTAGCAGTTTTTTTTTTCAAAAATACACATTCAGCATCAACAAAAATCAAAATCAGCCTTGTTACACTGAAAAATACAGATGACATAACTAAAAACAGAAGACAATTCTGTGAAAAGATATTTTCATCTGCTCAATCAACATGAAGTTACCTGAATATTTGAATGCAGCAGTACGTAAAATAAACAAACAAAAATCAACTGTTTTTTTTTTTGGGGTGGGGGTTTGTGTACAATAGCACATACACCCCAAACTTAGCTTTAAAAAGATGTAGTTCGTCTACAGTTTTCCCATATTAAATTGCATGAATATTGGAATGCCAATAGAACACTAGTTTGCTGCATACACTTTACTGTTGGGCTTCAGGTGTTTTCACAGCTATGCCTTGACAAAAATCAAGGTGCAAACTTCCCTATGGTCTGCTTACAAATCAAGTTACATACATTAGCAGGTGTAACAAATGGCAGGTTGCTTTAGTTTTTCTTTTCACTTAACACTGTTGCAAAAATATGCCTGGAGTTCTTGAGTTAGATTTACTGTATGTAGGGCTGGCAGCCAGCAGGCCATCTATCCTGGATGTCCTCATTTTGTGCAGTATGGCACACAAGGAGATCATCTGACAGCCTCTTCTAGTGCATACTTTAGTGTGCAACCAGCTGTATCCAGACATCTGAATCTGGCTTTTGGCTCAGTGGTGTTCTGTGTCACAGTGTCTGTTCTATTAAGTGTATCCTCAGCAGGTGTGGATGCAGCTCTGAATGGTGTCAAAAGACAAAGCTCCAGTGGACAACTGCAGTTGCCTGTTAATATGGAAAAACAAACATATTAGCAATGCACAATAACATAGTACTACAGTGTACATACATATATATTCCCATACAGGTAGACATACCAAGAAGTAGTATTAGTGTCAACTATTTAGTTTATATACCAATTAGAAACCACTCAGAGATGTCACCCACTGTTACAATTGCCCATAGGCCACTTCCCTGCCACCTGGTGGCATTATTTCCACTACTAGAATGTGCTGGAATAAAGTTAATGATGAATCTGTTCTACCAAATAACTGACCAAGGTCCACCACTTCCAATTCTAATACAGTTATGCATGTACACCAGCCTGGGTTTAATTCATATGTGGATACAATCAAATTCACTGAAGACATGCAGGAAATTGTCTATGGCACAGAACTATTCCATAGTAGTCTGCCACTCCTGTAGTGTTTTTGGGAAGTGAATATTCTCATCTGCCTTGCTGCAGGTCTGACAGGAACTGTCCTCATATATGATTATTTTGTATGTCCACCTATACTTGTACCACCCATGTACCACTGGAATGTTCCAGAGGCCAGTATAATAAAGCTCTGGCATACTTTCAATTTTACTTGGACTGGTTTACCACATGGACTGCATGAGGTCATATGGAGTTCACACATTTCACACATATCCAGCACCAGCTCTCTGTCTAGCCTATATCTACATATAATTTCTTGCTCAGAGAGCTGGCTTAACTGCAAACTGGCTCACCATTCACTGCTGTTCTGGTTGTCTTCTTAAAGTACGATGCACTTGCAGGTCCTCTTCCAACATCACCTACAGTACCCTGACCTGTTGCAGTGCATTGTCTATATGCTGCATACTGCTAACACAGTCAGTGGATTCCACAAAGACAGGAAATAAAAACTCTTCTGTGCCAAGAAATAATGGCATGTCCCAGAAAGTGTTGTTGTTCTTTATTTCCATGAGGTGTACACAGTGTGTTTTGGAATCAAGCAAATGTCACAATTAAACTACATAATTTTCATGTTTTGGAATTCCTTTTGCCCATAATTTGCAAAACATGTACTTCAATGTGCTGCTCTAGGCTAAACTTTCTTTTGGAATCAGGCCTTCTGAGTGTGTATGTGCTTGTATATGTGTGTGTGTGTGTGTGTGTGTGTGTGTGTGTGTGTGTGTGTGTGTGTGTGTGTGTGTGTTTAGGTGAATATCCATTTATCTTGTCATATATGAGCGACAGAGAGAGACTGACACTGAAAAAAGTCAAAAAGAGTGGTCTATTGTCCAAAAATAAGGTGCATCGATTGAATATCACAAAACACAAAAGAAGTAATCCAGCCCTCAGAACTGTAGAAAACAAGAATCCAGTATGTATAAGTACTTGATTTTTATTTTCTACTCTTCCCAGTGCTGGATTACGTCTTTTCAACTTTTAATATATTCATTTTCATATTTATATTCATCAAGTAGAGGTTGTCAAAGCAATGATCTCATATCTCACTTCAGTACATCACTTTTAGCCAAAGCTGTGCTATTAAGTTGGTAAATGCATGTTTAAGTGGGGTAAACAATTTCTCCTGTGCCCATTATAATTAGATACAAGGGGTATTGAGACGCAGAGGACCTCCCCTTCACAATACTATTGTTTTAATGGAAATACATTGTTTTAATGTGTTACATAATTCTGGCTGTGCAATTGTGGTTATGAGCAGGTAGGGACTTTTCAGTCTGTAAATCTGTAGACTCATAATGAGTATGATAATTTAATATGCAGTCATGTATAAATATAAACAAACACAAACACTAAAACATGTATTTCTATACATACAGACACAAGCATTCAAAAAACATTTTTTTGCTGTATGAAAACAGCAAAAGATGTATTTGAAAAAGGACAGTGCCTGGGACTCATGCACCCATTACACCTGGTTGAAAGTGTCTCACTCTATACTTGCACCACATATAATGGGTATCATGGTGAACCCTGATTCATAGGCCTCCTTGATGCACACTTCTCCTGCCACTACAGTAAGCCAGTGCCAAGGCCCTTTACAATATATTGAAGGTATAGGTGTTTAATTCTCAGATGCCCCCCTTTGGTGGAATGTCTGGCACTATGTGTCAGAAATACTGACACAAATATCCCCTACCTAAAACTGTCACCCTGCGTTTTTACTCTGACATATGTAAGGACTTCAACAATCCATTCCCCCACACTGCCAAAAGCTTTTACTGCCATCATCTCCTCCCTGAATCCTAGCACTGATCTTTGCCTTCAAACCCTTCACTCTCTGGGGGCAATTGGTGCCCTTAGCTTTCATCTGCCTATCTGTCCTAGATGCACTCTCTATTCATTCTCTAACCTAGTAGCAAGTGATGCCCTTTCACTCCATGTATTCCTCTGGTAGTAGGAGTGTCTTCTCTCCTCTTGGCTTCACCTATAAGTGATTGTAACACTTGTCAGCCTTCCTTGATGTTAGTGATTCCTTTCTGCAGCCTTTCTCTCCCTTTATGTTAAAAGTCAGTATGGAAAGCTTACCCTTCTCATCTCAATACATAAGTGAGCAAGCCCCTAGCCTCCTCCAAAGACACTATCAGTGGTCATCCACTATCAATAACTGGAGTATATCATATCCTATATAAACACTGTCAGTGACCATACACTCATTAACTACAGTACCACCATATCTTATGCAGGCACTGTCAGTGACCATGCACTGTCAATAACTACAATACCACCATATCCTATACAGACACTGTCAGTCACTATGCACTGTCAGTAACTACAGTACCACCATATCTTATGCAGACACTGTCAGTGACCATGCAGTGTTAACAACTAGAGTATACCATATCCTATGCAGACACTGTCAGTGACCATGCACAGTCAATAACTACCAAACCACCATATTCTATGCAGACATTGTCAGAATTGTATCACACCACAAGCACAATTTTAGTTATCAGTGCAACCCCCTTCCCATATCTAACTTATTCTGGTGGTGATCAACCGCACTGCAACACCACAGTCCTTCCACATGTGCTTATAACCAGTTTCATCTGCTTAACACAATCCATATACTACACCAACACTGAGGCCTGGTGTGTTGCACCTGCTCATGAGTACACACCAGCAATGCACCAGTGAAGTGCCACATCAACCATCCTGTGCAGTTTTACCCCTGCTCATATCCTGCCTACCCACCACTGTAGTCCACTGCTATATATTCCACCAAGTGGAATACAGATTCTGCTAAACAGTAAACAGAGACTTTACCAATACCACTATAGGAAATATTCCAGTCTTCAGTTAGTCTGCTTACATTTTATTTTTTTCCAACTGCATTATATCAGAAAATAGGTCAGCAATCTATTTCAGAAATGACTCATATTTTACAATTGAAAATGCTCATGCAATATTTATGAATTTTAACTTATTCAAGGATTATAAACAGAAGGACTATGATCAAACATGCTTTTCTTTCAGGTGCACTAAACAAAGTTAAAAGCATTGTTATAGCACTAAGAAGTTATAAATTCATAATTAATACTATTGCCCTGCATCAAGACACTCTAGACCATGATACTAAGCAGTAACTTACACATCTAGTGGTTAGCATTATGAATGCATCTAAACTACTATGATTTGAGTATAGTGTTAAGATTGTTGCCCCCCCACACACACACACACACACTTTGTTTATCCTTAGTGTACTTAGCCATATTGATAATATTAAAATCATTTGTGTATAATTCATTAAATTATTAAACTATTGCAAAGATTCAATATCACTGACTATACAGAAACTGTCATCTGTAGATAGTTTAGATTACAGTTACAAATTTAGAATAGTGGTGCTCTGAATTGTAAGGACGAAGGTCTGACAGGTTTGTCAATTTGTCATGCAAAACTGAATGTGGCCTTCGTAGAGCTGTCTGTCAGTTTTGATGACTTCTTCCAGAATCTAGTTAAAACCTATGCTTCAATGTGATCAAATGTATTTTGAATGTCACTGTAAGGAGTGATGGAATGTATTTCAGAGAGTATAGATTCTTCCAGAAACTCTGCTTAAAGAGCCTGATGCAATGTTGGAGCTCTTCATAGCATTTACTTGCAGCATCTTGTTTGGTGTCACCATTACTGTAATGAATAGCAGAAAATAGATATGGTTTACAAATATCTGAGCTCTTATGTAATTCATACAGACACTCACTGTAATTAGTCTGGAGATTTTAGTTTTCAATAGAATGTAAGGTCAAGTCTACAAGCTGTAACTCTTTTTATTTACTCCCAACAATCATATCTCATTTTACTCCAGTCTGTTCTCAGTTTACAGCCTTATAAATGACAGTTCTTGAGATAAGGAAAATGAACAGTGATCTCCTGATATTCCTTATTTTTACCTTCTACTTCCATAGTGATTATCAAACCCCACACCCCCACCAACTAGTCTAGTTGGCCTGTTCATCATCCCCTAAAGAGTCAAAAACTGTATGGCTCAGTCATTCCATGTAGAGGTCAAAAGTGAAAGGCAGAGTTCATGTCAATATCTTTCTTAGGGAACTGACATATTTTCTCAGTTTTTTAACACTGGCCCCTCCCCAGAGGCTGATGGTACATGCTTACATTTGCAAGGGCCTTCTATACCCCCCTCCGAAGTCATGCACATTCCTGCACTCAAAGGTAACCACATGAATATGGCTTTGTGTTGAAGAGCATGTGTCCCAGACCCACACAGTGCATGCCATGCATCCAGCTCTTCATTAGGTACAGGCAATGCATTGGGCTAGATGCCTTCCCTCATCTGAGGATGGGCAAGACAATCTCAATCACTTACTCCTATCCCCTCTCAATCCTGGGCTGCCAAACAAACTTAGTTCATCCCATTAAACCATTATGACTGGTTATCTAATCTCATTTTCCCTGCATAGCAAAGTATTTCATTTGTACAACAGGAGGCATTATTGCTGTAGTGGACCTTTGGGTAGTCACAGATCAGAGTTCAGTTATCAGATACTTGTAACTGCTACTCATGTAGTCATCTGATAAGTATCTTCAGTCCTTATTGCAGATGTGTGGTAGAAAATAGCATCTTAGCCTTTCAAAGATGTTTTTGTAGGAGTGGAAGGTTTATTACCATAAATATTATTCTAATTTAAAGTTATAAGGAAAAGAAAGCTGAAGATCTTTTAATATTTCAGGCTCTGCTTGTCATACCATGTGTGTCCTTCTTCATAAATATTTACATATAAATGTAAAAAGGAAAAAACTATGCATATATCAACACACACACACACACACACACACACACACACACACACACACACACACACACACACACACACACACACACACACGCACACACATACACACACACACACACACACACACACACACACACACACACACACACACACACACACACACACACACACGCACACACACACACACACACACACACACACACACACACACACACACACACACACACACACACACACACACACACACACACACACACACACATACATACGCACACACATGCACACACACACACGTGCACATGCTGCATTTGTACTAGGTGACATTGTTTTTGTGCCAGTCTTCTATCAATGAATGCTTGAGAGAAGTTCAAAAGCAATTGTTAGACACTCGTATTTTACACAAATACTGGTTGCCATAATGTTGATCACGTTTACTGTAGTTCAAACTACTTTTTTATTAACTTTACTTATTAACTATGTATTTCCTGTCCAGTATATGCAAGCATCTTTATTGTCAACTAATCAACAAAATCAGTTTAATGCTAAGCACGGCTTTCTTATCATTAGAGGGCAAAATAACTACTTTGAAAAAATATACTATTTAAACAAAATTGAATATGATTTTTTATAATGGCTTCTACTGTATATTTTGACAATATTGCTAAACAGTTAATGAAATCCACATTTGATAGCAACACTGATTTTTCATGAAACTGATCATGAACATCAAAAAATAAAAAGAACTCATGCAGGTAAACAAAAAACAAGTTGTCTCCATTTATTGTTTTTTTTTCCCAAACCATTCTTATGGCTTAGAAAGCTTGTTACATTCAAGACACGAAGACAGCATAGCTTGGATTTTATTTTATTTATTTATGACTCCAGCATGAAATGAAATAAAACTAAATGATGGTTGCAAAGGAATACATCAGTGAAATAAAAAAAAAAAAAAAAAGCTCAGCATCAGAAGTTACTTTTGGCACAGAGCACAGAGTGTAAATTTAATACCTCAATTTGTTTTTTATGAGCACTGAATTCCATCCCAGAAAAAGTCGAGAAGGAAGTGCATTGAGGTAAATGTCTGTGATGTCTGAGATCTGGTTCTGATGCCAGCTGATCTTGGATGAGTTTGTGATCCCATGGTATATGCGTACAGCTCTGGGAACATTCTGGTTTTAAACAAACATGTGCATTGATAGTCCCACTCGAAACATTCTAGACCTATTAAAGTATCAAATGCAGTAATTAGAAGTGGTAAACTCTAATTAAACAGCAGAAACCTCTCTAATAAAAGTAGATGAAAGGGAAGAATGTGGAAGTCATTGCTAATTTAATAAAATCTTTCTGCCTTTTTTTTTTTGTTTTTTTTTTTTTTGCTATTAAAGAGACATTAGTTCTTTTTGAACCAGAGTGCCCACAATGATTGTCATTTAAGATACAGATTTAGCTATATAAGTCACATCAACTTTCTGAGGTTATAGCTTGTCACTGACTTGCAACAAACAGTATTTCAGCCTGCTGTTCTCTACAGAGAGTCAAGCCATTGCAGCAGCAAATCAGGATCAAACCTGGCATAGAAGAAATTTGTACAAGGAAATGTTGTTAGCATGATTATTCTAAGTTACTGAATAATTTAGTAGTTATTCTATTTATCAGTATGTGAAGGTTAACTCTGCAATATTGTAAAACAATTATGTTTTTTTACTATACAATACTGCGGGATATTATTTGTGCTACACTGTACTCAGCTTTATGACTGCAGCGACAGCAATGATAACAAATAGGTAGCACAAAGGCAGGAGAGATCCAGCACACATTTTACACATTGAGATAAACGTTACAAAGAATAGTGTTCTTAGTTGTGATAAGAATCCAAAGCTATTTTGAGTGCGTCTCCATTATATGAGGCATGTTATTAAGGTAATAAGGACAAAAAACTCACATAAGCAACACTTCTAAGCACAAACTGGGAGCGATTCAAAATATATCAAATCATGTTGCAAAAAACCTATAATAAAAACTTTTCCAGTTTAAATATTAGTGTAGAGTAAAAAATGTTATCTAAAAGCAAGTGTTCATATTCTCCAGGTACAAACGTATCACCATCAAAGCTCATTAAAGTTGCATCTAAGTCTTTACCTGTACCCCTCACTTTAATATCACAACTATAACATTTATACTGGTGAGGTCTTAAGTCCATGGAAGAAAGTGCACATGTATGTCTTCATACAAAGGCAGACATTTAACAGTGACAAACAATTTCAGACCTATAGCTTTTCTAACATATTTGCAAAATGTTGTAGAAAGGTGGTGCATCTACACCTAACTAAATTCTTCATCACATCCTCCATTACACCTTCCCTTCATGGATTTCCTATGGGTCAACAGTAAACACATCTATGATGACTGCATTAGATTGTTAGAAGCAGGCAGTAACAGCAATGTTGAACCTTCTCAAAGGCAGTTAGCACAATCTTCACTCCTGGCCGCTTTATAGAATGACATTACAAGATACTCAACAGCTCTATAAACTGGTTCTTCAGTTACTTATCAGATGATGCTTACAATGTTAAAGGGAAGTCCACCAAATAGTCTGAAGAATTTTAAACTCACGGTGGAATAACTGAGGGTATACTAGCACCCCCTTCAGTTTTCCATAACTGTTGATAAATTATCCCAACACTGAGGAGCACTGAAGAATATTAAGTATGAAGACAATTCTGCTGTCATTTTAAATCTGCTTCTCATACTTCATCATACGCCTTACTTAAAGCAGACTTTGTTCATTTTGGGACACAGCTGACAGACTCTTACAAGGAAATACTGTATAATAGTGAAATTATCACAGATTTGCATATTATTTTTACATTCTCATTACATCCAAATGTGCGAGACAAATAATTATTAACGCATCTGTTATCTTTTGGTATGCATTTTGTGTAATAGGTTGTTAAATTCATGTTAATGCATTTGAAATTTAATGTAATTAATAATGTATTAATAAAAAAATTAAAATCAAATGCATGAGACTATCTCATCCATTGATAGTATCAAATACATAGGTATAACACTTTGAACTGATTATCTGTAGACATTTGTTATAGCAACACAGTCCAAAAATATAACCTAACTTTGGTGGTGGGAGTCTAATCATATCAAGCATTACTTAATGCCAAGATCAAGACAGAAACGTCCTAATGTGTTGTTGTTTTAATATTATTTTATTCATATATAATCTATACTTGACTTAACTAAGAATCTCAAAAATCTTGAAGTATGAATACTACAAATGAATAAAATGTGTTTTAGCTGCATATCCAGTGGACCATCACTGTGACATAATCATAGGGATAAACTGATTATCATTCAAAAAATATATTATCTTGTCAGTTCAAGTTGGCCTCCAGTTAGTTATACACCTAAATTTTATGAAATTTTAAGAAATTTTATGAAGCTTTAAACACACCAGCAAGGACCTTAGAGTCACAGATTATCTTGCTGCAGTCTACCAATGGTCATGCCAAAATCAGAATCACTCTGGCTAAGAGAATCAAGTCTCTCAAGAAAACTATACAATTAAAAACACAATAATCATATTTTAGTTCAAGTTTTGTCTGACATTGCATTGGCATAAGCAAGCCCTTTAAACAACTCTAGGCTTCTGCTATTCATTTCACTAAACTACTATGTTGCTTTATATGTTCATAGATTAGTACTAGGCTAACTGCCCTTGTGGGCCATTTAAAGTCTAGCTAAATACCCCATGTGAGAATCAAACCCTGCACTTTGTGTTTGTAGGGTAAACACCTTAACCATTATGCCAACCTCCTACCTATATAGTATTTTGAACATTCTTATAAAAAGTCTTTGAGAACTTCATAGCCAATAAATATGTCCACTTTATTCTTTTTGCCCTTTTATCAGTCTAATACTAAATACCATTGGTCTGGTGGAGTAAGAGCATGCAGTAGTCAGACTTTCCACCCCATTTTTATCAATTATTTGTTCTGTACAGTCTTCCTTCTTGTATGCACAGATGCCTTTTTGTCCAACAATGAAATATTTGCACTTCATTCTTCACCTCACAACAGTTCACTCATACACACTCAAACGCTGCCTATTACATGAAAAGAAATAAAACAACTTGAATTAAATGTGTTCTTCTCCTCTCCTATCTTCTCATTTACTATCCTTTCATCTCTCTATCTTTTCTGTGATGTTGGAAAAAAAACTGTTACAGCTTTTCTTAAATAATCCTGCTGTTCTTCCATTACAGTTCCTAAAATACCATGCAGCAGTTAACTTTTGCACAGATCTGAAAAGAACTGAAACTTCCTACCCTTCAAACATGTACCTGCACTGCTCAAATAAGCACCTCTTAAGATTATTTTTATCAATGCTTGTTAGTCAGTGACACCATCACTCACCTCCCTAGCAAAATTGCCACTGCATATTACAGGCAACATATAACTTATGAAAAAAATGTCCTGTAAGATCTGTGCACTTCCAATCCACAGCTGTATCTCTAACACACTTGGTTCTATCTTAAATCTAAGTTAATGAGTCTCCATACTTAGGTTCATAGGTTCATAGGTTCATACTAGGCTATCTGCCCTAGGGCATTTATAAGCCTAGCCAGAATGTGTTTGGCTTTCGCCACCCATTTTAAATTTATTTTGCTATGCCCTTTTTCGAGGTTAGTATACTGTGCCTCTGTCTAACAGTGACACAGAAGTGATACCCGGGGTAAACATACGATCTCCCATCCACTCATCAAGATTCCTCTTGAAGAGAGTCAATGAGGGACTCTGCCTAACCTGGACTGGGATTTTATTCCAGAGTGAAGGGAGCCTCTGGGTTATGAATCTGTCCCTCCAGCATGTCTTATTTATTTCAGTGCTGAGGTTCAAGTCTCTCGAGGGAGTAGCTCGATGGGATTTGGATTTTCTTAGGTGCAGCATGTCCATTAATTCCGGGTTGGACATGGCTTTATACGTCAGGCACAGATCACCTCTGAACAGGCCATATGCCACTGAGTAGAGCTGGAGTTTCTTTAACCGGGCAGCATATGGCATCTGTTTGAGCCCTTTGATCCTCTTGGTGAGGTACTTTTGGGGTCTTTCCAGTTGCTGCAGGTGTCTGGTAAGGTACATCCCAAAAGGGGCATTGTACTCAATTATGGGCCTGATGAGGGATGAGTAAAGAGGCACGATGACCTCCCCTGATCTAGATGTGAATCCCTTCATGATTAGGTGGGCTATATAAAATGTTTTTCTAACCACTTTGGCCACGTGGTTGTCAAATGAGAGATTGCTATCAACTTGGGTCCCCAGGTCCCTAATTACTTCTTCTGTACTTAATGGATTACCACCTATGTGGTAATTTGTGGGCACTTTGTTTTTGCCAAAGGGGATGACTATACACTTTTGGCATTTAGCTTGAGGCCATGGCTCTGGCACCAGTTGTCTGTTTCTATGAGGCCCTTTTGGAGGATGCTTGTGTCGGCTGGAGAATCGATTATGGCACCCAGTTTGCAGTCATCTGCGAACTTGGTCAGCCACAGTCCTTCTGTGTTGGCCTGTACCTCCGAGAAATATATACCGAACAAGAGAGGTCCCAGGACTGAGCCTTGTGGGACATCACTTGTAACTGGTTTGGAGTCTGACATGGCTCCAGCAATTCTAACCATGTGGGTTCTGTCCTTGAGCCAGTTTGCAATCCATCTAGTGACATAGGGGTTTATATTTAAGCTGGTGAGCTTATCTATAATGCCCGAGTGGGGTATTGTATCGAAGGCTTTTGCAAGGTCCAGATAGGCTGTGTGGACCACCTTCCCTCGTCAATCGCCTTGGTGACTGTTTCAAAGAAATCAACCAGGTTTAAGAGGCAGGATCTGCCCTTAACAAAGCCGAACTGGGTAGGATCCAGTGTCTGTAGGTCCCCAATATCTTTATTTATGAGGTCCATGATGATCCTTTCCATAGCTTTGCAGACCAAGCTAGTCAGGCTTATGGGGTGATAGTTTCCAGGATCCGTTGAGGCACCACCTTTATGGAGAGGGACCACTGTTGCTGTACGCCACTCTTTGGGCACATATCCTGTAGTAAGGCTGAGATTGAACAGTAGTTTTATGTTTGGGTTTAGCTCTTCTTGGAGTTCTTGTAGGATGCAGCCTGGGACACAGTCTGGTCCCATTGATGCTGTGTTTTTTGCTTTGGAGAGGGCGGCTCTTACCTGGGCATCTGAGATGTCAGGGGCAGCACTCTGCTGGGATAGATATTTGCCCTTTGGTGGGAGGGGAGAAGTTTGTGCTGAACCTGTCAGCTAGGATGTTGGCAATGTCTGTGGGTTCAGTGTATTTTTTGTCATTTTGGACTAATTCTGAGCATATCTGGGAATTACCACCCAGGTTCCTAACATAACTAAAGAAAGCCTTGTGATTATCCTTAGTGTCCTGTGCAATTTTTCTCTAAGCTGGCCTTAGACAATTTTATGAGTGCCCGTAGTTTTTGCTAATACTGATCAGTGATGCCTTCCCTTTTTGGAATTTTGCTCTATCATTTAGTAGCTTCCTCCTTCTATTGTATAGTTTGCTTATGGCTGGGGTCCACCAGACAGGACGTCTGCCTTTGGAGGATTGGGTCTTGGTTTTATTTGGGATCGATGATCCATGCATTCCTGAAGGTGTTCATAGAATGCGTTTATAAAGGATTCTGCGGTCTGGGCCGTATTTTCCACAGGCCCGGGGGCTTTGAAGGATTCCACCTCTGTTTTGAGGAGTGTGAAATTTGCTTTAGAGAAGTTTTTCACTGTGGTTTTCTGGGCAGGGGGTGGGGTCGGGATGTGAATATCCAGTGAGATTAGTTTATGGTCTGATCTTACCAGTGAGGGATACACTTCTGGTCTGGAGCATAGAGTCCCCATGTTGGTGATGATCTGGTCCAGTATGTTTTCCCCTCTTGTGGGAGTGGTAACAAGTTGTTCCATAGCATTTGAGTTTATAAATTCTAGGAACTTTTGGGCTAGGGTGTTGGAGCTAGAGTAATGCTCCCAGTCTATGTTTGGGAAGTTGAAGTCGCCCAATATAATGGTGTTTGGAGAGACCTTCATATTTTCCAGTGTTCTCAGGAAGGCAGAGTGGGGTTCCTGGGTTTGGGAGGGTGGTCTGTAGCAGGCTATAAACTGGAAGGCAGTTTTACCCACTGTTAGTTGCACATGGATAGTCTCTGATGCTTCGTGCTTTGCCACCAACCTGGAGGTGTGGGTATCTTTGATGAATATCGATACTCCCCCTCCTTTTGTGGTTCGGTCCAAGTTTTGGGGCCGAAAAGCATGATATGAGGTATAACCTGGTAGTGCTGGGGTGCTCTCGGGAGCCCTGAACCAGGTTTCTGTTACTGCACAGATATCGATGTTCTCCATGCTAAGGAGAGTTTTGAGTGCATGCATCTTGAGGTTTAGACTTCTGGCGTTGAGTAGCATTACTCTTAGTTTCTTATCCCTTGTGATACCTATGGAGGTGGGTTTGTCTTTTGAGCCTTGCCTAAAAAAGGCACTATGGGGGTAGCAAGAGCCTTTGCCAACATATCCGAAAGCCCAGGGGTGACAGGTGCAAGCCGTCCCTAGCGAAGCATCGTGGCTTGTCGAGCATATCATCCCAAGCTGACAGGCATTGGATCCCCTTTGAATGACACCAGTACTTAAGCCAATTGTTGAAATTGATCATCTTGTCTTCATATTGTGGCATCATTCTTGGTGAGGGTAAGATGCTACTCAAGGTCAGGGTCATACCGGCCTGGGCTACATGCTCAGAGAGCTCCTTTATGTCTCTTTTCATGTAGTCCAGGGAGGTACGTCTCAGGTCATTCACACCAGCATGGACAATGACAGAGTCATATTTGTACTTGCCTTGGAGTGACCTGAGTGCTTGTGTTATGTGGCAGATCCTAGCGCCCGACAGGCTGCTCACCGTGACCCTCTCCTTGTTCAGCCTGGTGAGCGGGACGCCAGTGTGCCTGACAATAGAGTCACCTATTACAAGTGTATCAGGTGTGTTGTTTAGTCTTAAGGGCTGTGACTGTTCGGCACACTGGCTTTGTGAGATATGTGTTGCACGTGTTTTGTTTTGGGGTAGCGGTTGCTTGGGTGTCTGCTTTGGAGGTCTCTGCTGCTTAGGCAGATCTTTATTTAGAGCCTCTGAGTATGTTTTTGTGTGATTATGTGTGTGGTTTGCTGTCGTGGTAGGTCTATGTGAGACTGGAATTGTAGTGAGTGTGGTTTCCTTCTCCTCCTGACTGGTTATGCCAGTACTGAGTTGAGAGAGCTTAGCCTCCAGTTTGGCTATATGGTTGCATCTCTCACATGTGTTGGAATTTGTTGGGAGGAGGAGAGGGTTGTTTGTGTACATGAGACAGTTGTAACATTGCCTCAAGATTCACTCCCTGGTTATAGGAGATGAGATAAAAAAACTAAAATCATGTAAAGTGAACTTATCATTCCAGATTATGGTCTCCACTTTATGCTGCACAGAAAACAACCCATAGGAGTGACCAAAGATCTCAGAACTGAAACTTCCACTCTTAAGAGTTGGATTCATTAAGCTTATGACTCCTGATACTTTTTGTAAAATTGTATAAGCCTCTTGAATTTGGATGTTAAATGAATTATGGGCACAAAATAATATTGTAAGTGTTAAGAAAAAGATAAAAAAACATTTTTACTAAAGACAGGAAATGTGACTGTTTCAGAGACTCTTGTTAATACGCTCAGCAATCTATATTACTTGACAATTTCTGACTCCGAGCTCTATGGTATTCCTTTTGCTTACTGGCAAAGATCCCACTAAATTGTCACATTATCCATAATTGGTAAATATGTACCATACAGCTTATTGCTAATGTGTTCATTGACAATTTTTATAAACTGTTGTATTTCTTGAAAACTGTCTCTTCGTTTCCCTCATTATATTATTTGACTCGCTTATGATTTTACAATTTTTTCTTCCATGTTGTTATATAAAAACCTTTCCCTGCTTTTACTTTCTTTTCTTCTACAGTCATCTGTTTATAATGTTTAATTACTTAGCATGTTTGATTTATTCTTAATGTTATAATTATTATTTATCTATTGTATTATCATCTGTTTCATGTTTTAAGCGTGTTATTTTCATTTGTAATGTCGCTGCCATTCCAGCCTGGGTCATGGCTAAAAATGGAACCAGGGCCAGTTTATTTGCCCAGTTAACAAATCTAAAATAAAATATATACATGTCACTTTATCATACATATTTCAAACCATCGTATGGATAAGAGCTACGTTTTGCCTAAAGTGACCTTAGGTTTTGCTTAGTAAAGTCTTAAGTTTGTTACACAAAAGCTACAGCTTTCATTATGACCTGAAAACTTTTATTAAATATGACCTATAATGATTCCATATGTTCATGGAAGATCTTCCTTCTTGAAAAGCATTGATGACAGTAATTTCTGAGCAGGATATGCTTAAATATTGCACTCATTCAACTCAGGCATATTTGACAACTCAACAAGCTTTTCTTTCAGCACAAACACCAGGAATACCTTCTGCAGTAGTATCAGAACTCGGGATCTTTTTTTCATCTGTATAAAAGGCATCAGACTTCAGTGGTGGTATGTGTTATACATGCGTTTGTCTGTGCTAGGAGGAGGAATTACTTTAGTACTGAAACATATAAACAAGCCACACAATACATTTTTTGAATTTGTTTTTGATCTGTGATACAAAGAAAGCAGTTGTACACATTTCATGAAGAAGTCATTACTTTTATTTCAAAGCTTATTAGTAAGGGTATGGAATCCAGGTCAAGGGACGTGATCATTCCAATGCATTCAGCACTGATCAGGCAGATTGTTGAGTATAGCACCCCCTGCAGTTTGCACTTGTCCTAACATCTGACACAGTTTGAAATACCACAGTGCTTTCCCATGCAGAATATCAACAGTCTAACTCATAAAAGCTACACAGACCATCTCAAAGCTCTGTCCTTCTTTATGTTATCTTACATGCTACAGATGGGCAATCTCTGTCTTGCTTATAGAGCCTCAACTGACACCATCCTTTCAGACTCACTGCACATCTGCAACTCCAGTGGTGGCATAAACACCAACTCAAGAGATCTTTTGCAACACACATAGAAATTGTTGGGGATAGATGTATAACACAGAGAATACCATTTCACTGGAATCATCTTCCTCTCCACATAAAGCAAAGTTTGTAACTTAGCCTTATCAAGCATAATCTGGATTAGTGGACTGAAACCACAAGTTCACCCCTGGTTTGGCACTAGTGTCCCTTATGGATAGGAGTAACATGTAAATATCTGCCTGGCTCTGGGCTATTTGTACTTAAAATACAAGGGCTCTGGATTGCTCATATATAAAATACAATGGCTAAGTACTTCTTAGGAATGCATGGCTAGTTTTCTAGTGATTTTCGTGGATCACTAGCCTAGCAAATACCTATGGTTAAAGCAGCAATCAAATAAGTGATGCCAAGTGGAGAATGTTGCTGTCATATATACATTTGTCTCAGTTTAACTCTTCTAAGAAATATTTCAACACAGTATCATCATCTTTCACTCTCTGGAAGGAAGGAAGGTATTTACAGGAGGATGTTTACTGAAAAATCTGCAAATTGGCAGAGTTTTAACCGATGCTTTTAGAGGAAAGTGGGAGACAGCTGTATAAAAGATGTTCTAGCTGACAGGTGTCTGGAATCGACAATAAATGGGCAAGTCTCAGCATTATTTTTATAGGCAATTGCCAGCTATTGGCAGAGACAGATTGATGAAATCTGGGTGGGTTAGTACATTCGCATCTAACTGAACCAAGAACTATATGAACAATCTGTAAAAAGGTGGCAGAAAGTGGTCACAGTGTCAGTGAAAAGAAACATGACACAAGGGTTCTACTCTCAAGATGTAAAGGATCTCCTCTGAGATAACCAGTTGAGTTCAGACCAGCATATGTAGATGATAATAGTTGAGAATAGCCATGGTATATTTCTCTGAGTACACTTGCAAGCCATGAAGAGTGGTAAAGGAGCAGGAGGTCTGTACTTGCACCCATGTAAAGCCCTTGATAGTGTTAGTCACAGACTGCTGCCCATCTATGACAAATTTGTAAATAGCACCCTTTCTCTAATGATTGCCAGAAAGCTTCATGACAGAAAACACGCTAGCAAATTGGAAGGAAAGATGTCTTCTTTTGCCAACAGTGGGAATGGTGTGCAACAGGGTCTCAGCTACATCTGCTATTTGTCCACAATATATGTACATTCTATTTGGATGTGCTGCCCTAGCTCTTACTTACTTCAGTGTGCAGGTGAATGAGCTATTATTCATAAAACTGCTTTGTCATAAGTGTGCAATCCAAACTCCACTTAAGTTTAACCAGTCTAATGAGATTAGGCTTGCTTTTAAATACTGCAAACTAAAGTGATGTTTTCCCTCATGCGAACATTCGGATACATCTGGACAATCTTTTCTGTCCTTCCCACAAGTGGCTGTCATACTGGTACTATGAATATCATTAACTAGCTGCATTTATAAAACAACAGTGACCTAGATCTGACACAGCGTACTGATCTTGCAGTAAGGAAAAAAAAAACAACATCTAGTGGTGTCACCTCATAGCAAATCTCTTTTCTTCAATGAGCCACCAGGAAAGTAGCTGGCACTATACTTCTTCCTAATCTGCTATGTGGATTGGTCACTGAAGCTCTCTTGTCATCACATTTCCAGATTAGCTAGTGAGCCAAGATTTACAGATCAGATAGATTTATGCAAATCTGGTTGGCTAGAACAAAAGAAAGGTGAATGTGGCCCAGTTTTTCCTGACTCATGAATTACTTTTCAGTTCATGTTGTCCTTCCATTAGTTCTGTCCTTAAAAGGTGTACATCTTGTTGTGACCTGTAATACAAGAGACATTACCCTCCCTCCCCAAAAAATAAAATAACAATAATGATAGTAATAAAAAGTTAAAAAGTAAATAAATAAAGAGATAATGTGGTTACTGTATTCCAGTTATCTAGAATAAACTCCATCTAAATATCCAAGTCAATACTCTGTTAGTAAATTAAAATCTCTTTTTCAGAAAACTGGAGGTATAGTGAGGTGATACCTCTGATCTCTTTCATGATATAGAGCAAAAAACACACAGCCCAAGCTGCAAATCAAGATAACAGCAAACACACAGATGCACGGAACACAGCAAAGACTGCAAAAAATAATCCTTTAATGTTTCTGGTACCTCGGCCTTTGCCTTCTCATGGAATACTTTACATACAAAAGCAGCCTTATTTAAGCATCAGCTCTTGATATAGCCTGATCTAGCTATTTGCTGCAGTTACACACACAAGGTTACCTTAAACAATATGGATGCTTTCCTACTAAGAATTTATTAATACTTTTATAGATATTATTACTAACATATTTTCTAACAATACTGTTTATTCTGTTTCTTATACTAACATACTTGTATGTATTGAATATTGACAGTTCTATTGTCGGGTCCATATTACCATGTTGGCAGGGCTGCTCATCAACAACCGTATGTCGACACGTACACTGAAATACTTAAATGTTGAACAGCCTCAAAAACAAGTTTTTTCCCAGGGGAAAAAAATCCCTGGGCTGTTGTCGGGAATTTGTTGTTTCCTCCACTGTAGTGTGATCTTGGAGTTGATATATTTAAGTAATTTAAGTAGGGGTGTGTGGGCACAGCCCCCCCATCGAGGTTGTGGGGCGGGCAAAGCCCTCCACTTCATTGCGTCTGTCGGTTTGTTTTGTTTTTTTTTTGGCCCAGCGATTATTTTCCCTGGGGAAAAAAATCACTTTTGTGGCCATTTGACATTCAGGTATTTCGGTGTACATGTGTCGATGTAAGGGCATTCGATGAACAGCCCTGTCGACATGGTAATATATACCCCTATTGTCTTGATTTACTAAATTTAGTCTATGTGTTGTGTTGTTTCATCCTGTATTGTTTTACTGCAGATGTGTTACTCTTGTGACTTCTGCTTAAACAGATATTAATAACTTGCTGCTGATTTTTGTGATATAAGTAATAAGATGAAATTTGCTTGAATCTCCCCACCTGCAGTAGCTCCTTGGATTTGGAAAATGCAAGTCAATGTGAGCAGTCTTAAACAGACAAGAGTGTTAAATGTTTATAGCGGTAGTGAGAGATTAAAAAAATAAATGTGCAAGCTACACATGATACAAAGAAAGTCTAAGGTTTGTGGAGGTAACAAAAGAATTGAATTAGATGGCTATATGATGAGTAGAGCAGCTCAAAGCAGCAGTAAAACTGCCCTGTTAGATATAAAACATGCCAATAATCTCTTCCAATCAAATCGGCAGAAAAGTTCCAATTAGGAATATGCAGTAATGCCAAATATAAATTTCCAAAAATGGTCTAAAATTATTTAACAAAAGTTGAACGTCTTTAAAAAAGCTGGTTTATTCACAAAGATTAAAATACCCTAGCCCTCTCACTTAAACCAGCCTTCAAAGGTGCAAGAGAACAATTGAAAATGGTCTGTAAGTCACAATATACAGGGTTAGAAAAGCAACCAATAAAAAACAAGAAATTAAAAAAAATTCAATAACCTCTTTATCACAAGGTTTTGGTAAAGTTCCTAATACGTCCGTTATGATGCAGTGTATACAAATATAAAATGCAACAGACTTCTTTGTTCCTTAGAACAAATTTTACTTCTGCTTCCATTCTATGTATTACTCATACAAAATATTGTAGCAGCCTTAAAGTTGTTATAACTTATCATTGACATTTAGCAAAATGCTCAGGAAGTGGACTTAAGTGCATGTTTATTGTTAAAGTACCTACAAAGCTGAGTCAAAATGACTAACTTTTAGTCTGCCCCACATAAAATGAACCACATTTGCACATTATAATAAAAAGTGCTTTACTGGTATTTGATAACACGTTTACAGAAAAAGATCTTCAGCCATAAACAGCGATGGAACCTTTAAGTACACATATATTTGTATCAAGTATTAATGATGAATGTACAAAATGACTATAAGTCAGAAGTTCACCGAAATAACATCCCTTAGAAAAAGATGGTATAATAAATTCAGGAAGAAAGATGGCCTAACTTTCCAGAAGCCTACATAGGCAGTCTGTTTTCTAAGTGAAGTTGCAAAGTACAAGATACGCAACTGGCATGCTGGAAAACTTATGGCAAAACAATAAATTACTTGCTTTTTAGTAATGTTTAGCAATGGCATTAACCAAGTAATATACACAGAGAAAACATTTAGTGTCTTACAGAATATAATGTAGGTTATAAGGAACTAACACAAACAGTTAATTGTCTATGGCCTATGCATTTGGGAGTTAGTCAGGTGAAACATGCTCTTCCTAAATTTTACCTTACCTGCTGCTTCCCATTCCTGTGTGCTATGTCTTTATATGTAGTACTAAGCATTTCAATGAAATGAATAGTTTGTTACACTGCCACTCACCACCTTATTTGTGTCACAGGTCACATACTAGCAGCATGCAGCACATCGGTGAATCACACAGCCATCACCAGTGCAGGAGAGACAATGTCCAAACTGTAGTGAGATGGCAGTATGGAGGTCATGCCTCATTCCATCCCTTTGAAGCCTGAATTTAGAAAGCACATAATTAATTAATGATTCTAGAATGAGTCTGCATGGAAATGAGGCAGTATAACATGTGATAAAACAAAACAGAAACATACTGATGATGTACAGATAGACAGTATTATGGCAAAAGCGCCTGGCAGGCATCCTACAAAGAACTACCAGGAAATGTTAAGAGAAGTGACAAAACATAAAGGAAAGATAGAGGGTGACTGTTGTAATACATTTAAACATATGCAGGGTAGACCATGTTTTTTACACCCATAAATAGCAGCAAAGCTTTTTTTTGTCACATGCTCAGACATTTATAAGGCTTCCAGTACAGAATGCATGGAATATTTTCCTTTTTAGCACCACCTACTCAGAAACTTTGCACGGACATTGGGCACCTATTATTACTATGGTACTATACCTCAAAAATATCCCATTGTACAGTTATGATCCAGAGGGCCTGAGTTCAGATGGGGGCTTGTGTGCTAGAAAATCTGAGTAGGAATGGCAGTAATGAGAGGCAGTGGCAACTCATCCACTCATGACAAAGAGGGGGGATGGTCCCCTAGGGAGGTGATACTCTGAGCATGTGGAAGGTTCCAGCAAACCATTGACCTGAATCAATTTGGTGTACCAAGTCAGTGATGGTAGGTTTTAGAGAAGTCTATATGAAGCACACACATGCCATGGGAGGTCACTGGATACTACAAGACTGCACGATGCTGACATCACCATCAGAGGGTGACATATCATTAAAACACTCCTCTTGCCCATTGTAGAATGAAAGGGGCTACTGACAGAGAGAGATACTGGCAGAAAGAAAGTAATGACACTCTGAGGTCTAAGTCTGTGAGGCAATTCAGACCAACCTAGACCTGAGGTTAGCTAATGCTATAATATGGGGACATGTTGAAAGGGTCTTCTTCAGGCCCCTGTCTGGAGGTAAATGAGGCTAAGCTGGACTGGCATGGGTGAGGCCTCCAGTCTAGTGATAGAATGCATGGATATCCTCGGGGGGGTCACTGCTAAAATGAGGTTTGGGCTGAGTGATGTAATGTGGATAGGTGTACAAAGAATTTAATGGTTGTCTCAATAATGGCCCCTTCTGGTAATGGGTGTATGATAGCCAGCACACACTGGGGTAAAAAAAGATGTAGAAAAATCTTGTTTCAATATGCAGCAAGAAATAGTCTATTTTTTTTTTTAAGAAAATGACAAAAGGTTTACTTCTTTTAACTTTTTAGCTTCAGTAATACCAGTTGAAAAGGGGATGAAAGCCCTTTAACCTTCCTTCTTATTCTATTGTCATATGCACTCATCTTGTATTTATAAAATAATTTAATAAGGCAAGGATGTTAATGACACCCACCTAACCACCCAACCATCCACATTCACTCACACACACACACACACACACACACACACACACACACACACACACACACACACACACACACATGTGCACACACACACACACGAAAACACATACACACACACACACACACACACACACACACACACACATACACACACACACACACACACACACACACACACACACACACACACACACACAAGCACACTTGCAATGCTATCATTCTATTTTTTTAACCATAATTTACAGAAGATATTAGGTGGCTCCAGGCAGGGGCATACACTGAAAATAACTTATACTGTTTCTTCAGTCACTTATCAAAAATGTTATTAGTTTTTTTTTTTTTTTTTTTTTATGCGAGAAAGGGGAACATATGTTAAAATGTATTACTGATGGACATTTAAGTGCATAAGTATAACCAAGTGAATAAATGCACTTACTAGATGATCTAATATGAAACCTCTGAGTTTTCTGTTTTGATAATAGAAATGCTTTCTAACTATTATTACAGTATAGAGAGAATTCATTAGTCTTAAAAGACGTTAATTGGCAATGTATATTAAATTCTTATCATGATAAAGGTCTAAAAGAAAATTATTCTATTATTAAATGAGGTTTTAAGTCTAACGGTCTTGAAAAGACATAGCAATGCAGCAAACTTAGCAATGATCAGCACGTTCCTGGATGAGAAAAATTTTAATGTTTGTAAGTGATTTATGTGTGGGATGGATGCAGTGATGCAGCGGTTAGCATTGCCGCCTCACAGCAAGAGGTTCTGCAGTTCGATTCTCGGCTGGGATGCCTTCTGTGCGGAGTCTGCATGTCCTCCCTGTGGTCGCATAGGTTTCCTCCAGGTGCTCCAATTTCATCCCAAAGACAATGCAGTAGGTTGATTGGACACTCTAAATTGGTCGTGTGTGTGTGTGTGTGTGTGTGTGTGTGTGTGTGTGTGTGTGTGTGTGCGCGCGCACCTTCTGTAGAAGGTTGGGTGCCGGGCTGGCAACTTGACACCATAAAACTCCACTGACAATCATGAGAGGATAGATGATCCGCTGTGGAGACCCCCTAACTGGGAAAAAGCCAGAAGAAGAAGTAAGTGAGTTATTTGTAGTGTTCTTTTATGTCTGAGGAAGCTATGAATAAAGGATTGTCATTCATTTAATTGAATCACATATAAGTGAATATCAAATCACCAAAACATTTATTAAAAGCTCATTTTAATGAAAATAGATTTGTTTGTGTGCTTGCAATGATTTACTGCATGTGACTATGAGTTTATTATATTTACAGGGGTGCAGGGTGACTTTCGCCTTTGCAAAAATGTTTAAAGGTACATTTGTTCTATATGAAGTTTCTTACTAAATGTGATTATATAAAATGAGTTTTCAATGAAATGACTTTTTTAATTATTTCTCAGTGATTTGTTAGTCAATGAAATGAGATTAAACAAAAAAAAACATATATTCAAAATAAAAATGGAAAACTTGCTTGATTTAAACTAATTATTTGAGAGTGGAACAGTGTGCAAATATCTGTGTTCTAGTACGACTGAATGAGTGATTACAAGTTCATAATCAACAAGTAAATTTGTTTTGCATGCACAAAAAACATGTATGGTAATGAAAAGAAAGTTAAACAATGTACTATTATTATGTAAAATAATGGTACAGTATTAATATATCTAAATGCTGGCTTTTTTATTATATTCTAATTATGATACATGATTAATAATTAATAAATGTTAGACAATGAGATCTGTGCAAAATGTAAACTATCACAGGACTTTATACAATGAGCAGAGTAGCACACAGGAGTGAAGAGTGAGTGCAGGGGATATGGCACAAATATCATAATCCAAAACTGTACATTAATTATTCTTCTGATTTTAATGGTATGTATCTGTGAAACATAACAAAAATGAATCCAGAACTTATCATTTAGTTCAATATATGATGAAAGAAAGTTATGTGTTTCTTATATTTTTCAAAGAGGAATTTTGTTTCTAGAATGTTGTGGAGTCCAGTTTGAAGATTCGCAGATCTAATACCAAGAGGCCTACCAACCTACAAATGAGTAAAAAATGGAAGGAGGTAGCCTACTATGTATAACAACCACAGTGTCCGTGACATCAATCAGACTAATCTGCTAAGAAAAGAAGGGAAATATAAGTGCTTGCAAAGCATAAATGAACAGAAGGTACTTCAGCATGAGGAAGAATCCTAGAAGTTGTGATGTTTGAACATGAATAGCACAGGCTAGTGAACAGGCTAGTCTAAATAAGTGAACCTCAGTTTGAAGAACATCACCTGAAGTGCAACTAAGAAATTAATGATTCATAAACTAGATCTCTTAAATAAGTGTTGGCTAGATCAAAACCATGTTTTTATGTGAATCTAGGTTTATTTTTGCCAGCTGCATATGGCATTTCATCATTCACTAGACTGCAGATCAGAAGACCCATCATGGGTACCCACTAATGAGGTCATTTTCTGCCACACAAAGAAAACTTTGGTGTGGTGTGAGCTCCCATGATCAAAGGAGAAACAGAAGGAATAAAACATTTACCTGGCTATGCATATTAATGTATATGCATACAGCTACTCATATACAAAAAAGTGTTATATAAGCTATATTCCCATAACAGATACATATACCCAGCAAACATGACTTATAATGAATAGAACATATATATAATATTTTGCACGTATAGCCAGGAAATGTGATGAGTGCTCCTGCCTGAAAGATACATGACAGATGTAAGTACTATCATATCCAGACGTGGGTTTTTTCTATTCTCAGGTATAAATGGCATACAGTAGTAATAATTTTGTTGTCTTATTTTTATATTTAATGCCATAATGTATTTAGATATCAGCATAATCCTTTAGGAAAGTATATTTTCCAATTTTATAATATGAACAAAAGGCATTCAGCAATATTTAAAGATATAATACAACTGCAGAATCTTCAAATATTTCATAGCATTCTGACAGAACTGAACTCCCTGCAGCATTAGGGCTGTTAATGGAAACCAGTACTGAAAATACATGCTAAAGCAATAGACATCTCTAAACACAATATGTACAATATTATTTTATTTATTAGTTTATATAATATACCATGAAACAGCAATAGTTTCTCTAACTAAGGATATTACAGCTAGAATTATTACACCATGTGGTTCTGTATATATGAATGAAGACATACGGGTTTTCTTTTAGAAAGAAAAGAAACAGAATATGCATAACAGGAAGTTGCACTAACACTCAACAGAAGGAAATTACTGGGAAGCACTGAAGTGATCCAGGAGGCCCAGCATAGTAGAAGAAGACTCTCTGGGGTTGGTGTAATGAGTTGGGGGTTGATGCAATGGGCTGGGGATTGGTATAATGGTTATGGTGTCTGTCTCACAGACACAGAGTTTGATTCTCACCTTTGGAAGGGAAATTAGCTAGGCTTAAAATGGAAACATTTTGAAATAAATTGCTGCAAAATGAAATGCTTTAGAAGCAAACAAACAAAACATGTAAACTTAAAATGCAACTAAAGTTTAAGTATTTTATGTCAAGAAAAGCACTCAACTTTATTGTGCATAATAGGGATGGGCACTGGATGATGCAGTTAAGTTATGAAAGAGATGATTTGCACTGCTGGGAGCTTACTGCATGTGTAGCTATTAAAAGGTTATGGGTATCAATGGGGAAGCAAAGGACCCTTATTATAATTTTTTTTTCTTAATGACTTGTGGTTTCTAAACTGCCAGTAAGCAGTACGTTTGTCTTTTGTATACTATGACAGCAAATGTGCCGATGACTATATATCATTAGTTATTTAAGTTCATTGGACATTCGTGAACAAAGTCTGCGTTTTATCCTCTTGGATTACACGAGTATAATACCATCGAGAATGATTAGCATAATGTTTATAAAACAGCTTTGAAATCATTGATAGAGAGCAATCTAGCCAGGATATTGGAATTTTATAGTCTGAAAAGTCTAATTCAAATGCCATTGACAACATTTTTTTAAGCTTTGAACTTCAGTAACCTTTGTCATTCCCCTCCTAGGATGTTGCTATTCAATCAGCCCATGGGCAGCCACATGTGTTTCCAGCATGTAGTCTCAGCAGCTTGATCACTGGTCAGCTTAAATACATAATAAGCTATGACATTTATGGCATCCACAGAGTTGTAGGTGTCATGGAAGAATTCAGCTGTTCAGGCATGATTATTCATCTCCATATCTCTCAGCTGTACATATTTTTCACAGAATGTCCAGATTTTTGTGTTATATTTTTGGGTCATTTTTTCATAAAATTGTGGATTTCTGGCAAATCTTTGGCAATTCATTAAAGACCGAAGTCTGAAAATAATGACAGACATTAGAGTTTCAGACTTCATATCCATCAGAAAATTCATGCTAATGCAAAACCTGTTATTCAGTCAACTTTCCAAGTTTGTAGGAGCAATATTTAAGAATTTTCTCTATTTTGGGGCCTTTTCCCTCCATTATTTATGGTTTTGTCCAGATTTTTTGCTCTAAAAGGTTGAAAAGTATGTTCATCTCACATTCATATTTCAGAGTCCATGATGTTGTCTAGAAGAGAAAGAAAAGTAAGTTTTCTCTATTTTTAACAATCTGTGTGGGGAATACTATTAATTATATTAGAAGACAGAATGGTATGTGATTTGATATTGCATTATCATTTGACCATCATGTCTCCACAGTAGTTTGGAAAGCATTTTATCCGGCCCATTTTATTTCCAAAGACATCTCCGCTAGATACGAAGAAGTCTTAATTCTCTTTTACCCATATGTTATCAGACCCATTATTGGACAGGATATATTACCTAGTTCCTTTTTTTATTTAGCAGCCCTTTAAATATTGAGGAGATGCTTTCATATAAATTAGCCTCATATAGAAGAAGAAGAACCCCATTTAGAATGGCAATGTTTCCTTCTGATGATGTGAATGCGAAGTTAATAAAAATAAGGAATGTTTTTTTTTTGTCAGCATTCCATGGTGATGTATGGTATAAGAAGTGATTGCCAGGTAAGCAAATTTTATATTGGGCAGACAAAAAGAAATGTTAAATTTAGAATTCAGGAATATTCTAGAGACATTAAAAACGAGTAACCCAATAGTGCAATGGCTTTAAATTACATGTAAAAATAGCATGATGTTAAAACACTATACACTCTTGCAGGGGTGGGAACAAATGAGATATGCTGAATAACTTAGAATCTAGACAAATATTAAAGTTTAATACCCTATAACCTAGAGGTTTAAATATAGAAGAAAATTGTAAATGCCTATTACTGAGGTAAAAGGGGTGGAAGTATAAAATAAGATGTATATTAAGTTATAATTTATGTTTGTGTTGAAGTGAAGAAGATAATTTGTTAATTAAAAGGTGTTTCAATTTGTGTGTAATTAGTTGAGTAATTGAAAGTGCAATATAAAATTCTGAATTTGCATAAGTTAATTTTGCTATTTCCCCAAGAAGGCTTATGCTGAACCACTATGGAGGATTAAAATTGTTGCTTCCAGCTTTGCTATGTGATGATTTAATATTATTTTCTTATAGGTTCACAGGGGGGGGGAGAGCATGTTAGTAGGGATGTGACTAAGGATTTTTAGTGGGGTGTTAAGATAATACTTTTTTTATTGATGGCCTCTGTCCATTAGGGTCACGGGGACCAGACTGGGGATAAATTTATGATTTCTCATCCAATTGTCAAGGTTTGAATTGAATAGGGTCAGATATGAACTCTGTTTTACATGGATGAGAAGCCTATATCATAGTAAGGGGATCTTTTCCGACAGATATCTGTCTCTTCAGCACATTTTGTTTATGTCAAAAATGAAGTCCAGATCTCTGGATCTAGTGTTTCTGATGCTGTTTGTTTTGTACATGTGCAACAGATCTATCAGGGCTGGGTATGAGGAAGCCCTGTAAGTCAGGCAAAGATCCTCTCTCAGTAGCTTGAAGGAGACTGAATACACAGAAAGAGTCTTTACGTGATCAGTGCAAGGCAGGGTATTCATGCCCTGAATTTGCCAAGTGAAAAACCTTTGTGGATGTTCCAACTGTTGCAAGTGTCTGGTTAGATACATGGCAAAGGGGGCATTGTATTCATTGATAGGTCTGATAAGGGCTGCAGAGGGAGATACTATAACTGAATGCCATAATCTTACCTATAAGTTAGATGGCATAGAATGATTTTCTTATTATCTCAGCTATATACTCATTAAAGACCAGATTACTGTCTACAAATGTTAAATCCATTACTACTGAATCGATTCCTAGTAGTGTTTGATTGATATCGTAATTAAACTTGGGTTGACAGTTTCCCAAAGGGCATCATAATGCATTTTTTGGCACTGAGTTTTAGGCCATGCTTTTGGCATAAGCCATTGTCTGTGTTAGACACTCTTGCAAGATGTTGGTGTCACGGGGTGAATCTAGGATAGCTCCCAATTTACAGCCATCAGTGAACTTGGTGAGGCAAATATGGTTGGCATGTATAGAGGGATTTATGACTAGTTTGTCAATAATGCCTTAATGCGGTATTGTATCAAATGCCTCAGCCAGGTCAGGGTATGCAGTATGCACTGTTTTACCCTCATTCATTGCCTTGGTGATCCTCTCAAAGAAGTCTGCCAAGTTAAGTAGGCATGACCTTCCTTTAAGTAAGCCAAATGGGGATGGTCTAGTGTCTGCAGGTTACTGATGCCCTTGTTTATCATTTCCATGATAATTCATTCCATGGGTTTGCATATTAGACATGTTAGACTGATGGATCTGTAGTTCCCTGTGTTGGTTGATAAACCACCCTTGTGGATTGGAATGCCACTTGTGATCCTCCATTCACTTGGAACATACCCTGCATCAAGGCTGTAGTTGAAGAGTGCCTCAAGTGGTTCTGATAGGTCATGTTTTATACTGATCAGGAGGCAACTGGGATGTTGTTGGGGCACATGGAGGCAGTTTTCTTGGCTTTAGCAAGTGCTGCCAGCACCTTGTCCCTGGTGTTAGCTGGGGGATGTTTGTTGGAGGAGATTTTACCTGGTGAAGCTGGGGGGAGTGGGGGTGAAGTTTGAGCTGAATTTATCAGCCAGTAGATTTTCTATGACACTCTGATCAGTGAAGATGGTATCATTCACCACCAGATCAACATGCTGCTGTGTGTTAGCACTAATGTTCTGGATATAGCTAAAGGCAACC
Source organism: Protopterus annectens (assembly GCF_019279795.1). Classification (NCBI taxonomy): domain Eukaryota; kingdom Metazoa; phylum Chordata; order Ceratodontiformes; family Protopteridae; genus Protopterus; species Protopterus annectens. Next base: position 1,222,015,395 of record NC_056731.1, on the reverse strand, counting down.
TTATGATTGTTGGTGACAATTAGCCTGTGAGGCTACTCTGATCTCATAGTTGGACTCCTTGGACTTAATTAGACCTCTTAGTTTCTTGTATTTGGAGTTACACAACAGACTATCGTCCACCAAAATGAATCCTACCTTTATACACAGGTAATCTTTTCAAGCAAATTTATGACCATACATACCTAGAAGTAAGGATAGACACCAGCTTTCTTTTAATTTTCAAACCAACAAAACTTCATGCAAATTACAAATTCTGCAATAGAGTTGCTACACAATGCACCAACAACTCACTAATAAAAGTGAAAAGCTGCTAGGAAACAGCATGTTAATTTCAGAACTGCACTAAATACTTCCAAAACCAGTGAGCTCCTCCACCAAAAACATAAAGTATAAAGCTGTCTAAACAAAGTCATTCACCTAATGCCTGCATTTTCTAAAGTAGAACGCTTCCAATAGACTCCACAAAACAATCTTGTCCTTCACATGCACCACCAAGCCCACGTCCTGGAAGCTACATTCATATACACACTACTACATTCAAACCACTGCATAATCTTTCCAAAATTACAACAGACTAAAGCCACTGTTTGAGCTCTACACTCATCGATAGCCTCCAAATCAGTCCTAGCCATATCCATACTGCCTCACTACAGTACTTCTTCCATTGTCTTTTCTACAAAAAACCTCAAAATTATGTAACTTCCTACCACCTATGTTCAAAACACAGCTTAGCACATACAAATTTAAAAAGAGACGAGAAGTAGAGATGCACGTGCATAAACAACTTATTTGAATATGTCCACACATATAACTGTCACCTAATTGCCAAGTCATTCTTACAGTATACTGAACATTAATTATTACATTCTTTCTCATTAGTTCTTAAATACTCAGACTGTTTTAATATGCCATTGGGTACTTTATTTATTTATTTATAGGCATATGATTACTGGAAAAGACCGACTGGGTAGAAGCCAGATGCCCAGGGAGAAAAGCTGCAAATTATTCCAAAACATTTTAAGAACATTTATTTTACTATCTTCAAAATAAAACAAAAACACAGGCAGTTTAAATAATTATAACAAATTAGATATAATATAAAAATATTGGTTAAGAATCGATACAAGTTATATGACAATTGTTTAATATTTAGAGAAATTTTAGACAGTGTGTAGAGAAATTAAAGGTAGGCTACTCTAATACAAACAGGAATTGCAATATGAAGTGAGGAAGAAACAGGCTTATGGTATATTTATACAGAGGGAGAGTCAGGGAAGAGAATTTGATAGAAGTAAATGAAGAAGAATAGAGATTAAGGAGGTATAAGGAAAGAAAAGGTACTTTTTTACATTTAGGGATATAGGTTATCCTGGTTTTGACCAAGAATAGAGCTAGATTTTTGCTAGGAAGTCTTTCAGAGTGGTTTTGAAAGATGGGAGAAATGATATTGACCTGATGAATACAGGTAAGGAGTTCCAGGCCTTAGCAATCTTTTATGAGTACTGACAGTGCCCAGAAGATTTGATAGGTTTGTAGACAGACAGGAGTTTTTGGTGGCTGGATTGCTATGAATGACTGGAACATAGTTGTGTAGAATGTTTTTAGTGCTGGACAGGCAGATGGATGCTGGATAATTTTAACCCCTATCAAGTCAGCTATGTTTGTGATATGACAAAAAAAAGACTTTGTTTCTCAGTTCTGCAACTGAAAAACTGATATCCATCTATAGTGTTTCTAGTATTGTTTTCAAAGATCACAATAGAATGTTAGGAAGATCAGCCAGACAAAAATCAGCAGATCTTCTACTTTATCCAAGAATGGAAATGTTACAACTTGCTTCTTGAATCTTCTACATGAAATCAGTGGTCTGATTCATTCTGTACTCCAGAAACTAAAGACTTTTCTTACACTCGATTGACCACTGCTTCAGAACTAATAATAGGCCACAAGCTAGAAAGTTATGCAACAATATCTCCAAAGATAGTAAATAGAAAAGGGACTTCTATCTATAGGGGTACATATCCAAACACACACTAAAAACAACAGAAGGAAACATTGATTAAGAAGTAATTTTGTTTATTTATTTATTTATATTTGTTGACCGGGAGTGTCCAACTGAACGTAGGTCCATTTTCAGCAGAGGACGGGGAGAAAAGCTCCACAGTTAAAAGAAACAGACAGTAGTTACATTGGATTACATAGCGATTAACAATTTACATAGCAATTACTTACAACATATTTACAGATGAAGAACATAGTACATCAGTAGACAACTAGAATCTTTATCTGTGAAGTACATAACAGACATTAACAAATGTTACAATAAGAAGTTATAAGTACTAGGCTTATGAGCATCTGAACTTGCTATAATTAAGGTAGTTAGTGCAGTGGAAAGAAAGGTAGTGGTTGGATGGGGTGGGTGATATTAGAGTGGGAGTTGCAATGGCATATCCAGCATGTTTTTAGGTGTGCTTTTAGTAAAGTTTTGAAGTGGGTGCTTGATGGTATGGAGGTAATTGTGGGTGGGAGGGAATTCCATAATTTGGCTATGGTGCAAGAGAATAGTGCTTCACCAGCAGAGTTATTGGCTTTAGTGATCTGCAAGTGATTTTTGTTGCTGGATATTAGTGGTCTGGTGGTGCAATAGGGTTGGAGTATATTCTGGAGGGATGGGACTTTTAGTGGATGGTTTACTAGTTTGTGTGTGAGTGAGAGTTGATACCATTGAAGGAGGTGAGGGAGTTCAAGCCAGCCCAGTTCAGCAAATGAGAGACAGTGGTGACTACGGTAGGATGCCCCTGTGGCGAATTTGGCTATTTTGTTGTAGCAGGTCTGTAGCTTGTTTAGATCGCATTGCCTTAGGTTGGTATATATTGGAGAGGCATAAAGTAGGGTGGAGATAAGGTGGGAATTTGCTACTGAAATCTTTGCTGCTTTGGTGAGAAGTTGCTTATTTCTGTATAACGCTCCTAGTTTTTTGTGGACTTTTTTTATGGTCATGGATATGTGAATGTCAAATTTTAGTCTATTGTCTATTTCCACTCCTAGCAATTTGGTGTGTTCAGTTGGGTATATAGTGGTGCTGTCTTTTGCTGTGATGTTAAAGTGAAACTTGTTTTGAGTATGTCTGGTGAGTTGGAAGATGAGTAGTTTAGTTTTGTTTGGGTTGAGTATTAATTGGGCATCGGATAACCAAGTTTCAACAGAGGAAAAGGCTTCCTGTGTGACTTTTTGCAGTTTGGGTAGGGATTGGGTTGAGCAGATGATGGTTGAGTCATCTGTGTATTGTATGAGTGCGCCATGTTTGGTGGCAGAGGCTAGATTATTGGTGAAAACAGAGAAGAGTAGGGGGTCCAAGGATGGATCCTTGGGGAACCCCTATGGAGACAGGTAGTTGATCAAGTAAGATCAATGATTGTTTCACTAGGACAGAATCACAATCATGCACAGCTCGTATTGCTAAAAAACTTTAAAGAGTCCTCATCAGAATTAAAAATAAGTGAAGATAGAAATTACAGATACAAAAAGAAATTCTTAGGGACATCCCTATCAAATTATTATCAATGGAGAGAGATCCATATCGTATTACTGGATAACAGTTAAATCAGAAAACAGCTGAATTCTGGTAAAACTGGAAGATCTAGAGGGTACAGAATATCATTACTGACTAAAACTGAACTTACTAACAGAGAAATATTAATCAAGGTTCAATGATCAGTTTATGGCTGCTTAATGAATTTTAGTAATGTATATAGCAATAATTGATGTTGACACTTGTCTAAACAGCTACTTACTTTATTATGTTATGGGTTTCTTCTTGTATATAAAATTTCAAAAAGACATTAGAAAAATGCATCTTTGTAGCTTGTGAGACTTATAATTTTCAAACCACTTAATTGTCATGAAAAATCACATATTATCGATGCAATGCAAGGTAAAAATAAATTTATGGTAGAAAAAAAATCATCATGTTACACAATCCTATTATATGAATATGAGAAAGAGTTGAGCTGTTGCAGCTTCAATCTATTTCTGAGTGCAGTACTCATCAAAACGTGCTGACTAAAGATGAAAGTCTTACCTATCATGATTCAGTGACAATGGATCTGAGGATCCTGGTATTGCTGTAACTTTATCATAGTCTTTTCTGGGCCATTCCATGTTTCCATACTCCAGTACAGAAAACGATATACTGCTTACAATTAATATTAACAAAACTGTTAACACAGTGATATTTATATATTAATGGTTCCCAAAAAATTTTAACTAAATTTCACCATGTATCAGGAAATCACTTAAAGCAATTGCTGTTACATACTCCTGGATTCCTGGATGGGATTACACAAGAAAAAAAGATGCTGTTGCATCTCACAGTGTCCATAATATTTAACATCCTTCACAGCAACATTTGTTTTACAGTCAAATCATAAGCAATGGTGTTCTTCAGGGTTTTAATCTGAGCATCTCCTTTTCAGAGTAGTTTTGCATACCTTTCCAATGTACTTGTTCAGTTAAAATATTACTCTGCATAAGTAATGATTTTTTTAACTACAGAAACCACACCATCGCAAATGTTAACTTATAACATGTCTTCTCCATGACTGAAAATGCCATCTTTTCTTACCTCCTCAGCCTAAAATACAAATCTGTCCAGGCCATGTATTTTCTGTGTATCCCCCTCCAGGCCATGTATTTTCTGTGTATCCCTATCCAGGCCTTATAGTTTCTGTGTATCCCTCTCCAGGCCATGTATATCCTGTGTATCCCTATCTAGGCCATGTATTTTCTGGGTATCCCTCTCCAGGCCATGTATTTTCTGTGTATCCCTATCCAGACCATGTATTTTCTGTGTATCCCTATCCAGGCCATGCATTTTCTGTGTATCCATAATTCATAATTCCATTTCAAATTAATTAAGAAAACATGCATTTTCAACTTCTGTAAAAATTTAAATGAATTAAATAACCAGTTATAACACTGGTCAGACACTTTGCCTGCAATAAACACATTATAAATGCATCCCCTTCAAGGTTATGCTTGTATTCAGCTGTCAATGTCTCATAAATGCTGCTCTAAGCTGGGAGCAGCCCTGTCATTTCAGTTTCAGAATCTAGAAATATACATCCGTTTGGAAGGTATTCAGCCATAGTAAAAAAAGTCTTCTTCCATTACAGTAATGTCACACATACATTTGAACACTCTGATGGGTACTCCCATGCACACACAAATGCGCTTGCGCGCGCGCACACACACACACACACACACACACACACAAATAGGTACATGTATACATACATATGTACTTGTCATAAATAAACCCAAGTGATTCATTGATGATAACATTCTAGACAAGGCAGCTAGGTAACTTAAAATACAGTTCCTGGCCCATTTGAGAATTTCAGCTCTTTGACAAGAACCTACATATTCTGATCAAAGTACAAAGTAGAAATGACAGCATTAACATTTCACAGTGCCATAATCCTATGCCTAGATTTTAGAGTCCAAGTAATTCAATCTGTCACATACTTCACAATTTGTAGTTTATGTCTTTAGGACTATTAGATCAAATTGCGTGACATTTCCTACCAAATTTAAGAAGATCAAGAGATGAGAATTCCAGGATCTGTTTACTGAAGAAAAGAAAAGTATGTAAAGTGCACACACAGGCATGATTTAGGATGTTTTGGAGAAGATTAACACTTGGTAACTCTGTTTGTGTGCAGGAGCTTTGTGTTATTTCCTAAGTGGTCTGTAAACTGCTAGCAGCCATAAAGTAGTTAACATGCTATTTAGCACTCATAACAAAATATAATCAGACAGCCCTGCTGTAAAATAAAAAAGAGGTGCTTCATTTGTCTTAATTATGATGCAGAATAGTTTGCTCAGGAAAACTGCACTATAATATAAAGCATGACAAATGGTACAGTCCATTTCTTCAGTTTAATACCGTTGTGCATTGTTTTCACTTTTCACAGTTTAGACTGGAGAATAATGAAATAGAAGAGAAACTGTAAAGAATATAAAGCAATCTAATTCCAGTAAAGAGTGCTTGCCTTGAATTTATTTATTTATTTTATTTTTTATTTATTTTATATTTGTTTACCGGGAAAGCCCGACTGGACACAGGTCCATTTTCAGCGGAGGCCCGGGAAGAAAAGCTCCACATTACATGAGAGTAAAATCAAGTAGAATATACATACATATGACATATATACACATCAGGACAACATGCTGGTGATTCACAAACATACATATAGCATATATACACACAACAGGACACCATGCTAGTGATTAACATTTCTTACAGTAGACAATCAGAGGTACATTTTTTTTTCTTTTGCAGTTATAAGTTTTGTAAGGTAAATGTATACGGGTTTGGAAGCTTTCAGGGGAGAAACTGTTTATACATAGCTGTACCCTGACAAATTCTCTTGGTATGGATTAGCCTGGTGAGTGGCATGAGCATAGCCAGTTATTTAGATAGTGGGTTTTCAGCAGTTTTTTGAATTGACTAAAGGAAGTGGTAGAAGTCATTTGGCTTGGTAGTGTGTTCCAGGTTTTGGCAATGGTGTTGGCAAAGAGGGACTTACCAGCTTCGTTTTTATGTTTGATGACAGATATGAGGTTTTGAAGTCATGAAAAGTTTTAATTGCTGGGTAGCCATTCATTTCTGTGTGCATCTGTGTGTATAGGTGTTTGTGTTCATTGTGTAAAAGTCATGTTGATTTGTTTAACTCTGAAAAAGATATTGTCCAGGGCCACTTCAATAAACACAGCACACCAAATGACATTTGACAACCTTTATTAAACTTCCATAAACATGATTGTTAACCAATATTTATTAATTTCCACCAAGCATGACATATGTGAAAATATCCATGTAACATAAACATAGTATAGGACAGTGTAACCGACCCCGCTCATCCTGATAAGTAAACAGTGTCCACACCTCCACTCACTTACTATGAAGCAGCGTACCACCACTCACTTCAGTTACCATTTATTGAATTACCACCAACCTAATAAGCAGCTCAGCTTGCTTATTTACTTATCAAGCAGCACAACCGCTCACTTGAACATCCAAAACCAGAAGGGGAACAGAAGAGGGCAAGCCTGCCGCTCTTCTCCACCCTACACAAATAAAATATCCACTAAGCCCCACTAATAAAAAAGAGAGGGAGGGCGGGTAGCAACTTCACACCAAAAATGTGACTCCTACTCCAGACACCCTTGCCTAAAACCCCTTAAGTCCCTCCCTAACCTTACCTCATTTCCTCCAAAACTTCCCTCCCACTTATTTAACCCTATCCTTCCCTTATCTTTCTTGCTTCCAGCTACTCTATCTAACCCCACCTGAAGATGTCCCTGGACAAAATAGTCTGTTCCAAGCTACATTTCTGATGTGTAGACTTGCTGTATAGTTAGCGTATTGAGTTTGTTCATTAGAATTCAACCCACCTTACTCTTACTACTAACCCACAACACAGTTATGTTACTTCCTGTTTTATTGACATATTTAAGTGCTAGAGAATCTGTGTAGAAAAGTAAATCCTGAAGAATGCAATATAAAACAAGTGAAATGCATACCGAAATGTACACCACTAAACTATCAACCTAATGTAAGATTGCAGAAAATGGTTATGTGTACCATGTTTCCAAGAAAAAGACAGTATGAACCAGTATGCACAAATAACATTATTTATATCTGTATACATGTCTGTATATATATATATATATATATATATATATATATATATATACATACATTGGGAAAGGTAGACCACCAATCACAGTGAAGGGACATGTGTATCTCAGTAAAGCTACAAACTATACTGCATAGGACCACCCAAGGAAAGCAGTTCAGAGAGACCAGACCAATATATGGTCCACTGGAGGAAGTAATACAAATCCACTCCAGTACTTTTGCCAATAATATTATCTGAATGAGAGCAACCATGTGCTAACAATCCTTGAGGTCACATTGAATCACACTTGTCTAAATGACAATAAAAAGTCCCCCATGCCCTCCTTGCAGGAGGCTCTGCCCCAGTAAGACCCTAAATACAACCACTGAACCTTGAGGGAAAGATTTACCCCTTACAGTTCAAGTTTCATTCTCACACAAGTGGGATCTTCATATAGCTGTCCATCAGACATCTATGGCCCTGTCTACAAACAACAAATCAGATAGCAGTATGTCATATTTTTTGTGGTATGAGTAACCTTTTGTAGGCCTCATGCCTCTTTTTTCATTAGCAATAAATAGTGCAGCAATCTTTCCATGACACTGTTTTTGTGTACTTTTTAAATACCTCCATAATCTTGTTTGTTTCACCTGTATATTAATCAGATTATGTGATTATGAAGTAGTGCTAATTCAGGTAAAAATGCGTCTGCTCTGATACAGAGCAGTTTTTACATTTCAAGCCCCATCTATATATAATTAATAAAAGTAAGTGTTTAATGACAAAGAACATTCAAATATGCAAAAAGGACCCACTTTGTAATGCAAAGAGCTGTCTTATTTCTCAGAATTGAGTTTGCGAAATCTGTCCATTATGCTGGAAAACCATAAAATATATTTCATCCATTATCATCCAGTATCAAGTTACAGTAAGTCTACTCTGTATTAGCTCTCAAGCTGCCACCTGAAGCCTCTAAAACAACGTTGTATTTCCCCTTGATACTAAAAGAAATAGTTTGGGCCATATGACAGAAAAAAAACACAGTATACTATACAGAAGGAGACCCAGACCTAAATATATATGCACACATGCATGCTTGCACACACACTCATGTGCCTGGGCATATACTCACCCATGCACACAAATACATGTACAGACATAAGCACACGCAAAATAAACATTTGATTTAGGATATTATTCTTTAGCTATTGCTTTGCAGTCAAACACAAAATATCCACTGACTGTTATGCTTCTGTATTAATCCAGATCTCACATAAAAACATGGAAAATAGTTTGCGTTCTAAGCACAGAACATTTTCAAATGTGATTATGCCTCCCATGAAGCAGGCCCTGGACTTGCAGGTAGGCTGGCTTACTGTTTGCGAAATGCTAACCTAGCTAGCAGCAGCAGGACTAACCAGCAGCTTCAGGCTCTTCAAATGTCCAAAATGGCCCCATTTTATTTATTTTACATAAACAGGAGACTGATAGTCAGTATACTCCTATCATACGTCCATGAAAGCATTGTCTAGTAACCAAGTCGCTGACTGTTTAGCTTTAACATTGATTATTTGCCTATTTTTCTTCTGCATAGCTGAATAATTCAGGTTGATGTTTTGTAACTTATTTAGTACATTGCTTCACTGTCTCCTGAACTATAATTACACTGTAGGTAAAACAATAATGATCCCACCACTGACGGAATGCCAGCTTGCCCTATACTTGCATAGAAGATTGTTTCCTAGAGGCCAGAAACTGCTTTGAGGTGACTTTCTGCAAATCCGACAAAATACCAACTGCCTACATCAGCTTCACTGAGCAAGGCTGCTGTTACATTAAACATCATTACTGTTTTCAAAGAAGCATGAAATTTTACCCCCGGCATAGGGTCCTTCTTTTGTTATGCTTGTCTAATGATGATACCACTTTCTCTAGCTTCCAATAGCTAAACTCTTATGATTAATGAAAGGGAAATATAAAGATTAAAAAGTGAACAAAGAGCAAGGACAGGCAAGCAAATGAGTGGGCTGCAGCTAAGGACATTACAGTGTGTCAAAGATGGCAAACGACTTCATTGCTATAATGATGATAAACATTTTTTAAGTACACATATATGTATATTTTTTACAAAAAAGCATTTACCTAATGACCCTCTGTAGCATTAGTTACTAAGGAAGGCGCTAAATAAATCATGACAATGGGTCCTAAATGAGAATCCCTAAGGAATGTTATCTGAATTGTAAATGAATGCTCTGTTATGTTTCACTGAATTACCATACAGAGCAGGCAGCTGTAAACAATTCTGTACTTAAAGAGTATTACTAACCATTACATTGTTTTGTCAGTCATGCCTATTTACTTGTATTATGACACGGTATTTTATTTAAATACATGGACGTCTCTTATTCACCTAGTTGATTTCCTTCACTCCTAATGGCAAGTTCTAGAACGTTAGTATAAAGACACATTCACTGATGAAATATTCTGTGGTTGAATACCTCTACACAAAACTACTGCATAATCTGTAAAGTGCTGAGTGTTTTGCTCATGATGTAAGCTATACAATGAGTAGCTCTTGTTTTTTAGTTCAAACACAAAAGAATCAGCAGAATATAAAGAATCTCTTGCAGAGTCATTTGTCATTTGGCATATTACCCACTTTATTAGCATTCTTTTTCGCTAAAAAACTACAACGAGCTGTTACATGCTCTGGCAAAGTTTAGTGATTCTTCACAAATGTTCAATACCAGTATTATTTTAATTACCCATGCTAATATATACAGGTAGAGATTAAAGTAGATAGCCTGATAAAAAGGCTTCATGGTAAACTCAAATGTCTCCAAAACAGCATATATAGCTAATCATATGCAAATCATAAATGCATGTATCTTTTTACAGCCCTTAATTTTCAAAAATGCCTCAGTTTTTATGAAGTATTTTGGCCTTCTAAAATTTCTAAATTTTTGGCAGAACAACTATGATTACACAAACTCACTCGAGGCACTCCTTAAAATGGAGAACATCGACATCTGTGCAGCGACAGAGACCTGGTTCAAGGCTCCGGAGAGCACCCTTGCATTATCAGGTTATAATTCATACCACACCTTTTGGCCACCTAACCTGGACCGAAACATTAAATGCGGAGGCGTGTCCATATTCATTAAGGATATCTACACCTCCAGGCTAGTTGCTCAGCATAATGCATCTGAGATTATCCAAGTGCAACTAACTCTGGGCAAGACCGTAATCCAAAATGTAGCTTGCTACAGATCCCCCACCATGCCCCAGGATTCCCACTCCTCATATCTTGATACACTGGAAAATATTAGGGTACAACTTAACACCCCAATAATGGGTGATTTCAACTACCCCACCATTAGCTGGGAAAACTACTCGTGTACCAACTCTTTTGCTCAACGTTTTCTGGAATTCATAAATTCCAACGCCTTGGATCAACATATCCACACCCCCACCAGTGGCAGCAATATCCTAGACCTGGTCATTACCAACATGGGCAACTGGTGTTCCACACCAGAGGTCAATTCCTCGTTGGTCAGATCCAACCATAAGCTAATCACCCTAGACATCCACACACCACCACCCCCCATTAGAGAAACCACTGTAAAAAATTTCTCCAAAGCCAATTTCACGATTCTTAAGACAGAAGTGGCAAACTTCACTACACCCATGCAGACAGACAATAGAGGTACGACTGCTGAATCCTACACAAATGCACTTTATAAGCACTTACATGAATGCATGGATTGTGCAATCCCTAACAGAACCCTGCCATAAACAAACTCTACAACAGAAGAAAGAAACTGTTGCAAAAAAGAGTAAAATCCCATGATTGGAGGAACTCACTGGTCAGCCTCAGTAAAAAGCTGAGATCCCTCATAAAATCCTCCAATGCTAGTTATGAAAACAAAATTGCCACTGATTCAAAAGACAACCACAAAGCATTTTATAGCTATGTCAAGAATCTCAATGGCAACACTCAGATCTGCTCTGAGTTACAGCACAATGGTACTAAATATACAGAACCAACTGATATTGCCAACATCCTGGCAGATAGGTTCAATGCTAACTTTACTCCCCTCTCACCCCCTAAAGGGCCCATCTCTATACTGGAGGAATGCAAAGTTCCTGTAATCAAGGCTCCACAGGTAAAAAACACACTCTCCAAAACCAAGAACACAGCATCCATGGGACCTGACAACATCCCAGGCTGCGTTCTACATGAACTACAGAACTAACTGGCACCCCACCTAAGTACCATGTTAAATGATAGCCTCACCTCAGGCTTTGTGTCCGCTGAATGGTGCACAGTGATGGTTAGCCCACTCCACAAAGGGGTAGCCACCACGGACCCTGGTTACTACCGCCCCATTAGTCTGATGAGCTTGGTGTGCAAAGTATCATCATGGAACTTATAAACAATGACATTGGTAATCTCCAAACTCTGGACCCAACCCAGTTCGGGTTTGTCAAAGGCAGAACATGTCTCCTAAACCTGATAGACTTCTTAGAAGTGGTTATCAAAGCCGTAGATGAGGGTAAGGTGGTTCACACAGCCTATCTAGATCTCATCAAGGCTTTTGACACCATCCCTCACTCTGGAATTTTAGATAAACTCACTAAACTAGGTATAAATCCCTATGTCACAAGATGGGTTGACAACTGGCTCACTGACAGAACCCACATTGTGAAAGTAGAAGACTCCAAATCCAACTTCCGACCAGTGACAAGTGGAGTACCACAGGGTTCAGTCCTGGATCCTCTCCTGTTTGGTATCTACTTCTCAGAAGTACAGACTAACACAGACGGTCTTTGGCTAACAAAGTTCACAGATGACTGCAAATTAGGAGCCATAATCAAAACTCCTTATGATGTGGACATCCTACAAAAGGGCCTCACTGAGACAGATGCCTGGTTTCAAAGCCATGGCCTCAAGCTCAATGCCAAAAAGTACACTGTCATCCCTTTTGGTAAAAACTCTGCACCCATGAACTACCACATAGGTGGTAGTCTACTTAACACTGAAAGTATGATAAGAGACCTTGGGACACAGGTGGACAGTAGTCTCTCCTTTGATAATCACATCTCCACAGCAGTCAGGAAATCCTTCTACGTGGCACACCTCATCACAAAAGGTTTCTCATCTAGGAAAAAAGAGGTCATTGGTCCCCTCTACTTGTCACTCATTAGATCCATTATAGAGTACAATGCCCCTTTTGGTATGTACCTCACAAGACATCCACAACAACTAGAAAGGCAGCAGAAATACCTCACAAAGAGGATTACTGGCCTCAAACAGATGCCCTATGCAGACCGTCTCAAAAAACTCCAGCATTACTCCGTCGCATATGGCCTACTCAGAGGCGATCTCTGCCTAACATACAAAGCTATGTCAAACCCAGAGCTGTTTGATATGCTCCACTTAAAGAAATCCCAATCCCTCCGAGCTACACACTCTAGGGACCTAAACCTTGTCACCACAATAAACAGAATATGATGGAGGGATAGATTCCTGTCCCTACCTATCTATATCAAACAAAGCTCCTCATTGAATGGGAGATAGGAAATTCACCCCGGGGATCACTTCTGTGGCTCTGCTCGACAGGGGCACAGGAAAATAATTTTCTTAGGTGGCAAAAGCCAGGGTACCTTTTTGGATAGGCTTATATAGGCCCTAGGGCCAATAGTCTAGTACCTACCTATGAACTTATGAACAAAGCAAATAATGTCATACTTAAAACTTAAGTATTTATTATTGCCAGAAGATGCATGTTAAAGCAAATGCTATAATCCTATTAACAAACTAAACTGTAACAGTACTTGAAAATGTGCATCTGTTTTAAGGATTTTGTCCATTATTTATTTATTTATTTATTTATTTATTTATTTGTTTGTTTATTTATTTGTTTATTTTACATTTGTTTACCAGGGAAGTCCGACTGGTCAGAGCTGTCCGTTTTCAGTGGAGGCCCAGGGAGAAAAGCTCCAGAACAATTGCTAACATACTGTACATAAGACATTTACATGAGCATTGTGGTTTACACATTCACCTATAAAAATATAGCAGATAATAACATATGATTGCATAGGATGTTTACATAAGCATAGTGGTTTAGACATACAATTAAAAGTATAGCAGGTAGTAACATATGATGGTTGTTCATACAGTAAGTTTAGTAGAGATAATCCTGAAGATGTACTGAAGATAAGACAAGAAAGGAAAACTAAAAAAGGAAGAGAATATAGACAAGTTCATATGAGGTGCATGACATTTTAAGGGAACGCTTTTCATCTTGGTCTAGGGGAGAGTTAATGGGTATAGATGGGGCAGTGGGGAGTGGGTGACAGTGAGTTAGTAAGTAACATGATGATACAGAGTGCATCTGTGGGAGTTTTAAAGAGTTTAGATAGTGGGTAGGGGAAAGGTGTTAGAATATGTCAGTCAGGTGCTAGGCAGTTGCAAGTCCAGGAGTTGTTTTTGAAGATGGTTTTGTTAGGTTGTAACCTGATTTGTAGTGGTAGGGAGTTCCATGTCTTGTCTTCTTAGTTAGGAAGTTTTTATATCTGTAAAGAGTACCTATTTTTTTGTTGATTTTGGTTATTGTATGAGCTATGTGTTTTCAAATTTCATATTATTGTCAATAATGACCCCTAGTAATTTGGTTTGTGTGATGGGGGATATAGGGGTATTATCTGATGCAGAAATAGAGAACCTTGTTTTTTTGGCCTTATCCATGATGTTTGAGGTCACAGATGAAGAGCTATGTGAATCTAAATAATTTATTACAACACACACACACACACACACACACACACACACACACACACACACATCAACTGATAATTATTATGTTAAATATTCTACATAAGGCTTTAGCCAAGAAACACAAACTGTTTTTTTTTGGGGGGGGGGGCTTAGTAGCCATTGAATTGTGTCTCAAATATGCTCAAACCCACAGTTTCATATTTTTTCACCTCTACCAGTAATCTGTTTTAATGCATCCATCCATCCATGCACAACCCTTTTCCCACTTTTGCTAATGGATTCACCAACATGACAGTCATCTAGACCTAAGGTTCACACCAGTGGGTAGCTAGCCCTGCTGCAGTTGTTCTTTCATACAGCCAGTTTAGAGTGCCAAATTTATTTACTGCATGTCTTTGGAATGTTTGAGGAAACTGGAACACAAAAGGAAACCAACACAAACACAGGGAGGACAGGCAGACTCCGCACAGAAGGAACCTCAGCCAAGACTCAAACCAGACAACCTGTTGCTGTGAGGCAGCAATGCTATCTGCTGTGCCATTGTGCCACCCTAAACTATTTTAATTAGTACCACAAAATTGGTGAATATACCCATCTCTCTTTTTATAGCTCAACCCTTGGATAACTAGCCACCCAGTCTCCACATGAGAAACCCAAACCATCTGCCAGCTGAAGCAGTGAAGGGCATCACATACATTGGTTCACAAAAAAGAGTATGCAGAAAGGAAGGAAGTCTGTTTTTACTCTGTTCCACATTTCATATCAGGCAGATGAAACTTAGCTATTCGTAATCTGATCCTGTCATGCAACCATCTCTAGGATAAAAGGCCATAAATCCCCAGACCTACCGTACATATGTACTGTATCAGATGAGTGAGTTAGAGACACATCCCTCCTACGATGAAAAACTCAGAATCCTTCTGTTTAACTAGGACTGTATTACTGTCCCCCAATCAGTCTGGTGCTGCATACTGAATAAAATATGTCTATCTATAGCTATATCTATGTATAGCTATATCGATATCTAGCTGTATATATATTTATATATATATATATATATATATATATATATATATATATAGATAGATATAGATATAGATATAGATATATAGATATATATAGATATATAGATAGATAGATGTATACACCCGCAAGTATAACTATATATATCTATGCTTGTGTGTGTGTTGCGTGTGTACTGCATGTGTGTTGTGCACTGTGTTTGTGTACTTGTGTATGAGTGTGTGTGTGTGTGTGTGTGTGTGTGTGTGTGTGTGTGTGTGTGTGTGTGTGTGTGTGTGTGTGTGTGTGAATGGTGAGTGTCTGAGCTGTCTTGCATTGTAATAATTTTAAGGAAAGGGTTTTAAAGGTAAGATGCACCTTTAGGGTTAGGGGCAGGGTTAGCATTATTATTATTACCATGCACTATACTATAGTGGATCATGAAGGATTTAAAATAACATTGTAGATACACAAAAAAGTAAGATTTTAGAAGAATGTAATATACATATTTTAAGAAGAAGTTTATTATTCGTATACAGCATTTCATATTTACTTTGGATTTGTTTCTGATGAGATTAACAAATTAAAAAGTAGCAAAAATGCCACTTGTTTCCATTTTTATGGTGTTTTGAGCAAGTAAACATAAAAATATACAAATATATAACTTACGTATAATATATTTAAAAAATAAGTTGGGTCTTTCTTGAATATTATCTTCCAACTGGTGAATGGTGTGTGTGTGTGTGTGTGTGTGTGTGTGTGTGTGTGTGTGTGTGTGTGTGTGTGTGTGTGTGTGTGTGTGCGGTTTGTAGCACTGATGGAAAAATCATCCACTCCTAAACCACTGAATACAAGCAGATCTCCATAGAACAACTTAAAACTGCAACTGCTTTACTTGTAACTAACCAAATTTTACTTTTATTTTTGTTTATTTGCATTTTGTTAACTGGGAAAGTCCACTGGGAGGAGAGGAGGCATTTTCAATGGAGGCCCAGGGAGAAAAGCTCCAATACAGTATTTACAATAACAAATTAAATAAAATTATAAGTAATACACATTGTATATAAAGACATAAAAATTAACATTAACTCAAATATACCTTCTACATGTATTTAAAAAATGACATAGAAATGGGAAAGATAGAAACATTTATGGCTTGAGGCCTAAACAATGCTTACTAAGTAAGTATTGAGATATCAAGTGGGATGGAAGTAATGTTTGTTAAAAACGTGTGGTAATTTTTAGAGAACTCAGGCATAAAGAGCAGGAGGAGGTCTTAGGGTGAAATGGGATAGGGGTGGGGTGGAAAGCATCAGGTGGGGAGCATTCCCAGTGAGAGGAAAGATGAGAGTTGAGCAAGGTCTTAAAGGTGGAGTGGTTATGGGTAGTTTTAATGTGTGGAGGAAGTGAATTCGATAATCTAGCAAGGGAGAAAGATAGTAAGAGTTGCCCTGGAGTACATGTGGGTTTGTAAACTTCAAGGAGGTTTTGATTGTTGGATCTGAGCACTCTATGATGCTGATGCATTTTTAGGGTGGAGGAGAGGGAATGACAGTTAGAGGGTTTGAAAATTAGTTTATGTGCTGTTATAAGTTGAATGTATATCAGATAGTTAGGAAGTTCCAACCAAATGAGGGATTAGAGACAGCCACAGTGGTGAGAGGAGGATTTGGATCTGGTGGCGAACTTAGATATTTTATTGTAGCAGGAAGATAGATTTGTCTTTAGGGTGGATTGAAGATTACTAAGGAGAGGGGCTCCATACAAGAGAGAGGGAATAAGGTATGTGGTAGACAGGAGTTATTTGGTTGAGGGTGTAAGGTAGCAGCTGTGCCAGTATAGAGTTCAAGGTTTTTGATGGGTTTTCTTAATATTAGTTTGTAGATGTGTGTCAAATTTTAATTGGCCATCGATAAGGACACCAAGCAGCTTTGTGTAGGGAGCTATTTCAATAGAGATTGTGCTATGGCTGACTATAGAGAAGGATGTTTTGTCAGTTTTGGTGCATCTGGAGGAGTGAATATCATAATTTTGGATTTCGATGCATTGAGAGCTAGGTGGTTATCCAGCATCCAAGACTCGGTGCAAGAGAAGGTGTCTTGAGTTAAATTCATAAGTTTAGGAAGAGATTTGGCGGAGCAGATGATGGTAGAGTTGTCTGCGTAGTGAATGAATTTAGCATTTGGGATGTTCTGATGAAAGTCATTGATAAAAATGTTAAATAGTAAGGGGCCCAGTATAGAGCCTTGTGGAATACCTGTTGGAGTCTGGAGGAAGGAAGAAGTGCAGTTATTCCACTTTACAGCTTGTTGTCTATCTGAGAAGTAAGTGGTGAAACAGTTGATGGAAGAGATGAAAGGTTGAGTTGAGAGCCGAGAAGGAGGAGTAAGAAGGAATCTGAGAAAAATTGGTTACACAGTCTCTGGCAAGTACATAGAGCTGTTGTCCAGCTCAGAGGTAAGCTCAAGTCAAAATAATCACAACACATTAAAATTATATAAAACTCACTCAGTCTTATTCCAGTAAACAATGTAGACCACCTAGGATCTTGACGCTAACCCTAAAACTCCCCTTCTGCTCCATAAGCCTAAATTCCACTAATCACCTAACCTTAAAACTCTTGTCCCAGTCCCAGAACTGACATTCCTCATTCACTCCCTAACCCTAAAACTCTTCTGCCACTCTTTCAACCTAAATTACAAAAGCATCCCCTAAGATTCCCCTCCCTCTCCCTAAATAAAAATTCCCTGATTGTATATGAACCTCAGCTCCCCTCACATCTCCCCAAACTGGTCCCCTAACCCAAAACTCTTCCACCATTCCCCAAACCTCAAGTTATATTCCTCAGTTCACAAGTTAGCAGTGTAAGTGAAAGAAGCATACCCATTCACTTATACTTCTGAACTGCAAACACTTCTATGTTTCCAATAAAAAACAACAGTAAAGCAACATTCAAGCAACCATAGTTCGACCACCAATAAAGTAGCATTTGAACAAGTATAGCTCATCAACAATTTTTAATTAATGTATCACTAGTATGTTGGTCATATAGTGTGGTTTTCTGTGTACAAGACAGCTTTAAAAATCACCCCTGCTGAGACGGGATACAGAAACATTTTTGAAGAGGTAAATCAAGCTTGAAAATAGTGGCATACCTTCAAAAATAGGTACATCATGTTCAGGTGTAAATCAGGCCTGAAAATAGGACTCTTCCTCCAAAATAGTGGCAGTTGAGAGGTCTGTGCTGCTCCTCCGTGTGGTGCCCCTAAACTCTAAGTTGTGAAGCAAATAAAATAAAAAAAAAGTTTGTTGTCTCCTCCAATCAGGAACGACTCTCCTCTGTCCTAAGGTGTGCCAGGACCTCTGTGCTTCTGTCCTCCTTAATTGTAACTAGAGGAGCAAATTAAAAAGGACTTCTATGTTTATCAAACAACTTGCTACAGTGTATATCATGCATAGTGCTGAAACAAGTGCTTCAGTCCAGACTGCTGAAGCAGTTTAGCAGTATCAGAATTAATTTCCATACTGGCATTCAGAAATGCTGCTATAAAAGTGAATATCAGCACTGGACTATCAACCGATCAATATTTACTACACCTTGTGAGGTAAATCCAATAAGCACAGTGAAAGCTGCATTGCAACATTTCCTAAGTAAGTTACTTGCTTAGAATCACAATATGTACAAGTGGAGCCCCCCCCCCCCCCCCCCCCCGCAGCTAAACTTCTTTTAGTGAGATGCATCCTGTAAGACTGGAAATGATTTCTTCAGCCTCCACTTGTACACATTGTGATTCCAAGCAAGTAACTTAATTAGGAAGTGTTGCAATGCAGCTTTCAATGTGCCTGTAAATCTAACAAATGAACAAAGAAAACAAGTGACTTTTTCACATACGTGATAGCAGATAGCTTCACCAGTTTCACCTTTCCTGGTTGAAGACATAGTTCTGCTAATTAAAACCTGTGCGAGGTCTACAAATCCTTCATTCCAAAATGTCATTCCTTTCCTTTCCCTGCTTTTCCTCACCAGTGACAATCCTACAGATCTAGTCTTCCATCCCAATATACCCTGAATGCATCACAACTGCACTGATAATTATTGACTCTACCAAACATTTTTTTCTGAATCTGAAAACCTGATCCTACACTCTGCTCTTATACTCTCTGTCTCATCTATTATTGACAAGGAGCTTGTGTTTACTCATATACGTATGTTTCCTTAATAATGATGTGCTTTTCAGACTCATCCACCCAATAGGGAAACTGTCATACGGTGTTTACAACCAATTGAAATGTGAGTTCCCTGAAAAGTTTTAATAAACACTTTAAGGAAACTTGTAACCCATTCACAGTCTATGTGATGTTTTATGGGGCATTCTGGCAAGTATCCAGACATTTTGTGTTGTCAGAACTTAAATATTTTGTAAAAGTGCATCAAAATATTTGTTTTAAGAGTGTAACTGTTTAGAAGTACAGAAGTATAGAAGTATACATTTTAGTTGGAGAAATTGTCAGTACAATGATGAGAAAATCTGCAGCTGTAAGGCAACTTGGCTAAAATCTGGAGACTCTGGATGCAGAAATTCAATGTATTCCTCAGTGTCACAGGAAATACAAGAATTACTGTGAGTCTAAAAAGAACCTGCATTTTTTTTTTTTGAGGCAAAAGGTCTTGAAAGTCTTCAGATGCTTATGTTACTTAGCTAAAGAATCAAGCCACAGACAGTGAATTTAGTGAGATGCATGATTCAGTAGTAACCGGCAACTGTCTGTGATGGAAGAAACAGTCAAAAAAGGGACCTCCTATCACACAGTAAATGACCTTATCAAAGGTTGTGGATGAATGCAGAGCAAGTGAAATGACAGGTACACAGCTAAACAAATAAAGTGAGGAAATAAAGTGTGGAAGATGGTGTTTTGAGCATCCTAGATTTAAGAGGTAGTTTGTTCTAAATGAGAGCAAATTACTATAGGTCTTTTGTTAACTTTTACTATTTTGGCATCAGATTTTACATGTTTTTCTTTGGTTACTGTGTTTCCTTGAGTGATGCTTATTTGCACAAAGTGTAGCTTAGCATTGTCTTCTGATAAGATTCAAGAGGCCTGCACCACAAGAAATTAATGTTTGACTCTGTCTTCTGGAGATTTTTCCTACCCACTTGCCCAAGCCTCTGTTCTGCTTTTAAACTTGGTGGCTTTTCACATTTCCTCCCAAACTCATCTCATCTACTAATTCTTCTGGACATTGAAATGTCAATCTGGGAAGGCCTTCCCCTTGGACTCTTAAAGCTTGAGTTATTCTCTGTTCCATATCATCTCATTCACTTAGTGCACACTGCAATATTCAGAGTAGTAATCTCTTTTTCCATCTTACTTTTAGAATCAGTAACATTTGGCACTAGACAGCCAATCACTGGAGAGCCTAGGAACTTCTTCTCAGATATCATCTTTGGATTAGTGCTTCTCATAGGTCTCAACCAATCAGGAACAAATTTCAACAGAATCCGGGACAAATAAAAAAAAATCAGGGACAATCAGGGATACTTTTAAAATATTAGTCCTGTTAAATTAAGACATTGACAGAATAAGAGAATGTGAATTGATATACATTTCTGAAGTAAAGGAAGTCTATACCTCTTAATTATTGGCATTATTTATTACGGGACTAAGAGGGACAGAGGTAAAATTTCAGTCAAAATCAAGGACGTCCCTGAAAATCAGTTGATAGGTAGTTGAGAAGTATGGCTTCTGTTTTGCGCCTGTGAAAGAAGGAGCAGAGGGATGTTATTTTCCAATCTTCTTAGTTATTACTAATCATTGTAAATCCAGAAAACTGCTTCTTAGGAGACAGCTTGGGATTAATGCTACTACTTTGCTCCTGGTGAGAAAAGCAACAACGGGGCACATTGATTCCTACTGGCTTTGGACTGAGTAGTGTCCATGGAAGAGGCATAGCATGGGGGTGATGCTGGTACACTGAGCATTCCCTACATTAGAAGTCTTGCTCATTTAGATAGTTTTTTCCAAAGAAATTGCCTAAGAAAAGATAACATATTCTTTCTTTGAAAGAAAATATGTATATTATCTTTCTTTCGGCAAAGTGAAGCAGGCCAGACAGGTAATGCTGAATTTGTACAGTGTCTCTCAGAGGCTTCAATTTCTTTTACTGTGCATGCCCACAAAACATTGCTTATTGCCAGAGGTCCATGGCAGGGAACACTAGCATATGTCCACATTTCAACATGATGCTGCAGGTAATAACAGAAATTTGACTTTCAAATATCCTATCCTTCAGAAAATGCATGCTAGCATAATTACTGTTATTCTAGCAACTTTCAAAGTTCATAAAAGCAGTATTTGAAATCTGTACCTATTTTTAGAAACCCCCCCACACACACACACACACACACTATTTTAAGATTTGTCCAGATTTCCTGGAAAATGGAATTGAGAGGTATGCAGGTAATGTTACTTTTTTCTAGTCTCAACAGCACAGAGTATAGTGAACAGACACAGACATACGGACTAGTGCATGGCAGCACATCACTGTGCCACTGACCACCGTTCACTATGGATGTTCAAAACACACCATGGTGACATCTTGTTTTGATGCTAAAATACTGCACTTAAGTGACATGAACTGAAAGCACCACAGTTTTTCTAATTCTTTCTCTCTCTCTCTTATTTTTTTCTTAAATTGCATGCCCTGATATGAGACTTTGCTCTCTGATGTATTTTTTATACGGTGTCATGCTTGGCATGAATTTTCTCATCCTCATTAAGATTTTCAGACTCACATAGCACCTATGCCATTGCATGCCTGCAGTAATAACCACAATTTTATGGTGCCCTCATTACCGTTAGGTACTAGTAAATGTGGAAGAAAGAGTGAAGTATGAAGGCAGGTGCTTTTATTCATGGTGCAGTGTTATTATTGTCTTTCCTCACCACCCCTTAAGGAACCATATCTCATTACTGCCATGCCCTTATGGTATTGGTGGCTTAAGGAAAACGCTTACCATGGAAACATTGTCTTGAAAGCATCACAGCTGCAGTCCTCTTTGCTTGAAACTCAAACAATAATCTGTTAGCTTTCCCATTTTGTGTGTGTGTGTGTGTGTGTGTGTGTGTGTGTGTGTGTGTGTGTGTGTGTGTGTGTGTGTGTGTGTATATATATATATATATATATATATATATATATATATATATATATATATATATATATATATATATATATTTACAGAAGTATTTTCATATCAGAATATGAAACAACCACTGGACATGTGGTGCGCTCTTTTTGTAATTCAGTCTTCAGCATTCTGAAAGGTCTGCAAGCAGGTAATAATATTACTTACTGAGTACCAGGACAGGCCAGGTGTTATACAATGTGACAAGTTAATGCTTCTGTGGGTCCAGTGTACATCCAGTAGTGCCAAAGCATGGAGCATGTTACATGTACTACATTGTATGAGCTAAGATTCCTTTAAGAATCCCATGAGCATGGCAGAGAGACAGGGTCACTTGCAGCAGTTGATTAATTGACAGAGATTGATGAGAGCCCATACTATGCTAGTTTGAAGGCTTTGGTCTAATACTGGGAGGGCAGAATGCTGCTCTTGATTTCTAGGGACTATATGTTCAACTGTTTTCACCTATGACTGAATGCTACATTAAGGAGATAACAAGTGTATACCTCTCAACTGTACAGATTTTTGCAATGATGGCCACTTGAGTTTCAGACTTCATACCCTTCAGAAAATTCATGCTAATGCAAAATGTGCTATTCTATCATCTTTCTAAGTCTGTAAGAGCAATATTTAAAATGTGTCCCTATTTTTGGGCCTTTGTCCCTCATTATTCATGGCTTTGTCCAGATTTCTTGCTCTAAGAGGTTGAGAGGTATGACCGGGTGCTGAGCTGCACAGTGGATGAACTCTTTTGTAATCGGTTTACTGGTGTACAATATAGTCCATTTATTCCCTGGAAGGATAGGCACCCTACCTATGGAAGGTATGTATGTCTTGCATATTTGTTGTTGTCTCAGTGTGCAGTTTAACTTTAGCGGACCATAATGTCCCAGATTTAATTTGTAGCAAGTCAGATACAAAGAACATTTTATAAATTGGTATGGTGAATGCAGCAACAGGTTTTATTATTGTTTAATAAATAAAACACAGTGTTAGCAGGACATCTTTCAGATGCTGTAGGACTGGTTGCGGTAAATTGTACTTTAATATATACAGACTTAAATTTTGGGTGGCATGTATAATGTTGCATTTTGTTTAGGGATAGAAGCAGCTTAATTCCATTGGAGCAAACATATTATTTGTTGTCCATAAGCTGTAAAACACCTTTTACTTTCAAAGCTAATAATTCACTGAATCAGGATTGTCTTTCCTGATTTTTAGATTCTGGCTTGTATCATAGATTTCGGTGTGAGTCACATAGCCAGGACTGCTGTTTGTTATTAATGTATGCATACACACAGATATTTATATTTTAGCTTCATCTACCTTAAAACTGACACAATGCCAATGGTGTATGGGACTTCACTGAGTGGTCTATGGGAATTTTGGTGAGAACCTCTTAAGGACCTTTGTACAGCTTGGCTTTTTCTTGTGTCTGGCTGCTGTAAGCTCTATCCGGGGTATCTGTCAGGGGTGTAATATAGTAAATGTACTGAACCTATCAACATCTGAGTTAATACTACTTCAACAAGAAGCAGCATAGGACTACTGATGTACAGTTGAGTTGAGACTAGCACCATCTCCCCTACGAGAGAGAAAACACCTTAAGTGATCAAATCCAAACCTCATATAAGTGTTCCCCTTTATCCCTAATTAGTAAGCACCTTGAAACATAGTTTTGTATTTTCTAACTGCCTCTGTAGCCAGCTTGGTTGAAATGGGCATCATGAGACCACACAGAAATTGTTTCTTGTTTACTGACAGCCACCTACTACTTTATCAAACTGATACAGTAAGTGAGAGATGCAGTTACACAATGTTATTGGAGGCAAAGCTCTCTTATAAAGGCACTACAGACAGAAAAACAGGTTGTCTGTAGCACACAACACCACAATATGTCTGTCATAAACAACACAAATGTATATACGCTGAGGATCTAAAGAGAAACCTACCTAAACCATAAAGGTCACTTACATACAATGCAACCATCAAGTGCCCTCAATCACCTTCCAAGCACTCAACTTAGGTAGCACTCATCATGAAACATGCATCTAGGACTCACAGTGTCTCAACTTGAAAGCCATAATGTAAATCTCTGCACAATTCAGCATCCTAGGCATAGGTAACTCCAGAGAGAGATACATTGATGCATCATTCAACAGACTGAAAAGGAGATGGTAATGTTAGTTGCTGTTCGGGTGCCAGGATTCACCACATCACACATGAACTCAAGTTCTTGCACCACAAGTATGCATATGACTCAGTCATGGTACACATGGGAATAAAGAACTTCAGACTTACTTTGCTGGACTATATGAAAAGAGACATGATGGCGCTCATGAAACATGTAACTCAGGCAGGTGTGAACCTAGACTTGAGCAACATTTTACCATCACTGAGAATGATGCCGCAATACAGACAAAGATTAATGACTTCAACAATTGGCTTAGCTTCTGTTCTTATTCAAG
The DNA here is from genome assembly GCF_019279795.1 of Protopterus annectens. Lineage (NCBI taxonomy): Eukaryota > Metazoa > Chordata > Ceratodontiformes > Protopteridae > Protopterus > Protopterus annectens. The sequence continues at coordinate 1,221,990,272 of NC_056731.1, read as the reverse complement.
TGTCGGTCCAATATATATTAGCCTGGGAGAAAATGGCAAACAGTCCTAACTGCTTTGCCAGCATACCTCTCAACTATCCCAATTTTCACCGAATGCCTAAGGTTTTGCCTCATATTTTTGGTCTGTTCCTCATAAAATTTGTGATTTTCTGGCAAATCACTGGGACAATATAAGGATTGAAGTCCCTAAATAATGATATAGATTTGTTTTTCAGGCTTCTTATCCTTCAGAAAAAATGCATGCTAAGACAAATCCTTTTATTCTAGCAACTTTGTAAGTTTATCAGAGCAATATTTAAAAATCTGTCCCTAGTTTTGGATCTTTGTTCCCCCATTCTGTCAGGCTTTGTCCAGATTTTTTACACTAGGAGCTTGAAAGGTATGTTTGCCAAGGATGGCATGCATCTATCTCCACAAGGCTTTTGTACAGTGGCTAAAACCTTGTCCACCCATATAGTGACGTTTATAGCTAACATCAGTCATCAAAAGCTTACAACTTAGCAAAACAGAATCCAGATAATATAAAGGTGTTGCTGCCCAACACTAAAAACCTCAACAAAGCACCCCATTCCCTACAGGCACTGCTTACCTTGGAATGAATCAACTAATGTTTAATCAGGGAGGTGTGGTTCAAAGCCATCGAGAGCACCCCAACAGTTCATTGATACTACCGCTGTACTAGATGAAGGCATAAAAGGCAGCATTGTCTCTATGTTCATAAAACATAATCTCTTCTCTATGCTCATGAGACAGGATAATGACCTGGACCTCCTCCATGTCCAACATTAACAAAACCCATTATCATGTCATATAAGTCCCTATAGCCTAATAAACCAAACACCATTCTTCTATGTGACTTCAGCTATCCTTCATCAGCTGGGAGACTTGTACATCCCCTAACATTTAAGGCCAGAGATTGCTGGAATTCATAAATACAATCTCTCTGGACCAGATAGTCTGCAGCCCAATGAGGGGAGAAACAGTTCTGGACTTTGTACTCACCAGTATAGAATAGCTCTGCTCCTCACCACTTGTAACTTCCCTCTCTAGTCAAATCGGATCATAAGTCTCACATTTATCTTAACACTGAAGGTGGAAGTATCTTCAATTACCTCAGTATTTAGAGATTATACAAAGGCTAGTTTTCTTAGACTGAATGATGACCTAGATAAATGCAACATACCCCACCAACCTGATGACAGATGCATTTGTCCCCCACCAAAGTAAATATAATGTCAAATTTAAAAAAATAAACCTCTATGGTGGAACCCAAATATAAACAGACTCTACAGTAAAAGAAAAAAAAACTCATTACACATAACAATAAATATAATTCTCAAAATGTCAGAGAAATACTCTTCTTAAACATAACAAGGAGCTTAAACCAGGAAACTGCATTTAGATGGTGGTGTGTTAAATAGATCAATAACCCACAGTCAGTGCAATCTGGAGCTTACAGATCAAGAAACTTTAATATTCACATAAATGTAGAAATCAAGAAAAAGTACAAATGAAAATAATTAAATATGACAAGGTTAGAGGTAGATGAGACTCAATTAATAACAGGATAGCAGTAGATGAGATAAAATGGTGAGGTATAATCAATCTACAGGAAAGACTCCAAGAATAGACGGTATTCCTGTGGAAATTTGGAAGCTGGGAGGGAAGAAAGTGATAAAGATCTGGAAGGATTTTTAACAGTATTTTGAAATAAGGAAAAGCACCAACATCCTGGAAGAAAGCTGTGTTGGCTGTAATATCTAAAGATGGTAAAGCTCTATCAGGTCCAGCTTCATATAGGCCCATTTTGATTCTAAGCCATAATTATAAAGTGTTTATGTCTACAATGGCTAAAAGAATGGCAAAGGTGATGCCAAAATTGATATATATTGATCAATGTGGTTTTCTTGAGGTGAGGCAAACATTTGATAACATTAATAGAACAATGATGATCCAGAGGAAAGCAGAATGTAAAAAATAACACTGTTGTTGGTGAGCATTGATGCAGAGAAAGCATTCAACAGATTAAGCTGGGGGTTTATAAGTAGGGCAATGGAAGCTTTTGCATTCCCTGACAACAGTAATAAGGTTAATCAGGAGGATATATGATGGATCAGAGGTGAAAATTAAAGTGGGGGGATCTCTGATAAGTTTTGTTTGAACAGAGGAACAAAGCAGGGTTGTCTTCTTTTCCCTTTGTTATTTGCATTATATTTAGAACCAGTGGCAATGACAATAAGTGACTCAGAAATTCCAGGCTATAACTGGTATGGTAATCAAGAAAAGTTGGCTTTACCTGCAGATGATATTATTTTGTACCTGATAAAACCAGAAAGAAAGTACATTTCAGTGTTGTGGAGCATTATGAGATAGTTTCAGTTCTTTTTGGGATACAAAATGAATGAATATAAAACAAAGGCAATAGCTGTAAACTATTTACCCACACATGAATTTGTTCAGCAATACCCACATTTTTGGGGACATGATTAAATGAAGCACTTAGGAGTAGGGGTTTAAAGGTACTCTGCTAGGGCAGCTAAGGATATGTGGAAAGAGACTAAGCAAAAGATAATACAAAATCTAAGAAACTGGAAGCTCTGTTTTATGGATATGGATAGCAAGATATAAGCAGTGAAAATATTTTAGTCCATTTTGTTTTATACACAGGTTAGGCATATTTTTATCAATCAGAGAACTTGTGGATAGCAATAAAGAGTTGAAGGATTTTATCTGGGAGGGGAAGAAGGCAAGAGTCAAGTGGGATAAGTTGATCCTTCCAACAGAACAAGGTGGTTTGGGGTTGCCTAATTTAAAGTGGTATCTCAGAGCTACAGTGGATACAAAAAGTGTACACACCCCTGTTAAAATGCCAGGTTTTTGTGATATAAAAAAATGAGACCACAATAAATAATTTCAAAACTTTTCCCACCTTTAATATGACCTATAACCTGTACAATTCAATTGAAAAACAAACAAATCTGTTAGGGGAAAAATATAAAAAAATAAAAAAAAGTACAATACACTGGTTGCATAAGTATGCACACCCTTAAACTAATACTTTGTTGTATGTGCACACCCTTAAACTAATACTTTGTTGTATGTGCACACCCTTAAACTAATACTTTGTTGAAGCACCTTTTGATTTAATTACAGCATTCAGTCTTCTTGGGTACACACCTGCCATCAATTAAAGAGACTCTGATTAATCCCAAATAAAGTTCAGCTGTCCTTGTAGAATTTCCTGACATTTACTCAGTTGCCTGCTATAGCAAAATCCATGGTTCACAGAGAGCTTACAAAGCATCAAAGGGATCTCATTGTTGAAAGGTATCAGTCATGAGAAGGTACAAAAAAATTTCCACAGCATTGGATATACCATGGAACACAGTGAAGACAGTCATCAAAAAGTGGAGAAAATATGGGACAACAGTGACGTTGCAAAGAACTGGACATCCCTCCAAAATTGTTGAAAAGACAAGACAAAAACTGGTCAGGGAAACTGCCAAGAGACCTACAGCAACACTGAAAGAGCTGCAGGAATTTCTGGAAAGTACTGGTTGTGTACTACATGTTTCAACAATCTCCCGTATTCTCCATATGTCTGGCCTATGGGTTAGGGTTGCAAGACGGAAGCCTTTTCTTACACAGAAAAACATCCAGGCCTGGCTAAAATTTGCAAAACAATACATCAAGTCTCCCAAAAGCATGTGGGAAAATGTGTTATGGTCTGATGAGACCAAGATTGAACTTTCTGGCCACAATTCCAAAAGGTATGTTTGATGCAAAAACAACACTTTGCGTCACCAAAAGGACACCATCCCCACGGCAAAGCATGGTGGTGGCAGTATCCTACTTTGGGGTTGCTTTTCTTCAGCTGAAACTGGGGTTTTAGTCAAGGTGAAAGGAATCATCAACAGTTCCAAATACCAGTCACTTTTGGACCAAAACCTTCAGGCGCCTGCTAGAAAGCTGAAGATGAAGAGGAATTTGACCTTTCAACACGACAATGCCCCCAAGTATACATCCAAATCAACAAAATAATGGCTTCACCAGAAGAAAATTAAAGTTTTGGAATGACCCAGCCAGAGCCCAGACCTAAATCCAATAGAAAATCTGTGGGGTGACCTGAAGAGAGTTGTGTACAAGAGATGCCCTCGCAATCTGACAGATTTGGAGTACTTTTGCAAGGAAGAGTGGGCAAATATTGCCAAGGTAAGATGTGCCATGCTGATAGATTCCTACCCAACAGACTGAATGCTGTAATTAAATCAAAAGGTGCTTCAACAAAGTATTAGTTTAAGGGTGTGCAGACTTATGCAACCAGTGTATTGTAAGTTTTTTTTTTTTTTATATTTTTTTCCCCTAACAGATTTGTTTTTCAGTTGAATTGTACAGGTTACAGGTCACATTAAAGGTGGGAAAAGTTTTGAAATTATTTATTGTGGTCTAATTTTTTTATATCATAAAAACCTGGCATTTTAACAGAAGTAATACAGGATAAACAGAAGTGTGTAAACTTTTTATATCCACTGTACATAGGTAAGGTGCCTATATATAGCACAAGCATAAAGCTATAATTCAAAGTTGAAATGGATAACAGGGGGAAGCTCAAGAAATAAGAAGAGACTGGGATACTGGATGCAGATACTTAAGGAGAACCATACAGAATATTATATTCATGAAGTAGCAGAAAGTCTTCTAAAAACTAATCCTAATCCAACACAGGAATAGACAAAGAATTAGGGGAATTTACTGGCGATAACTGGCAAAGGAACCAAGGCATTGGGAGAAAATAATTAGAAAAAGAAAGGTAATAGAATGAGAATACATTTGGACTGCAAGCTAGAGATTGCCTTCCCTATCAAGGATTGAATTAATATCAGAGTATAGGCAAATAAAAAATAATAGGGGCTACGAAGTGAAAGACCAGCACTGGTACAGTTGTTAATAGAATCTAGAACAGAATCTAGTGTTAAAAGGAGATAATTAGTAGAACATATAAAATATTGCATGATAAATATAGAAACCAATTAGAGGAGGTTAGAAAGGATTGGGAAGAGAGACTGGATAAATAATTCACAAATAAACAATGGGAGAATATATGTATGGCTACCAAATATGCAACAACGTCTTGGTGATTTATGATCTTTGCTTGAAAGTGTTTGCATAGGTATTTTTATACCTCAAGCAGACTCCAAATAATTTTTCCTTAGGTAGATTGCAAATGTTGGAGGTGTGATGGGAAAGAAAGAGGTAATTGGGAACATATTTTAGATGAGTAATGACTTGGCAGACTTTAGAACTTCCCTGCAGACTACACTGTCAGAAATACTAGGTGAGAAAATTGGTGTAACTAAGGAAATGATTTTTTTGAGCTGTGGTACAAAATTAGAATTGCCTAGACATAGCAAGGCTTTGCTGAGTTTAATTCTGGTGGTTGCCAAAAAAGCAATTACTAGAAAATGAAAGGCAAAGTCTAAACCAACCATACTAGAAGTACCTAATATAGTAAAAGAGCTAAAAGAACTGGAAGTGGACTCTTTAGAAAAGGGTAGGAGCAAATTACATAGAAAAAAATGGGAATTGTGGGAACAATACATGCAGAATAATGTTTTGAAGCAGGAATGAGGTTTAAGGGAAGATAGAAATTGAATGAGCTATGTAATGTTTGATTGATAATGACTGTATCAAAGATTATATGTGAGATATAATGTTTCAACTGAAAATATGTTAATATGTTTTGTTTTAATTTATATAAATGTGTGATTACTGATGTCATAAGTGATTATCTAATAAATATGTTTATTGTTTAAAAAAAGAAACTTTAACATTAAACAGTAAAACACTTTTGTCATTGGTAACAAGACTACATCAGAACTCATAGCAAGGAACTCCAGTCCCTGATCAAATCAGCCATAGCTAGATATGAGGAAAATAGCCACCCAGACAAAATACAACCATAAAGCCTTCTTTAGCTAAGTTAGAAACCTCAGAAACAATGTCCAGCACTGCATATAAATAATATTAAGTAACATCACATACCCAGAACCTGAGGACATAGACAATCTAGCAGCAGATAAATTTAGCTCTAGATTAACCCCTGTCAATATTTGCAGGTCGCATACCTGCATCTACACCCCCTCAAATCTCTCAAGAACAAGTCCTCAAAGCATTTTCTAAGATCAAGCACACTGCTTTTGTGGGTCCAAATAACATATCAGGCTTTCTACTGGCCAGCCTGAAAAAGGACCTATCAAACTCCTTACAGCTCCTAAATAATCTTTGTGCCAGATGAATGGAGGACAGCAACAGTCATCCCCCTGTACAAAGGTGGTGTGTCAATGGACACAGGTAATTATAGACCCATATGTATGACCAGCCTCATCTGTAATGCAATGGAGAGGATCATTATGGAAATAATAAATAAGAACATAGGTAACCTACATACATTTGACCCAAGCCAGGCCAGCTGTGTCAAGGGCAGATCGGATGAGGTTAATCTGGTAAACTTCTTTGAAAACGATAAAATAAAACAAACTAAGAAATAAACATAAAATGATCAAATGGCAACTAACCAGCAGGTAACCAAAAAAGTTTTAATACCAATACAAAAAATGATAATTGCTTTTGTCCTACAATCAAAAAAAACACAGGACTTCATCAGATAATCAATTACATTTAAACAAGCTAAAATTACTTTAAAATAATTTTAACTCATTTATATTTAATTGATTTTCGATTCTTATTGGTTGGATCATTTTATAAGTTTGCTATTTAAGTGAATGATGTATTAATGGCATTATCTGATGAAGTTCTGTGTTATTATGATTGTAGAATAAAAGCACTTATCATTTTTTGTCTTGTCTTTTGGCTTTTCCTGGTTAGAGGTCGCCATAGCGGAACTCCGGTCCGCTAATGATTCGCAGTGGATTTTTACAGTGCCAAGGTGCCAGCCCGACACCCAACCTTCAAAAAAGGCACACCCATCCATGCACATACCTACCCGCATGTCTTTTTAAATGTCACTCAACCGTGGGGAGTATTGGTATTAAAACATTTTTGGTTACACACTGGTCAGTTGCCATTCGCTCATTTTATATTTATTTCTTGAACTTCTTTGAAAAGTTATTGAAGCAATGGATGAAGAAAAGAGCATTTAACACCATTCCACATTCAATCATTGTTGATAACCTTTCCCAGCTAAATGTTAATCCCCAAGTAACTTATTGGATAGCAAACTGCCTCACAAACAAAACCCAGGAAATTAGGGTATGTGGGTCTATTTCCTCCAAAGACATGTCACTAGTGGTGTACCTCAGAGTTCAGTTTTTGGACCCATTCCTCTTTGGCATTTACATCTTGGAGATCAAAGCTAATAGTAAGGGTTTATGGCTGACCAAGTCTGCACATGACTGCAATCTTGGTGCCATCGTAAATGTTTCAGAGAACAACAAGGTCCTCCAAGAGGGCCTCTTGAAAAAATAGCTGATATCATATCCATGAACTAAAACTCAATCCAAAAGATGTATAACAGTCTCCTTTAACACTCACAATGTATCCTGTAACTATCACATCAACACTATACCCCTGAAAATCGATCCATTAGTTAGGAACCTTGGAAAATACACAGACAATGAAGTATGACTTATTCATCATGTACTCACTACTGTAAGAAAGTCCTTTTTCATTGTACAGCTTATTGCTAAGAGCATGGGGTCTAGATCTGGAGATGTGATCATTCCAGTGTGTTGTGCAGATATTAGGCCAGTCATTGAGTATAATGCCTTCTTTTGATATATACCTGTCCAAGTTCTTAACACAACTTGAACAACCACAATGTTTTCTCACCAAGAAAATTAAAGGCATAAATCATAAAACATCCATTGTCTCAAAGCCTTGTCCCACTTCTCAGTATCATTTATTCTACTGAGGGCAGATTTACTGCATATCCACAAGTCCAGTGGTGGCATAAACACCCATTTGACATCTTAATCTCTTCTGCAAAATAAATCAGACATGTTGGAGGGATAGATATGTATCACAAAAACACCATTTCTTTGGAATCATCTTCTCCATATACAGCAAAATACTGCCAGTACTCTGTTCAGATGTAATCTTAATGAATGGATGGGAATCCACAAATTCACCCCTCATTTATCACCCTTGTCCCTTATAAAAGGGGTAACATGTAACTGTTCTGCCTGGCTCTGAGTTATTCATACTTAAATTGCAAGGATTGAACATTCCATGGGAATGCAGGGTCAGGTTTCAAAAAATTCACATGGATCAATAGCAAAGTAAATACCTCTTTACCTATGAATCTATAAAAAATGAGTCAAAAAGACAAAAATGAGAAATAAAATGGAAATGTACTTTTAACAGTAATGATGATGAGAAAAAGAACAATGAGGTATGCAGGAAGTGTGTCACAGTTGAAATATGCACCATGTGACCTAGTTGTGCCAATATGCATGAAAGGAGGCATTTCCTTGCCTATATCAGTTTTGCAGAAACTGTGGTATAAAGAGTAACTTTTCAAATATGTATAAAAGGAAAGAAAGGAAATATGGAAACTATATTGATACTTTGTTAGAATGTAGAACCAAATAGCAGATTATTTTAGATGATACAAGATATCTTAGTACATTTTCTATGTCGCAGAGACATTGAGCTCCATTAATGCGGAGTGGTTACTTTATTTGATTTAGTTGGAATTTGATATTTATTTGTTACTACTGTACTATATTTTCGTACTACTTGCCTGAAGAAGGACCTGTAAGTCTAAAATGCAGTTGTTTTTTTTTTTCATTTTTTAATAAACTGTGAATTGTACTGACGATTTATATGTTAGTTTGTTATTTTATTTTTTTTTTTTAGTTTTGACTTCTTGGTTGTCAGAAATTTGTAGCTGTTTGGGGGTCCTTATCACCAAGCAAACTTCCTTGTCTTTATTGTCCTCTATTGCTCCTACTGACAGCAACTTAAGAAATTTCTAGCTAATACCTGGAAGAGAACTGATGCACTCCATGGAAAACTGTGTTACTAATCTACTAGTGAATAAAGTGAATTTAGTATCCAAAGGGAACATTTTTTTTCTAGCTGTGCCATTTATTAGCTCATAACATCTAGTTATATTGGAACCCATACAGATGATAATCTGTGAAGAGAAATTAAATAAATAATCTTTCCTGGTTAACCAAGCCTGATACTCCCAGGAGCAGGGTTAACAAAAGAGAAATACATTTAGAGAAATATGAATGTGTTAGATAAGATAAGAAATCAACAAATATTTATAGAAATTGGAAACTACCTTCCTACTCAACTATAATATATTAGTGCCAAACAGAATGACTATAGATATGCCTTTAAGAACATTTTTAAATAAAAGTATGAATTGTTTTGGTAATGATGTAGGCCACTGTATGTTTTTATATATTATAGTTTTATTGGTGGACATTATTTTAGAAGGCAGTTTTCTTGACAAAATATACTAAGTTTCCCTATTTCCATTGCATTTTTTACATATGCAAAATGGACTCATTGCACTGGTAAGACAGTTGCATCCAGTACCATTTAGTTTCCTTGGCAGAACAGGTATATCAAAAGAATGTATAGGATAAAGTGCAGAGATTTTAAACTGAGTATAAGAAAAGGAGGGAGAAGCAGGGTTGACTGAGGTCACAAATCTATGGCTGGATGGAATATAGGGAATTTCTGGTGAAGATTATGATATGAAGATAAATCAATAAAAAATTATTCTAATAGGCTGATAATCAATATTATAGGATGTGCAAAGAAGAGCAGAAAGATATCTATTAAATACTTGATCTGTCAAGTTCAACAGGGAAAAACATAGTCTCCATGGAAGTGAATAAAAAGGAAACGGTAAAATATTTAATGAAAATTCTTTTGTTTTCTTCTATACTTTGTAATAGGCACTTTTGCCAACCTTCAACTGTCATGCTAAAAGTTAAATATCATTATTTAGAAAAAGCCAATTATGTGTACATTTTCCATATGAAGCAACATTTTTAAGAAAGCTTTCTTAAAGCTAATCACGTAAATGTTAAGATCAAGACACATAACTAATGTTCTACAAATCACTGTTAATCCATAAATGGTTGATATTTATGTCGGTGATTGCCTATAAAAATGTAATAACCCAAAAGGCATATATATATATATATATATATATATATATATATATATATATAGATAGATAGACAGAGAGATACTCTGCAGAAAAAAATAATCTCTTACAAATATTCAGTGGTGCTTAACTATTTAAAGCAGCAGCTCTATTTACAGCCTTTGTGCACAATATTTAAATCATTTAAAGTAACAGCTCTATTTATAACTTTTGTACATAAAATTTATATCATTTTGAGACCGTATTCTACTGAGTACCACCCCACTATGTTACAATGGCCCATTAGCATGAAACCTTTAGTTTCAGGCCCAATAAATGGACTGTGAGCTCTAGACAGGCCATTGCATTTTGTTAGGTCAAGCCTGGTCTGTGTTTTAAAGTGAATTCAAAAGGTTTCAAAGAAAGTGCCTATCTACATAGTTTTGTGTTCCAGTTATGTCTAGTCAACCACAACAGCAGGGCATAGTCTGTAACCTGTGTAAAATCTCAGCTAAAAGGTAGTACTTTAATGAATATAGTATCCACTTGTTTGTCATGCATTCCCTTTCAGTGGTAGGATACTTGGTTTCTGCTCTGATCAATTTTCAACTCAAAAACATGTGGGATGCTCTTTCCCATCAAAGGGTTGTGATAGCATGACTAATGGGCCTTTCTTTGATGTACTGGTATATAGTATAGTCTATTGAAATCTGGAAAAGCTCTGAAATTAGTATTGCACTCTACTGATTAAAAACATTGCCTGCCTATGGAACCCATTTCTCCATAATGGGTGGCTTCTCTTTAGTCAAACCAGTAAGATGGCAACTATTGACACAAAATGGATTACATGTTTTGATAATACCCATCTAACACCAAGAATGCCATCAATGGCTTCTTGGTCCAAGGAATAAGTCAAGGTACTCACAAACTCAGTTTTAATTTCTTTGGCCTAGCAATCCTTCTACCAATGACAAAACCAAAATATATTGCCTCTGTCATGCCGCACTTGTCTTGGAGGTATTGACAGATAATCTGATTTGTCTAAGAGAATCTCATGCAACCTATATCTTACTTAAATGGGAGTTCCAGTCTTCTGAGTGCATTACTACATCATCTAGGTAAGTGACAGCATACCTGGCATGGGGCTTTAGGACTCCATTCATAAGTGTCTGATAAGTGTCAGTGGTGCAACAGTTAGTACACTTTCCCTTGGTGCAGAAGGTTGTGGGTTTTATTCCCACAATAGGTAGATCAATTACTGACACTTCATTGCAGCTTAATGGGAGTGCTGAACTTTTGAGTATGACATTCTTCAAATGAGATGTTAAACTGAGATCCTATATCGTTAAGTTGTTAGTAGCTTAGGTGGATCTAAAAGGTCCCACAGCACCTATTGAAAAGAGTAGGGGTTCTTTATTTAACACAATATAAAAAAACATTACTTACATATTTACAAAATGTACATATTTACAGGGACATATATAAACATCTATTTTTTTACTATTTATCATTTTTCTTATAACATCTTCAATTTTATTCTTCCAGAACTGGCACCTACTCCTTCCACAACCATAATCTGATTTTTTTGAAATATATCTGCCAAAATCCAATCCACATTAAACAAAATTTCACTCAGTCTTTCATTATAAATAAGATGTATTACATAAAAGAAATTCTTATCTACCCTTCTCCCATATTCTTTGTGATTCTTATAACATGAATACATAATCATGTTCATATCTATATTGTTTATGTCATTAATATTCTCATTTTTTTCACACAACTTTTTCCAGTTTCCCCACTCTTTTATATTTAAAAAAATGCATTGTTGCCTCTTCCCTCTTGCAAAATAAATGCGCTCATTTAACTATCTTTTTATATAATGCATTCCCCTTAACTGGCAAATTATTTATTACCAGTTTTCATAGGAAATTTTGATACTCTTATGTCGGCACACTGTTTCTTCCTTATTTCATTGGCTTTAATAACTTCTTCGGGTAAATTTTCTGATGGATTTACATATGATATCATTTTATCACATTATTATACCACATCCTTCTATGTTCCTTTATATCATAATTTTTTATATTCCATGCTGGTATTGTCTCTTGATAATTTTAATATATTTGTTTACATATTTTTCTCTTTTTCTTCTTCTAATCATCTCATATTTTTGTACCTATATTTAAGCATCCTTACTTTTTAGTTTTCATGCTCTTCCTCTACCCAGTGTAATACTCTATACAACTTTAATGAAGCAGAATATACAACTGGATTAAGTAACCCCAATCCTCCTTCATCTTCACTCACATGCAACATACCTCTTTTTACTGGGTTTAATCTTGAACCCCATGTGAAAGAAAACATCAGTTTCACAAGTTCCTTTTCATGTTTTCATTTGATCGTATAAACATTTGGCATATATGATATTTCCCATTAATACCAAGTTCACCAAATAAACTTTTTTCTTGCATGCAAATCTATATTTCTTCCACAGAAGAAATATTTCTTTCATATCTTTTAGCAAACCCTCCCACTGCATCATAACTACATATTTTTCCCAAATTCTATTCTTAGCAAAGACACTTCATTCATTGCAAAATCAACATCCCCGGTGTTCACCACATTACCCAAAACGTTATGTTTATCTTTATTCAAGGTCATTCACATTTCCTTTAAACATCCATTCTGGCAAACCAACACTTTTCTCATCCTTATTTTGTTCTTAATGACTACAACTACAGGTCAAAACTACTGGAATCACCACTTCCTTTTGCATCACATATCTATAATTGTTCATTGTATGAGCTACCTCACTCACTGTCACATTCATTATCAAGGCAAACAATAATCCACTCATGGACAGCCTTATCTTATACCACATTTCATGCATATTTCTTCACTCAGCCATGCATTCACTAACACTCTCACTCCATGCTTTTGATATGCTGATGTACATCAGAAGGGGATTTGAGTATGACACCCAGTTTACAATCATCTGGGAACCTGGTTAACCAGAGATCCCCATTTTTGACTTGGAGGTCATAGAGGTATATGGTGAATAGAAGAGATTCTATTGAGGATCACAGACAAACTCCATTGTTTACCTTTATGCTGTCTGAGGATGCTCTAGTTACCATCATTGTGCAGATTCTGTCCCACAGCCAATTTGCTATCTACCTAACTACAAAGGGATAGGTTTGGAGTACATTTAGGTGTTAATTATGTTAGCATTCAGTACTGTATCCAAAGCTTTGGTGAGCTCAATATATGCAGTATGGACAGCATGACAATAGTTCAGCCTTTGTGTTACCTTCTCGAAAAAAAATTATCCAGTTCCCTTAACAAAGCAATCTGCTAGGGGTCAAGTCTTAAGATTTTTACCACTGTAGTGTATCATGTCTTTTATGATCCATTCCATGGTCTTACAGATGAGGCCTGTCAATCTGATGAATCTGTAATTTAGACGCCTGTGGTGGACCACTCTTGTAAAGTGTCATCACAACAATTGTGCACCATGTCTTAGGAACAAATACAGTAGATAAGTTCAGGTTGAATAGCTGTAGAAGTAAATCCACCAGTGAATGCTTAGTGCTGTACAGCAGGCAGCTTAGTATATTAACAGGTCCCATACAGGATGCATTTTTTTTTGCTTTGGAGAATACTTTTAGCAGGTATTTTTAGTGAGGATAGGGAGTTTGAGATACTTAGGTTTTGTATAGATGCCTCTGGGATCAAATTTGTATTGAATTTACTTAATATATTTGTGATATCCACTGGAACCAAATAGGTAGTACCATTATGATTAAGTTCAGTGCAGGGTGTTATTTTGTAACTCCCTGACATAGTTAAAGAAGGATTTGTAATCATCTTTAGCTTCCAGTGATACATTCATGGGATGCTTTTGTTTTTCTGATGGTATTTTTCAGTACCTTAGACAAGTTTTTGATGTTGAACTTGATTTGTGGCCCTTTAGTTTTGCTGTATATTCTGAGAAGCTTTTTCCTTTTGTTGTATTAGTTATTGATGCAGGTGGACTACCAGGCTGGTGTACTCTTACACTCCCATTTTGTTTAGATCTGGTAGGGACTGTCAGACTAATATAATTTTATAGGTGAGCATAGAACTAATTTGCATTACAGCTAGCCGTGGCAACATTTTCAGGTTGCAGTCATACTTGAACTTTATGAGATGTTATCATAGAACTACACAAGATTTGTACATTTGCAGTCTTTGAATACTATAATATTTGCATCAGTTGATTCGGGAATTTTGAAGGAGAAGGTTAGCAGTTTGTGGTCAGACTTTTCTGGGGAAGGGTATACTAGTGGAATTATGCATATATATATACTATACTTGTAAAGTCAAGTGTATTTTGTCTTCTAGTGGGTTATTTGACTAATTGATCAAGGAAATTCTTATTTATGAAACTGAGGAATTTTGGGACATAGCCTACATTTGGAATAAAGTTCTCCCTGTTTATCAACATGTTGTTAAAGTTACCTAGGATGATGGAGTTTTTCTATATTTGAAATTCGTCTGATATCATTAAGATCTGGACATGGTTTTGGGTGTTCATCAAGAGGGCCCTTTAACATGCTATGATTTGAAATCTGGTTTTACTGAAAGTGAGTTGAATTTCAATAAATTTAGTTTGTGGGTCTCCGGGAATCTGACTAGAGGCAATGTAGTCCTTAGCAAACATGGATATGTGGAAGCCCTGGATTGAGATGTGCAAGCTGTCCTTGGTGAAAGAAATAGTGCTATGATGCAGCTTATCCTGTGCTGACACACACTGCACCCCTCCTTAAATGACACCAGATATATAGCCAGTTGGAACCAATCATCATTTTTTTTTTTTTTTTTTTTTTTTGCATCTTGGCATCATTCTTTGCGAAAAAAGGATTCTGCTCAAAATGAAAGCCTTTCTTGAATTTGTGAAGTGCACAGAGACAGTAGAAATCTCTTTCTGCATATCCGTATGGGATTTGTCCACCAGGTCATTTACAATCACAAGAACCACCACCATGTCATAGTCATACTTGTGGATCTTAAGGACCATGAAGACATTTGAAGCATCAAAAATCCTGGCCTGTAAAAAGACAATTAACTGTCATCTTACTTTTGTCCAATCTTGTGAGAGTGGAGTCTGTCTGTTTTACAGTGGAGTCACCAATCACCAGTACATTTTTATTTGCAGAGGATTTAAGTGTGTTGGGTTCGTGGCAAGTTTTTTCCCCTGGTGATTCTAAGGAAAGGATTTAGCAGCATGTGTTGACATATTTAGTTCCCACTGAGACATAGTCTTGTTTAACTGTGGAGACTTAAAAACATATTTTTACAGCCTCAGCATATGATAAGTTTCTATGTATTTTTGTGGAGTGTTGTGAAGGTGTGTAGCACTCACACGCTGTGTTCTTTAGAGAAAGTGATGCCTCCATCTCACTTAAATATTTGTATCTTTCACAGGTAGTTTTTAATGAAGTAAGAAGTACTTCATTGTCTGGGAGCATCAGGAAGTTGCTACACTGCCTAAGTATACCAGCTGTGAAGCTGGCTTCCATTTAGTCCAAGAAAGTAGACAATTAGGGATGTAAGACTTTTTTGTACAACATTTGTTTTTTCTAAACTGTTTAATTTCTTTAATAAATCTTTATAAGTACAGAATAGTAAATTATTATTTTCATTTAATAAATTTTTATGAGGACAGAGTATTAAATATTAGTGAATACCATAAAACATTTGTAGTGTAATAATTAATTATTGGAAGTGCTGTACTGAGGCTGAAACAGTTTGGAGTAAATTAACTTGATACTAAATCAAGAGGAAGTGCCTTAACACATCCTGATAACAGGCATTACTCTAACTATGCTTGCTAAGAGTAAAACTCCATTTAAAGTGCCTGCATCTGTCAAGAGAAGAATTGTGTGGTGCTGTGTGGACTTCTTTCATTGTTCCTGACAAACAAAACTTTCCAAGGAACTGAACTATTATGGGTAGTCTATATTCGAATTGGGACAGAAGGATTCCTCTGCCTACAGCAGCCCTGGCCTGTTTGGATACATGGGGAGGGGGTTCCTAGAGCAAAACAGAAGTGAGTTAACTTTTGCCCTCACCTTCTCAATATGAGTATAAAATGTTAGTGGCCAGAGTAGCCACAAAGTGAGGTAATTAAAGAAGTTTTTTTTTTTTTTTTTTTTTTTTCTGTTTGTCTGCCACATAGTGTAGCAATGGTGAATAATTTTGGTGACTTTTTAAGTAAAAAGTCAGCAAATAAATAAATAAATGAAATGGTATCATCCTAGGACATGTCAGTGCACTAATCTCATCAGTAACTTTCTGAAATATTTGGGCACTAATAATTGTTCCACTGCTGCTCTCTGTCCTGACATACTTTGTGGGATAAGTCATACTGCACGTATCTTGAAGGATGGGTAGTAAATGGGAATATGATTTTCATCTTCTTCCCCTACAACTCTAGCTATATTTTCGTTGCTCTGCTCAAAGTATCATCTACCTACTGCATCTTTTTTAAAGTTTTCTCAGCCTACCTGGAGGGCAGCCAACTCTCGGGCTTCCTCATAACCAGGCTGTCATGATGCAGAGAGCACTGCTTCTTGTCCTACTGTATAGGCACTCGGATCTCAATATCCATTGCTTCTTCTAAGAAAGGCAGCTCATATCACAACTCTTCAGTGATAGTTTCTATTCTGCCTGATTTTGTTTTTTTTTTCTTCAGTGTGACTGTATTTTGACTCAACAGGAATATCAAAATGGCTCTATTCAAGGTTATCTTGTCTCTTAGCAAACACTACACTTTTATCTTTCTTTTTTAAGTTGCTCTCCCCCTGTCTCAGTGTGATTTAACATCATCCTTTCACTTCTTTCTTCTTTAAGTTACTTTCCCTCTGCAAAGGGCATCACAGAATAAAATTCATATTTAACTTAAAAGAAAGTTGAGAATTCTGCTCAGATTGTACATTTCCATACATCCTAACTTAATTTTCCTAGAATACACCTTCTCAGTGAAGGTTTTCTTCTCTTCAATTTTATGAGTCATGTCTGTTTTCTATTTTACAACACTTGTAGGGTGCACTTTTATTATGTAACTCCATTCCTTCTACTGGTTCTGTTCTTGCAGGCTTCTCTGTCACAGGTGTGTGCTAACATATCTCTTCAAACATTTTTGGGATATTCTCTCTGTAACCCTAGACAAATATTTGTATCTTTGGGACTTTCTAACATTTTCCTCAATTTATTCCTATGAATGTTTCTGGAGGATCCTCCCTCCCCTTTTCCAGGTTAGGCATGACTGTAGATATTGGCTTGTTCACTTGCTACTCACCTTCTCCATATTGATATCATAGTGTACAAAATGAATACCTTATTCCTATTGTCTCTTTAAGTCTTTAAACTAGGAAAATGTTTTGTCATTATCATACTGTTTGTTAAATTGAGAACAGCAACAACAGGATGAACTACCTTCCCAAGCTTAGTCTGAACTTCTAGTTGCACTATTGGATATTATTTTTTATCACTGTGGCTATGGACTACTTCAATTGTTTTTTAGTAAGAGGTTTCCTTTTACACACATATTGCACCTTTAAAATTTTGACCATACTTTCTGAATTTAGTAGTACCCGCAGGTTATTGCCATCATTTAAGATATTGTAGTTGATTAAGTTTGCTGTAGCACAATAGCAAAGGCTGACTCAGCTATTCTTGCAAACAGTTCACAAACAGTTCATCCTGTTCCACAAGCACAGCATAATCCACAGCATGCTTTTCCCTGGTCATAGTTTTCACAGGCATAACAGTGTTACCATTTCTAGTATGAAATCTAGCTATAAGGCCCAATTTTCTCCATGTAAGATGGAGCATGTCTACAGACATTGCTTTCTGTTGGTATCAGAATCTGACACATGTTTTCTAAAAGATCTATATTTCTTAGTTTTAAACATACCTGGAGATTTAATAAAATCCATGTAGGAACAGTGGATGACCTACACGGATGGTACCATGGTCGTGTATGTGGATCCCCCTCAGCAGCATGCCTTGCATGTTAATGAAGGCGTGCTACTGAGGGAGGGCAATGTAATATCATTAGTGAATCAGTGTAGGGAGTATGTTACTCACTGTAACACACTCTCTGCACTGTCAAAGTGCCAGATAGCAATTATTTAAAAAGTATTTTAATTTTGTTTTTGTGTGTGTGTTTATGTGGGGTGGAGCTTAGCAAAGGACACATGCCGCACATCTAAAAATAGAAACCAGATATATTTAATTATTTAGGAAAGGCCAATTTAAGCATAGCTGAGCGGGTTTGTGCAGCATGGAGCGGGGATTAGTGGTGCTTAAATGTAGTGAAGAGATATATGTAAAAGTATAACAGCATTTCACATGGCCATGTAGCTGAATGGTTAGAGTGACAGTCTATGAGCAGTCAGTGCAGGGTTTGAATACACACAGTGGTTATTTTGTAAATACACAGTATGACACATCTTTTAAATTCCAATTTCAGTTTTTCATTACATAGACAGGTTATTAAATTTAGTTTGCTATTACACAATTTTAACATGCATTATGAAATCCTGCTTTGCTGCACTTAGCTAAGCTCTGGTAAGCACAGCTAAGCCATGCAAAGCACTGCTTAAACAAGGACTGCTTTAGCAGTGCTTAGCTGGTTTGCATATTCGCACCACTAAGCAATGCCTGTTTAAGCACTGTTCAGCCCAGATAAGCTAGTTTGCACACCACTTAGCATTGCTCAGCATTGCCAGTTTAAGCACTGCTCGGCTGAGTTCAGCGGGTTTGCACAGTGCTAAGCGTAGTGCCACATTTTTAAAAATGACCAAGGGCAGTAAATGGCAGGAAAACAGCCTTATTTAAGTGCAATAGGTGGGAATATAGCCATAATATGTTGCATTTTGATCTTGGCAGAAACTATGGCAGGAGATGGAGAGCATGCATGCTTCTGGATGCAACAGTGGGACATTCTGGAGTCCAGGGTCATAGCTGAATTCCTTGTAAAATACCATGACATCCGGCTGCTGCAGGGCCAGGACCAGGGGTCAGAATACAAATTGGTGGCCTGGGACTGGCTGGTATGTGATCTCACCAGTGCAATTGGTATCCCCCACACAGGTGAGTAAATGCATCATCATTATGATGACCTGAAGCATTGTAAGGGGGATCTCTTGGCAAGCTGGGTCCAATATACTAGAGATGGGAATGTCCCACCAGTTTGTAAGTATTGTTATTATTGCTTTACCAAATGTACTCTGAATGTGTGATAGGTATTTATAATGGTAGGTTTCTCTCCCCACAGCTGCAGAGAAGAGAACTCGCGACCTGGAAGCCCATGCAGGGTGCCTGGCCAGGTTGCACTGTGAGTGTGGTGAGTACAGAAGTATCTTGCAATCTATAGTCATATAAACAAGAAAGAGTAATAAATTAGTAACTGCCAGTAGGTATATTCAGTTTTGATTGTACTGCAATGAATGTGGTCATAGACCTGGACTGATATAACTGAGTAATGCAAGGTACAGTTCAATAAAGATGAAAGCATGAAACCTGATAACGTTAAGGAAATAAAGTTCCAACTACATTAAGAATGTTAAGGTAATAATGTTCTGCTGCATTAATAATGTTAAGGAAATAAAGTTCTAATGCATTAATAATGTTAAGGAAATAAAAAAAAAGTTTATATTGCATTAATTGTGGAATTACATATAGAATTACAGCTGTATTGCAACACCTGCATTATTTCAGCTGTTCATCAAAAAGACTGTAGATATATACCAATCACTGCATGATGTTTCCCCTAACAAAGCTGTCTTGTGCAATATGTGTGTATTTTGGGCTGCTGGTCATGAAATCGAGTATGAAAACTGCTATGAAGTAAAAATGGGTATAATACCACTAAGTGACTCAAGGTTAGCTAATAAAGAGTGTTTTGAGAAACTGTGGATGTGGAGCTGTACTACAAAATATAATGCATCATGATATTTGTTCTGCAGTAATATCTGAACCGATTATAAGAATAGTAAAGGTATATTGTGTATCTCAGGATTGTCTTGTGTTAGCCATTGCATTTCAGCTGTATGCATTCCAGATCTTAGTTATGCTGCTGCAGGCAAGTATGAAACTGTAATAGCTATAGACTGCAAATATACTATCTGCAACAGTATATGGGTCAGGTAGCCAACCCAGCACTCCGATATGGTCTGTACACATCACACATATTTTCAACCACTAGGAGTTAATTGTCTACACTTGCATTCCATGTATTAATATCCAGTTCACCCACTATCTCTGTCATGCCTGAATCTTAGGCATGTGTGTTCAAGTGTCACTGCAGTCTTGTATGATACTCTACCTCTATTACCAGGTCACAGGTTGCTACTGGGAGAGCTCTAGGCACATATCAGTCAATAATTATTCAGCAGTAGCTCTGCAGCTCAGTTTGATAAAACCTAGGTGTGATGTATATTTGTCACAGACAGACGGAGGTTTGAATCCAGGGACAGGTACTATTAAATATTTTTAGAAACAGTTATGTATTGTTAACAGGTGTTCTCCCCACAGGAATTATAGGTAAATAAATGGCTGTAGCAACTGTTTCAATGAGTTACTAATTTGTGTGTTCAGATGTACTAGGGTGTTAAC
This sequence comes from Protopterus annectens, assembly GCF_019279795.1. Lineage (NCBI taxonomy): Eukaryota > Metazoa > Chordata > Ceratodontiformes > Protopteridae > Protopterus > Protopterus annectens. Next base: position 1,221,969,476 of record NC_056731.1, on the reverse strand, counting down.
AGCATTGTTTAACAAGGTGATAAGACATCAGTATATACAGTCAATAAGTACAATAAAAATACAAGTCAATCAAATAAATAAAACTGTTTAATCTTGGTACGTCTGTATGCCTGGTGTGTCTATGAAGGTCTGCCGATGGTCTAACCCCATGCCTGCCAAGGACGGCATGATAGGTGCAAAAATTCTGTACTGTGCATGATACTTTCTCTCAAGTGTCACACTGTCATGGGCTGTGATCACCGGTGCCAAATTCTTTGCAGACAGATTTAACACCCACTTGATTTATGTCAATAGAACAGTCACCCTACACCAGACCACAGGACACCTTTGTAGTCATATATGTCCCCCTGACATGTAATAGTCCCCTGTAGTTGTGTACCTGTAGGTGTTACAGCTTGATCCATAGTGTCCCATGAGGATAACTTGAGAGGTATGTAGGTGCTACAGAAGCTATAGGGCACATGTATACATAAAGTAGGGTACACCTGTACAGTATAGGAGTACTATTGCAAACAATATAGCTTATACTGGTAGTAATGGAATGTCTTTTTCTCTCCCCTCCCACCCATTATCTGCATCATAATGTATTATTGTTATACATTGGGTATGGTTTACTTTTAACATATGTTCTTCTCAAAACGTTATGTTGGGGCTTGTGTTTTATTATTGCTGTATATTACAATGGTTGCATACTATTGAATTTCTTATGTTGTTGGCCTTATGCTGTAACTCTTACTGGCATGCTGTTACAATACTGACTGTTATCCCACTTATTGTTGTATTCCGTATGCTATGCAATGGTATGTTATTGGGTTATTTGTAACATCCTGGCATACTGTTATAACTAACGTTTAATTGTTCTGTTCATTACTAAACTATACACTTTGAAAAACCTCAACACCATAGCTCGACTGGGTAGGCCGGTAGCTGGCAAACTGCCTACACTACCTCAGCCGGCCATGGCACTGGGTCACAGCACATCTGGGACTCAACCTGGTGCTGCCCCTTCTGCTTGTCCTGAACTACCTACGGGTGGAACCACCTGAAGGGAGTGGGCATGGAGAGGGAGTTGTCACCCAGTGACAGCTACCAGGGATGGTGTGCAGGATCATGCACCATCAGTTCAATGATAACCTGTGCCAGATTGAGGACAGACTGGCCAATCTGCAGGTCCCAGCCCCCAGCACAGCCACATTTGGGACAGTGAAGGAGCAGTGTTGACTGCACATGGGTGGGAAGCTAAGTCTCACTGCTACCATCTGGGGGAAAATGTCTCTCCAATTCCACAACACCCTCCCCGTCCAAGTGCTTACCCACTCATGTGTCATACACCACCCCTGTATGCTGTTTTGTCTGTTTTTTCTGTTTGAAAATGCTACCTCTCCTACCCAACTTACCTCCCCACATGTACCTATATCCCTTCCCCAACACTCCACTCTCTCCTTAAAAAAAATGGGCATCTGTTCCACAAAAAAAATTACCCCATACATAGCTCTCCATTTTGCCTCCATGCACACTGCACACAATCAATCATTATCCAATAAATCAACAAAGTTATGTCATCCACACCCCTCTCTCTGGGATGTGAGGCTTCAAATTCCAAATTGGCCACAACCTGCACAGCTGTTGCTGTACAAGAAATGGAGAGCTAGGGTTCTTTTCTCCACCCATCCTGCACATCCTTACTTGCCTTTCACAGTGTTTTCCCCCTGCTTGCCCCCATTTCACCACTTTCCTACCACCCCTTTTTTCTTTTCTTTTTTTGGAATTAGCGCAGGTTTAAGCAGGTCTAAGCAGCCTGGCACACTGCGCAAACCTGCTTAAAACTGCCTTAATCACCTTCTCACACTGTTAGGCACATTTGCAAAATAATTACTCCTGCTAAGTCTTGGCCCCAGAATCCTGTCAAATACAGCAGAGTGCATTAGCCCTCTAGGCCACTCAGCTCTGAAATAAAACAGGTGTTTCCATAAACAGATCCTGATTGACAATAACACACTGCTTGTACATATAATGGGAAAAAATGACAGTGTACTTGGGACTGTGATGCAGACACCAAATCAGTACACAGCCAAATAAATAATGACGGATGTACATGAGGACTAGGACATTAGGTATAACTAATCCACAGTTGTACCACCTACTGTTGGCACACTTGTCACACAACTTATTCTGTATGTTGAAGTACTAGCAAATCAGTACAGATTGAGGTTACAAAATCATGACAGACAGTTCAGTGTTACTCATCATACCCATCTGAACACACACATGCTAATACCAATCCTGTGTAACAGACTGTATGCATGCACATATATCTTGAAAATACACCTGCTGAAGTATTGACTCACTAGCTCAGTATGTTAAATTCTTAGCATGGTATATGGTATATACATTTTGCCACCCACAGTCATGGGTTCAAATCCAGTGTGTTGCACTTCAGTTACATGCTTGTGGATACAACAAATAATGACTGAGTCCTGCAATTTTAACTGAAACAGGTTGCTGCTACATTTCATTGCTACCCATCTTAGCACATCAAAGGCCTATAGGTAGGGACACACTGCACAAATATGTATAGGCTACCTATATGTCACCTACCTCTGTCCAACTGGCACTGTTACATGACATATGTACCTGAAACACATGCCTCACCTGGACTGTTATGGGTACCCTCACCCTGGCTATGCTGTAACAATAGAGCTGACACTGCTGCCTCACTGACACATAACATAACAACCAGCAACACTTAATAAACAAGTAAACCAAAAAGGAGGTGGTGCAGTAGTGCTCTGAAAATAACAGATAAACCAAAAAATGAAGCACTATTGTTGCGAGTCCCGAAACACTCTTTATTAACACAAGAATTAAGCGCTTTCGTCAATCCACTTGACTTCTTCAGAATTAATCTAAGCAACAATTATAAAACATTTATATACTGTCAACTAGTCCATGATTGGTTTAACATTTTCCAATAGGAGAACAGTATGTTAAAACAATTAAGATTTAAAAACAAACAAACAAAAGAATTAAATTGTTGAAAAAGAAATATCTTTTTAAAAATGCAACCACAATTTTCCTTCTAAAAAACATTATATTTCTTTCATTCTGCTCAACAACTTTTGGAAAATTAAACATAGGTATACCTGCTATAAAAAACATTTAAATATGCTCTGCTTTTTCTTTTAAAATGGGTAATAAACTTAGGTAGTTATTTAAACCAGGGGGAAAATTTGCTGCTAACCTTTGGAATGCTTCATCAGACTTCAACAAGTTCCAAGCAACGTGAAAGCGCTTACTTATTCGAATAAAGGACTTGTCTTTTCATTCATCTGGTTTTGCTTCGTTTGTTGTGGAGTATCATCCTCTTCTGATTTTGGATTTGTGCTTTTTTTGGGAGGTGATACCTTACCCTGACAGTGTTCTTTTCTTGTTGTTTTTTAATTGTTGCTTAGATTAATTCTGATGAAGTCAAGTGGATTGACAAAAGCGCTTAATTCTTGTGTTAATAAAGAGTGTTTTGGGACTCGCAGCAATAGTGCTTCATTTTTTGGTTTAATACTGCAGAATCCTCGGAGGCTTGGGAAAAAGAATACCCCAACCTAATAAGCTGAGTTAACTATTTATGAACTTGATGACCTATGGAAAAAACTGTTCCATCACCTGCTTGTTTTGGTGCATATTAATCTATAATGCATGGCTGATGGCAATAGTTCAAAAAGATGGTGGCCTTGATGTGAAGGGTCAGTAATGATCTTCCCTGCCCTTTTCATGACTCTGGAATAGTACAGGTCCTGTAAGGAGGGCAAACTAGCATTAATGACATTTTTGGCAGACCTGACTATTCAATGTAACCTATTTTTGTCATGATTAGACAGAGAGCCAAACCACACTGTTATGGATGAGCTGAGAACAGACTCAATGACTGCTGTATAGAACTGAATCAACAGCTCCTGTGGGAGGTTGAACTTCCTCAGCTGTTGGAAAAAGTACATTCGCTGTTGTGCCTTTTTTATGAAGGACCCTACACTGGTCTCCCACTTCAAGTCCTGTAAGATTATTCCCAAAAACTTGAAGGATTCCACAACTGACACAGCAGTATTACATATAAAGAGGGGGGATAATATTGTGGTACCACTCCTAAAGTCCACTGTCATCTCTACAGTTTTAAGAGTGCTCAGTTCCAGATTATTCTGACTACACCAAACGGCCAGCTGCTCAACCTCCTACCTGGATGCAGACTCATCACCATTCCTGATTAGCCCAATGATAGTTGTATTGTCTGGTTAGTCTTTTGGCTTTTCCCGGTTAGGGGTCGCCACAGCAGAACTCCGGTCCACTAATGATTGGCAGTGAATATTTATGGTGTCAAGTTGCCAACCCGGTGCCCAACCTTCAAAGAAGGCACAATAGTTGTATATTCTCCCTCTACACTAATGACTGCACCTCTAAGGACCCCTCTGTCAAACTTATTAAATAAGCAGACAATAGTTGTACTGTCTGCTTATTTAATAAGTTTGACAGAGGGGTCCTTAGAGGTGCAGTCATTAGTGTAGATAGCAGTGGGGAGAGCACACTTCCCCGGGGTGCACCTGTATTGATCGTGTGATAGCTAGATGTAAATTTCCCCAGTTTCACCTTCTGTTTCATATTGATTAGAAAATTGATGATCCGTTGACAGGTGGAAGCAGGAACAGAAAGCTGGGAGAGTTTCAAGTGAAAATGTTCCGGAATTAGTGTATTAAATGCAGAGCTGAAGTCCACAAATCAAATCCTTACATATGTTCCTAGGTTGTCAAGATGTTGCAAGGTATAGTGCAGGCCCATATTAACTGCATCATCCGCTGACCAGTTCTCTCGATAAGCAGACTGTAGGGGGTCCAATGAGGGAGCTGTAATATCCTTCAACTGAGCTAACACCAGCCTATCAAAAGTCTTCATGACCACTGATGTCAAAGCAACAGGCCTGTAGTCATTCAGTCCTGTTATAGTAGACTTTTTCATGCAATGGAATGATTGTGGCTTGTTTGAAACATAAGGAAACTTCACACAGTCTAAACATTTACAAAAAATCAGAGTAAAAACAAGAGTCAGTAGATCATCACATGTTTTAAACAGGAGGGTGAAACCCCATCTGGACCAGCTGCTTTCTTAATTTGCTTCCTTTTAAAAAAATGATACACCTCCTCCTCAGAGATAATTAATGCAGGCTGAATGTGGGAATGTGTGGAAGAGAGAGTTATATAAGTCTGAACACTGACAGAGCTGGTAACATTGTCATTTGTAGCCTCAGGCTTATCAAACCTGCATTAAAAAGCATTCAAGTCATCAGCCAGCTGGTAATTAGTTGAAATGTAGGGAGATGGTTTCCTGTAGTTTGTAGTGTTTTATAGACCTTTCCATACTGATGTAGGATCACTGGCTAAAAACTGTTTTTTCAGCTTTTCAGAATATAAATATAAATAAATAAATAAATAAATATGTGGTGTCTAGACCAAAACTATGGACCATGACATTCAGGCTGGTGTTTCCTTTCTTGTAAAAAGCACATAGAGTATAACTGATGCCTCTAATGATATCTGTGGGCTATGCTGTGTGGTACATGGTTTGTTGTCACCTTTCATCTGACATTCTCTCACATCTTAAAATATATTTTTTTAATTTCAAAACAGTTACACATATTATTGTTTATAAATAAAAAAAACACTACAAATGCAATCCAAATGTCTAACTTCAGAAAAATGAGACTGTCTGGATGCCAAAAAGCCAGACTGTTCATTGGATATAATTATGTTCGATATTTTCTTCAGTCTACTGGCCAGAATAGATATCAGAATTTTAGTATCTATATTTAGAAGGGATATAGGTCTGTAGTTGTCCGGGTTCTGAGGATCTGATTTTTCTTTGGGTATAAAAATTGTTTTGGATGCATTAAAATGTATCACCAATATACAGTATATGTATTTACCAGTGATAATACTTTAACACTACATACACTAATTTCATTTGCTAACCAAAAGAAACTAAACATGTACACACTCATTATAGATGCACAAAAGGCCTTTGATAGAGTTAATATAAAATTTTTATTTCAGATCTTACCCTACTTTAATATACCCCAAAAATTCATTCTAACTTTACAAACATTATACAATAACCCATATACAACATTATATATAAATAAAACATGCTCCAAAAGAATTCAAATCAGAAATGGTACCCGACAAGGATGCCCTCTATCACCCCTATTATTTAACATGTACCTAGAACCCCTATTCCTATATATAAAACAAAAGATATATCATAATGCCCCAATAATTTACGGTACCAAAATCACCTTATCAGCTTTCGCAGATGACCTCAATATATACTGTACAACACCTATCTCAGACACCGAAAAAATAATATCTGCCATTGAAGACTTTGCATTAATATCAAACTATAAAATAAACCTCAATAAAACCAACATATTCCCTTTAAGAACTCCAAAACTTTTCTCACTTTTACCATTGGTAGGCCAATTAAAAGCTGAAGAAAAGGTCAAATACTTAATTACATACTCTACAGATAATAAATACTTTTATCTCAATAATATTAAACAAAATTGGGAACACATTTTAGCCGATCTAAAAAGATGGAAAAATTTGAAATTACCACCACTAGCAAAAGTTTTGATTATTAAAATGAATGTCTTGCCTAGGCTATTATACATTTTCAGGTCTGCACAGTTGCTAATACCCAAGAAATTTTTTAAACAAATACACACGGAATTCGCCAAATTTATTTGGGAACCAAAAAAAAGTAGAATATCTTATGATAAACTGATGACCCTGAAAAGCAAAGGTGGACTAGATCTACCTAATTTTGAGATTTACTACTTAATCATAAATGCAAATAGAACTCTAAGAATTGCAACCTACGATACACAAAGCAATAATTGGTCCCCACACTGGTTAAAGATATGTTTTAAATATATTAAAAATCTGAATATTAATCCCAAATCATTGCCCTTTTTAAACAGAGACAACACTAAAACATATAATATAATGGAACCCATCAAAAATTATATAAAATTAACGCAAAATCTCTTTAGATCAGTAAATCTCTTTCAATACATGATGATTCTACAACCCTTCCATAAAAATCCTAACTTGAAAATTGATAACCAACTAATAGACCTGAAAAGATTCCCACTTATAATAAACTTATCATTACAAGATATATATCCATACATAAATTGTTCGGCTCATGAATTAAGACAGCAACTGGGTCTTCCCAAATCTTATCTATTGATCTTGAGACAGATCAAAGAAATATCTACAAATTACTTTAAAAATCTAAACATCATTAAAGAGGAATTAACAAATTGTATATCACTATGGCAAGCCCTTTTACAAAACACCAAATTTATAACATGCTCATACAAATTGATAAAAGACATCAAATATCAAAATCAGCTACTCTTAGCTAAATACTGGAAAGAAAAATTGCCACTAGTGGAAGAAAACAAAATAGCACAGGCAATTAATTTAACGATAAAATCCATTTCCCTTCAAAAGCTATCATTCACCCAACTCATGATTTACAATGATGCTTACTACACACGCCTTAGCCTGCATAAATTTAACCCTACGAATTCTCCAAAGTGCCCACATTGCAAAGATGAAACTGCTGACCTTTTGCATATGTTCTGGAGCTGTAAATGTATATATAGACTTTGGAACTCACTGAAAATACAACTCCAAAAGATGGGATATCAAACAACAATGTTTACTTGGGAATTTATGGTATTACATATCCCCCCAAATAACCTATCTAAAACCCAAATTATCATCCTAATAAATATTTTTATGCTAATGAAACTTTACATAGCTACTAACTGGCTGACCCCATCTAAAACCTCATGGGAAAACTTTAGGACCTTAGCGATAAAGCACATCTTAGCCCACAAATACATATTAAATAAACAAAACAAAAAGCCCTACAACTTGAAAACATGGGAACAAATATTTAATATTATACTGGCATAAAACATTGAACCTGAACTACCTCTTCAATATACACAATACAAAACATAACAATATTTGAAACTACACTTTTACAAGATATTAACCCTGGAGAAAATAACATATATATATATATATATATATATATATATATATATATATATATATATTTTTTTTTTTTTTTGATCTTAAGAGAGAGTATGGAAGCATTCATGTAAATAATGTAAATAATGTAAATATGTTGTAAGAATATTGTTAGAATTTCTGTTAGATCATCAATAGTATACCTTTTAAACAAATGCTCTGTAATGAATAAAAAAAAAAGAAAAACAATAAAAAATATTATTGAAAAAAAAAAAAAAAGAAAAATGAGAATGTAAAATAAACTCAAAAACTCTACCATGACTAGAGTTTCCAGTTTAACAAAAAGACTTCCAGTTTAATAAAAAGACAAGCGCTTTCACGTAGATGAACTACACTTCATCAGATCCTTAAAACAAGTAGCACTTCACGAACATATATATAGTAAAATCCAAGCATTCAGTTTAAAACACTTAATCAATTAACAACCAATTTAGTAACAATTTAAAATACTTCAAACATTATTCCTCTTAAAGCAACGTGCATTAAGTTCTGGTTTAACACATACATTATTCAATCCTGGATAGATATGTTCTTGCATTTTTAAAATCCACCTAAGCTCAATCCATTCTAGATAATTATTATTATCTCCTCCTCTTTTATTCAGCATGACTGGTTGTAAAACTCTAAAACTAAAACTATGTGTTGTAAACTCTATGATATGTTTGGATATAGCGTTTAATGTGTTTTTACTCCTAACGTCACATAAATGTTGATATACCCTATCTCTAAGGCGTTTCAACATCTTACCCACATAGAAACAATCACAGTCATTAAATTAGCTAAATATATTAAATTAGTCAATTTACAGGATGCATAAAATCTAGGTTCAAACTCAAAATTCAAAATAGGGTGAGTATAATGTTGAAACTTGCATATAACATCACATATTCTACATTTCATGCAAGGGAACGTACCCAACGTATGTGCCTGAACTAACCCCTGTTGTCTTTCTTTACATAACAAATGTTTCAAATTCTGATTGTTCCTGTAGGTGAACCTAGGTGCATCACCTATGAGCTTAGCTGCATCTCTATCTGCCATTAAAAAATGACAACTCTTTTTAATTATGTTGCATACCTTATTATGGTCATTGGCATATTTCATAACAAAATGAACTCTACCTTTCCTATACTGTTTATTTAATCCTTTAGATGGCACTCTCTCTCCAGAGATAATATCTCCTATATCATTAAAAACTTCATCTTTTATTTTATAAAAGTTGGATCCCTTACAGCCCCTGTCCAAAAACAGCCATTCCAGGTTATCCACTTCTCTCTCCATATCAGTTTTGTCCACACAAATTCTCTTTACCCTATTTAGTTGACCTCTTATGATATTAGGGAACACATGCCTAGGGTGCATACTACTATAATCTAATAGACTATTTTGCCAACATGATTTACGAAATAAGCCTGTGGTAATATTCCTTGCTGCATTTTATGCACTGATACATCCAAAAAGTCTACTGACTCAAAGGAGTGTGTCATAGTAAACCTCAAGAAGTGCATAGTTGACTCCAAATACACTATAAACTCACATAAAAGGGAAGGCTCCTCATCCCAAAGTAAAAAAACGTCATCCACAAAGTGTTTATATAACTTTATATGTGAACTAAAATCATTCTTAAACAAATATTGTGTTTCCCAATGGTAGACAACTAAATTAGCTTACAAATTTGCACACGGGGTGCCCATTGTGACACCCCATTGCTGTAAATAGATCTTATTGTCATACATAAACACATTGTTAGACAAAATCAAGTCCAACAACACGCATATCAAGATCAATTCATCATTATGCATATCCCTCTTGTCATTCAAAACCTCCCTTATAGCCTCTTCGCCCTTGTGACCAAACCACACCAACCGTGGGTAAATCCAGCATTACCCACACCCAGGCGTGGGTTATTGCTATATTAATCAATTAATGAATTTAAACATTCCAAATTTTGTAATACTTCATTTAAACCACATGATGGCAGTGTTGTACTAGATAATGCACATATACTTAGTGTGATCTTATAACTATACATATTAATTGACATAAATAGAACATTGCACATAAATTCATTTATAAACCTATACACTCCTATATATATATATATATATATATATATATATATATATATATATATATATACACACACACACACACACACACACACACACACACACACACACACGCACATAAAATACTTATTAATTCTTATTCTTCTTCTTTCGGCTTTTAGGGGTTAGGGGTCGCCACAGCGGAACTTCGGTCCGCTAATGATTGGCAGTAGATTTTTACAGTGCCGAGTTGCCAGCCTGATACCCAACCTTCAATGAAGCCATACCCATTCACGCATGTCTTTCGAACACCACTCAACCACGGGGAAGACATGCAGACTCCACACAGAAGGTGCTCCAGCCGAGAATCAACTAAAATACTTATTAATAATGCATTTAAAAACTGAGTATATAAAGTATATATAAAAATATATATATATATATATATATATATATATATATATATATATATAAATATGTATACACGTAAGACTGTAAAAATTACTGAAAAATCAGCAAAAGCCTTTCTATTTATTTAAACCATAAACCTTCATTTAAAATTGAATCCTTTGGTAGCAAGCATCACCAAAAAAATCTATATAATTATTTATGTGATAGGGGTCTGTCAACTAAAAATGGTTTTAAAGAAACTCTATCATTCAAACCACTATTTCTGTCTGCTTGCATTCTAGTAATCCATTTAATTTCTTGTTTTTCAGTATAATTCTTAAAATTTCCTAATCACAGTGTTTTACTAATTCTATTACTAAAAATCTAAATTTATGTGACAAATCATTATTAATGATGTGTTTTGCTAAAGCGTTGGTATCATCCTCACGGTTTATAGCATAAATATGTTCCCTCACACGTTCTCTCATTGTTCTATTGGTCTCACCTATATAAAATAATGCACATTTTATACATTCCGCTAAGTATATGAGATCCTGAGACCTACAATCTGCATAATGCTCAAAAACATACCTCCTTCCTGTAAAAGGATGTATAAAAAGATTTACGACAGCTATAAAGGAACACTGATTACAACTTCTGCAAGGAAAGGTGCCTTTTCTCTTGGATCCTATTCTACGTGTGTCACTCTTTTTGTAACACAATAGCCTCTTTAAAGACTTACTATTTTTGTATGAGTATTTAGATTTGGCCCCGACTATCGCTCATCATCAACCATAAGCATGCTCCAATTCTTACATATAATATCTTGTATGGTTCTGTCATTGTTAGAATATGGAATAAATTTAACCTGATTCATTCCTGCATTATTATTCGCATTCCCCCTGATCATTATTGACTACTATTTTTACCCTACTCAAATATGGTTTACCATTCCCTTTTCTATTGATTACCTTCTCATCATGCAATAGTTCACATTCTTTCTTTGTATACCCTCTGTTAATAAATTCCTTCTCTAGTGACACACATAGAATTTTATATAGGTAAGACCAATAGGGCACTGAGAGAATGCATGAGAGAACATATTTATGCTATACCGTGAGGATGATACCAATGCTTTAGCAAAACACGTCATTAATAATGACTTGTCACATAAATTTAGATTTTTAGTAATATAATTAGTAAGTAAAACACTTTGATTAGGAAATTTTCAGAATTATACAGGAAAACAAGAGATGAAATGGATTATTAGAATGCAAGCAGACAGAAATAGTTGTTTGAATGATAGAGTTTCTTTAAAACCATTTTTAGTTGATAGACCCCTATCACATAAATAATTATATAGATTTTTTGGTGATGCTTCCTACTAAAGGATTCAATTTTAAATGAAGGTTTATGGTTTAAATAAATAGAAAGGCTTTTACTGAATTTTCAGTAATTTTTACAGTCTTATGTGTATACATATATATATATATATATATATATATATATATATATATATATATATATGTATATGTACATATATATTTATTATTTTTGTATATGCTTTATATACTCAGTTTTAAATGCAATAGGAGTGTATAGGTTTATAAATGAATTTATATGCAATATTCAATTTATGTCAATATGTATAGTTATAAGATCACACAAAGTATATTTGCATTATCTAGTACAACACTGCCACAATGCGGTTTTCATGAAGTATTACAAGATTTGGAATAATATTTAAATTCATTGATTGATTAATGATGTATTTGTGGTGTTTTATTTGATATTTAAGCTAAGTAGGGCTAAGCATTTTATATTGTCTGATGAAGTGTTCAAAGGGAATGTTAAAGCGCTTACAGATTTTGGTGTCAGCCTGTGGTTCTCTTTTGTTGTTTATTAAAGCTTGATTCCTTCAGAGCTGTGGTGTTGCCTTGTGGTTCTTGGACATAAATATTCACAATTAACTGTTTTGTACAATACATTCCACTGAGTTGTTTTATCTAATTATGCTTGTACCGAATGTCCTAAAATGGTACAATTGTGAAAAACTATTAATTCAGTGCACCTTAGTGGCAGGAGTGTGCAGTTAGAACTTGTCTGATCGAAGACTGCTAGAACGGTGCTCAGGTTTTAGCTTTTTATTGGTTAATTGGTTTAAATCAGTTTCCTCATTTGCTACTGTTATATTAAAAAATATATATACTTTATGCATTGCCGCTTAGCTAGGGTTAAAGTATTCCCGGCGCCATAAAGTCTGCTCTTCAAATTTTTTCTTAGAACTAGCCAGTTTTTTAGTTTTAGCACTCAAATCTGTTTCTTTGAGCTCAGCACTTGTTCAGAACTCGTAAGCACTAAATAAGCTACAAATTACTACAGCACTCAACTTTCCACAATTGTCTACAGGAAAACAGTTTTTAGTACTTAATAAATAAGCACCTATCCAGGCATGTGTAAGGGTCAGCTCCTGGTGTTTTCTCCTGTCTACCTGATGAATCTGGGCATCTTGGGGCAATGCAGCAATTGCCTCACGTACACAGACAACCCTCTTCTCCTACCACCCAACATTACAACCTGTGAGAGATGCACTTATATAACCAAACTGGAAGCAAAGCTCTCTTCACCCAAGACTGGACTAGACAGTCAAGAGGAGAAGGTAAACACTTGCACCACACCACACTCATCACATAGTCCCTCAAAGCCTACACCACCAACACACACACACATAGAAACACAAAACACACACCTACATTAGTGTAGGCTCTCAATAAAAATCTGCTCAAGCAACAGAGACCTCCAAAGCAGAAACGCAAGCAACCTCCACCCCCCAACACAACCAGAGATGGCCTGCACCTGTCACCCTTGGGATTCTGGATACTGGCTAAGGCTCTTGCCACCCCTATAGTGCCTTTTTAGGCAAAGTTCAAATGACAAATTCACCACCATAACAGGTACAAGCAAGCAAAATCTGAGGGTAATGCTACTCAATGCTAGAAGTCTAAACATCAAAAGGCATTCACTCGAGGCACTCCTTAAAATGGAGAACATCGACATCTGTGCATTGACAGAGACCTGATTCAAGGCTTCAGAGAGCACCTCTGCATTACCAGGCTATAATTCATACCACACCTTTCGGCCGCCTAACCTGGACTGAAACACTAAAGGCAGAGGTGTGTCCATATTCATTAAGGATATCCACACCTCCAGGCTAGTTGCTCAGCATAATACATTCAAGATTATACAAGTGCAACTAACTCTGGGCAAGACTACAATCCAAATTGTAACTTGCTACAGATCCCCAACCATGCCCCAGGATTCCCACTCCTCATTTCTTGATAAACTGGAAAATATTAGGGTACAATCCAACACGCTAATAATGGGTAATTTCAACTACCCCACCATTAACTGGGAAAACTACTCATGTACCAATGCTTTTGTTCAACGTTTTCTGGAATTCATAAATTCCAACACCTTGGATCAACTTATCCACACCCCTACCAGGGGCAGCAATATGCTAGACCTGGTCATTACCAACATGGGGGACCAGTGTTCCACACCAGAGGTCAATTTCTCATTGATCAGATCTGACCACAAGCTAATCACCCTAGACATCCTCATTCCGCCTCCACCCCCTCATTAGGGAAACCACCATAAAAAATTTCTTCAAAGCCAACTTCATGCTTCTTAAGACAGAAGTGGCAAACTTCATGACACCCATGCAGACAGACAATAGAGGTACGACTGCTGAATCCTACCAAAATGCACTTTATAAGAACTTACATGAGTGCATGGATCGTGCTATCCCTAATAGAACCAAGATGCTATCCTCCAAAAAAAGGAAAGCCAATCTGGTGGTCCCCTGCCATAAACAAACTCTACAACAGAAGAAAGAAACTATCGCAAAAAAAGAGTACAATCCCATGATTGGAGGAACTCCCTGGTCAGCCTCAGTAAGAAGCTGAGATCCCTCATAAAATCCTCCAAAGCTAGTTATGCAAACAAATTGCCACTGATTCTAAAGACAACCACAAAGCATTCTGTAGCTATGTCAAGAATCTCAATGGCAAGTCTCAGATCTGCTCTGAGTTACAGCACAGTAGCACTAAATATACAGAAGCAACTGATATTGCCAACATCCTGGCAGATAGGTTCAGTGCTAACTTCACCCCCCCTCACCCCCTAAAGAGCCCATCTCTATAATGGAAGAATGCAAAGTTCCTGTAATTATGGCTGCACAGGTAAAAAACACACTCTCCAAAGCCAAGAACACAGTATCCATGGGACCTGACAACATCCCAGGCTGCATTCTACATGAACTACAGAATGAACTGGCACACCACCTAAGCACCATGTTTGATCATAGCCTCACCTCAGGCTTTGTGCCCACTGAATGGTGCAAAGTAATGGTTATCCCACTCCACAAAGGGGGAGCCACCACGGACCCTGGAACTACTGCCCCCATTAGCCTAACAAGCCTGTTCTGCAAGGCCATGGAATGTATCATCATGGAACTTATAAACAAAGACATTGGTAATCTCCAAACTCTGGACTCCACCCAGTTTGGGTTTGCAAAAGGCAGATCATGTCTCCTAAACCTGATAGACTTCTTTGAAGCAGTCACCAAAGCCGTAGACGAGGGTAAGGTGGTTCATACAGCCTATCTAGATCTCACCAAGGCTTCTGACACCATCCCCTACTCTGGAATTATAGATAAACTCACTAAACTAGGTATAAATCCCTATGTCACAAGATGGTTTGCCAACTGGCTCAATGAAAGAACCTACACTGTGGAAGTAGCAGACTCCAAATCTGACTTCAGACCAGTGACAAGTGGAGTACCACAAGGTTCAGTCCTGGGTCCTCTGCTGTTTGGTATCTACTTTTCTGAAGTACAAGCTAACACAGAAGGTCTTTGGCTAATGAAGTTCACAGATGACTGCAAACTAGGAGCCATAATCAAAACTCCTAACAATGTGGACATACTACAAAACGGCCTCACTGAGACAGATGCCTGATGTCAAAGCCATGGCCTGAAGCTCAATGCCAAAAAGTGCATTGTCATCCCCTTTGGTAAAAACTCTGTACCCATGAACTACCACATAGGTGGTAGTCTACTTAACACCAAAAGTGTGATAAGAGACCTTGGGACACAGGTGGAAAGTAGTTTCTCCTTTGATAATCACATTGCCACAGTAGTCAGGAAATCCTTCTACACAGCACACCTCATCACAAAAGGTTACTCATCCAGGAAAAAAGAGGTAATTGTTCACCTCTACTCATCAATAATTAGACCCATTATACAGTAGAATGCCCCTTTTGGTATGTACCTCACAAAACATCTACAACAACTGGAAAGGCCACAGAAATACCTCACAAAGAGGGTTACCAGCCTCAAACAGATGCCCTATGCAGACCGTCTCAAAAAACTCCAGCTTTACTCTGTCACTTGAGGCAAAAATTTCTAGAGAAGCAGAATGATTGCTTTTATAATATAACATTTGCTGAAAAACAAGCTCTGTTTGAGTTGAAGAACATGAACAGCATAGAAATAAGACCAGCTGATAAAAGTGGAGGTATTGTGGTCTTAGACAAGTATACCTATATATCAGGCATGATGGAATTGTTGCAAGATACACATACCTATACCCCTTTAACAACAGGCACACTCAAAGGTATTATTGACAAAGTAGAATTTCTAATGTTTGATATTCTTATAACAGGTCTAATTTCAGAACCTTTGTTTGATTATTTCAAAGTTGAAAATCCTACCACTCCTGTACTATATGGCCTCCCAAAAGTACATAAGAATATACAGCAACTTCCGATGAGTCCTATAGTATTCAGTAGAGGTTGGTTAACCGAACCTTTATCAATATTTGTAGAAAAGAACATGTACACTGTGTTAGACAAGTGTAATACTATATTGAGAGACACCAAGGAGTTCCTTTTTCAGCTAAACAGTCATTTTGATCTTATCTCTGGACCTTGTTTTTTTTTACCTTAGACATTGCCTCCTTATTTACAGTCACTCCCAGTGACTGGGGGATTGAGAATATTAGACAGATACTGAGTACACATGGCATTAAAATCAGCCTTCTTTGTACTCTTCTAGAAATAATTCTTGAAAATAATGTATTTGTCTTCAATGACAACTTGTACTTGCAAAAGGTGGGCGTGGCTATGGGCACAGCTTGTGCCAATAGCTATGCCAACCCAACATTGGTTAATTGGGAGACTGAACATGTTCTATCTAATGCTAATTATGGTACATCTATTGGATGGTACACTCGTTTTGTAGATGATATTTGTTTGCTTTGGTGTGGTACAGAGGAACTCTTAATTGAATTTTTAGAGTATTTAAATGGTATTAACAGCTTCCTTAGATTCACTTATAAATACTCGACTACACGTAAAGATTTTTTAGATGTAGAAATTAGTATAGATGCCCTATATTCAGTGTCAACCAGCATATTTAGGAAGAGTGTTAGATGGAATAATATCTTGCATAATAGCAGTATGCATCCGAATCACATTAAGTTTAATGTGCTTACGTGGACAAATCTTTCGAATAATGCATCTACATAGTGATGATGCTGAGTTAGCATCAACTCTTACTCTATTAAAAGAGGAGTTTATTAGCAGAGGGTATAAGAGTGAGGTCATTGATAAACAAATATCAGAGGCATGGAAAGAGAGGAAAGGTAGATGTAAACCATATTTTGTTAGGAATTTGCCTCATACTAATCCACAGTATTTGGATGGTGCGTTTGACTCCAACAACACTGTGGTAGATAATAGAAGGAAGGTTCGTATGCCCTTGACTTTTGCCAGTAATATTAACATGGTATGTGAGACTATTAGTGCCAATTGGGACATTTTGTTAACTATACCTGAACTTCAAGGGGTGATTGGGAATAAGCCTAATTTCACCTTTAGGAATAACAGAATTCTCAAACAACAACTATGTTATAGACCTTTGAATTTCCCAAGCTATGTTCTATCAGATAGGAATGGTACTTATGCCTGCAGAAGATGCATGGCTTGTGTTTGTATACACACAGGTGGTTACTTTTCTCATCCGAGCCTTGGTTTCAAGATTGATACTAATTTTTATGCAGATTGTCGAACCAAGAACTTGGTATAGTTTTGTTACTGTGTTTCCTTCTATACAGGTAAAACGAATAGGGTATTCAAAGAAAGGACCTTGGAGCACTTGAGAGAGGTTAGGAATGCAAAAGAATCAAGTGCATTGGCTATGCATGTAAAGAGAGAAGGCTCCAATCACAAGTTTCAATTTGTAGCCTTAGAACTTATGCGGTCTAGAGTCAGGGGTAGATACCTTAAAAATAAGACGGAATCTAGAGAACAGAGATGATTTTACAACTGCAGGCTGATAATTACAACTGCAGGCTGATAAACCTCCTGGTTTAAATAGCAATTTTTCTCTTTAACCTCTCTTAAAAGCTAGACCTCTTAAACATCGTTAATTCTTATATATTTATTTTTATTATTTTTGTGATGATTAGATGTTTAAGATATTTGAATAGACATATTTTAACAGATTGCTATAGTTACACACATATATATATATATATATATATATATATATATATATATATTCTAATATTTTTCTTATATATATATATATATATATATATATATATATATATATATATATAGTATATGTTTTATATTTGTAGGTTTATTCTATCAATTTGGATGTTTCTGATTGACTTACTTGTTTTTTAAGTGCTTATATTACATTTTAGCTGCTGCTGTGTTTTTGCATATTTAATGAGACACCACCCCCCCTTCCCTCCCCTATTTTTAAAGTTTTATCTGGTTGGTTGCTCTACATTTTAAATAGCTGTCAGTCATCTATGTTATTTAATATGGTCTGATGAAGCAGAGTTGATCCGTGAAAGCGCTTACCTGTTATGTTCAATAAAGGAATTTAAGAGTTTACAAAGACTACTAACTATTATTTGACAGCTGTGTTTGGAACCTTTGCTTTTTTGTGACATTACATTTGTTTTGCTTTGTGGTTCCTTCATCAACAGCGAGGTATTTTTTCTCATCCTTACTCCATCACATATCGCCTACTCAGAGGTGAACTCTGCCTAACATACAAAGCTATGTCAAACCCAGAGCTGTTGGACATCCTCCACTTAAAGAAATACCTATCACTTCGAGCTACACACTCTAGGGACCTAAACCTTGTCACCACAATAAACAGAACATGCTGGAGGGATAGATTCCTGTCCCACAGACTTCCCATACTCTGGAAAAAGCTACCTATCTATATCAAAAAAGCTCCTCATTAGCACTCTTCAAGAAAAATCTTGATGATTGGATGGGAAATAGGAAATTCACCCCGGGGATCAACTCTTTGGCCCTGCTCAACAGGGGCACAGGAAAATAATCTTCTTGGGTGGCGAAAGCCAGGGTACCTTTTTGGCTAGACTTATATAGACCCTAGGGCCAATAGCCTAGTACCTACCTATGAACCTATAACATGACTTCATACCTTGAATTTGAAAATGAAAATATACCACATTGTTTTTATATCATGCAAGGTTACATAATAATGTGTGGCCTGAGAGTCAAAATCATCATCATTTGTGCAGTGGTGAGAGTGAAGTGACAGCGGAGTTTGTTTACATGGCAGGATACTTATTTTATTCTGTAATTTTCTCATTACTGTGTTTCCATGAAAAAAACATGTATTTGTACTTTGAAGCTGTAAGTAACTGCTAGCTGTATGAATTGTAGTGCATTGTGCATTGATGTTAATGACTATAATCTTATGTCATATAATACCGATTTCTTTCCATGTTTAACTAAGCTTTTAAACAATATCAAATGAAATGCATACAGTTGTAAAAGGGTCCTAACCATTCCCCCTTTTTTAAAATAACTTATTTCCTTTTGAATTAAACATTTACCTGTGTTTGTGAAGGTGAAGTTGTAAGTAACAGAAATTTCACAATTGATTCACAGTAGGTTAAATTCAAATGTGTCACAGATATCTCCTAAAGATAGACTAGATGATAGTGGAAGTGATTTTGAAGAGGGGTTCTCATGAGAGCTGGATGGTGAGTTGATCAGATGTTGTGATACTTGCTACAGGTAATCCTGTGGACACCAGTCTGACAGTGCTGTTGGAATGTGATCAAGGCATCTAATGAGAGGTCTTGCAAAGTGTAGATAAACGCTGACGTGGCCCACATAAATTCTGTTTTTCTTTGTCCTCCCCCCAACTAGCTATAGTCGTTTCTTGAGAAGCACTTGTGGTCTCATGTGATCTGCCCCCATGTGTCTGGACAGTATCCTGTCCTCTACCTTTGCAAGACTGGATCCTACTGGAGTCTCTAAGTCCTAACTAGTGTAAAAATGGAGGTGGCCTGGTTGCTTGGTGGGCCTCTGTTCTCTGAGCCCTAACCTACCCAATGCTTTCTGTGTTTTCTGGTGTAGCTGTAACAAATTCCAGTGATTGGTTGCCCTTTGTAAAGGTGTCACAGTGGACACAGTTATCTCTGAAAGTCTGCCATGATCCTGAAAGTGGATGTCTGTTTTTGGAGGTACTAGTGTACAGTTGCATGGGAACTTCTCCAGTACAAGTGTGAGTGTGATGTCAGTATGTGCTTGACTTTGTGATGCACTGTGACCTCCTGCAGAGTTACTAACATGTGAGGTGTAAGATCCTGCCATTAAAGTACAGGACTGCATGTCACTTTCCTCAGGCTGCTCATCAATATACCTATGTTACAATCATCATCATCACCTTCAACACTCATTCTGTTGCTGATATCCTCAAAATGCGCTGGTATAGTGGAACTGTTTGTTTCTGCTGCTGTACACGTAAGAAATTATATGAAAACATTACTAATAAAGAGCTAGACTATTCATATACTATTAAATGCTTATTAAGAAGTGTTGACCTCTGCCCCACTAGAGGCCCCTACCCCTTGAACACTGGGGTCCTCAACTGCACCACAATCTGGCAATGGAAACATTTGAGACTGTGTGTACTGGGGACTCTTGCTGGCATTTCTCCATCCTTTCTTCCCTTATCCTTTCTTCTACACCTTGTTACCTTTTTCACACCCAAACTACCTATTATATAAAATAAAATTGAAAAATGGGGAGTCTATCCCTGACAAAAACATAGTGCACCTCCTTTCCCACTTCATCCAGCAGAACCCTCTTCATGTGTTTCTTCTCTGTTTCCCTCTTTATTTTGTCTCTCCTTTTTCAATCTTCCCTACCTCCTACTTTCACTTCTTTAATGAAACCATCAGGATGTCCAAATAAGGATACCCTATGTAAAACATATTCTTCTTCTTCTGGCTTTTTCCTGGTTAGGGGTCACCACAGGTGATCACCTGTCCACTCATAACTGGCAGTGGAGTTTTACAGTGTTGACACACACACACACTCACGGCCAATTTAGAGTGTCCAATCCACCTGCAGCATGTCTTTGGGATGTGGGAGGAAACTGTAGCACCCAGAGAAAACCCACGCAACCACAGGGAGGACATGCAGACTCCGCACAGAAGGCACCCCAGCTGAGGATCAAACTGGAGAACCTCTTGCTGTGAGGCGACAATGCTAACCACTGCACCACCGTGGCTGCCCCCCTATGTAAAACATATTAAACTCCTTTATTTTTTTTTTAAATATTAATGATAAAAGCTGAAATCTCCATAGCTTGCCTTAAGTCTTTCAAACATAATTGTGCATAGCTGCATCCGTCTGCAATATCTGAATACGTACAAAGTAGTATGAAGCTTATGCTTTTCACATAGTGCTCCGTACATACTTAACGATTTACTTTAGGTACTTTATGCTTTTGCCATAAGTGGGAGTGTTTTTCAAAATGCCTTCACGTTTCCTTATTCAGTGCTAATACCTTGCACTTAGCTTATTTGCATATACACATAGCTGCACATCTTGCAAATAACTGCTATGTAGGTGTGAACTCCCGCCGCCCTATATGCTTTTGCTTTTGTGATGCAAGTGATGCTCCTTAAAATGAGATGAATGGAGTGCAGCCAACAAGTAAACTTGAAACTTTAGCCATCACAGAATCTTCACAACATATACAGCACCAAGTCTGCTACCAAACTTATAAGCAATCCATATATGATTCTTAGACTAGTGAGAGAAGAAAATACATAACAAATCATCTGTATTAAAGAAGTGTTAGATGTTGCCAAAGGCAACTAACTTAAAGACACATTTCTCATGCTTGTGTACTGCTGGACTTTGTTGGAAACTGCTAAAACAATATATCATTATGGCTAAAAACTCTATAAAGAATGCAGAAGTTCTTTGGAAAGGCTCATTTTACAGACTTATTGTAAAATTGCCTTTCAGACATACTCCAAAATGTAATCAAGTAGTCATTAATCTGATTAAATAGTAGCAGACTATTACCATGTTCATTTGATTTGTTAATGATTGGTGGAAAGGGTAAGTTAAGCTGTTACAAAAAAACTTTTGGCAGATTTTAAAAAGGGGCAGTATGATTTGTGAACTAAACAAAAGTGGTAAATGTACTAATGAAATGGAAACATTTACTTTTTACTGGATTATCAAAGGCATGCAAACTGCATATGACTTAAAAATATGAGTAACAGAGCTAATCATTTAACTGTTTTCATTTATTTGTCAGTTTCTTTGTTTCTTTAATAGCTAGTGTTTTGCACTGATCCCAGATGACCACTTTCAGCTACAAGCAAGGAGAAAAGCAAAACAGTAAATATACAGAACCAAAGGGCATAGGTTGTCCAAACATTTAAAACAGCAATACAAATCAAGTGAGACTCGTACAGTGATAAATATTAGCAATTACACCACTGTAACATCAGTCAGATTTTAGGCATTAGTAGATAAATAAAGTGACAGTCTTATTAGAATAAAGCAAAATATTTATTTGACTTAAATTCAAAATAAATTATAATATAAAAGGAAAGTAATCAGGAAATTGTGAAACTGATATTTTTCTATGGAATGACTGAGTAGTATAGATGGGTGATGGGAACATTGCTTGTAGAGTGGTGCATAACATCCAAAGATGGAAGCTATATGGGAACAGTAGTTAGCAATGACAAAGGCTGCTGATAGTTACCAGGACTAAAAACACAGCCATTGTGGGAGCATGAAGTTAAGATAAAGTTATACAGTTTAATGGAAAGAAGCACCAAAGGTCTATACTTGAATTCCTTGATAGTTTCATTGTTTCTGATGTTTTCTGGAAGGTCATCCCAGATTGCTGGGCCAAATACTGCAAAAAGCATGGCCTGGTGAGACAAGGGAATTACAATCTGTTTTTCTTTATGGGGAGATCATTAAACTGATGTAAGGGAAAGTGGTGAGTTATCTTAGGATATTTATTTATTTATTTATTTTACATTTGTTGACCGGGAGAGTCCAACTGGATACAAGTCCATTTTCAGTGGAGGCCCGGGGAGAAAACCTCCAAGAGAACAACTTTAAACAATACGATAACAATTGATTACAGACAAAGAGAAGAAGAATGACAATATTTTGAACTACATAGATTAGGGTACATATTCTTGGTATTACAAGGTAAACATATTAGTAGCTAGTTATTAGCACAGTATGTAGGTTCTAAGCACAGCATTTCAACAGTATAATGGTTCTAAGCACAGCATTCCTGGGATAGATAACATTGCAAGGAAGAAAAAAAGGTCTAAGACAGAAATGTGAGGAACAGCATTTTGTTATTTGATAAGTCTCAAAGATAGGATACATAATCCTAGTAGTCTTTGGTATTACTGGAGAATATAGCCGTGGGTAGTATAAAGTGCAAAATTGCATGGATAGTAATATAGCCATTTGAGAGTTAGGAGGTACAAATGTGTACCAGTCATAGGAAGGTACAGTGTGCAGAATTGGTTAGTATGACAGCCTTTCCTTAGGTTAGTGAACTTTAGAGTTGAGGTATTAGCCAGGGGTGATGCAGGAGCATAGCCGTTTGTTTAGGAAGTAAGTTTTGAGTAGTTTTTTGAACATGGTCGGGGATTTGCAATCAGTTATGTGGAGAGGAAGGGAGTTCCAGGCTTTTGAGATATAGTGACTGTAAACTGCTTTACCAGCCTCATTGTTGAATTTGGTAACCTTGAGAAGGTTTTTGGCACTAGATCTTAAGGGCCTGGTGGTGGTATAGGGTTGAAGAAGATTTTGTAGAGCTGGGGTGTTTTCAGAGAACTGTATTATTTTGTGGGCTAGTGATAGTTGATTGAGTTGTAGTAGTTGAGGTAGTTCGAGCCAGTTGAGTTTTTTGAGGCAGTTGCAGTGGTGTGTTCTGATGGGTGAGTCTGTAGCGAATTTGGCTATCTTATTGTAACAGCTATCAAGTTTGTTTAGATCAGATTTGCGGAGATTTGTAAGGACAGGGGATGCATACCCTAATGATATAATCTTGAAGACAGCTGAGTGGAATCTCAAATTTAAATTTTTTTAAAAATAAAAGCCTGAAGTAGAAGATTTGAGAATTATTTTATGTGCAGTTATATTCCAACTAGAGGACAAGAAAAATAGATGCACATATTCTGCTTGAAAGAATGTAAAAGTTAAGGAGATGCACTATGTACAGGAAGGAAGACATATTGAAGTTTTGCTTGGCAGTAACCCTTGCTATGGCTGTTTGAGCTAGGAGTAAAAAATCTGGAAAGTGTTTAACCTTCAGAGAGAATACAACCTATTTTATATTTTAGGTTTTCAGTGTGCATTAACAGAGAAATGGAAAAGTCCAGTAAAATTCCAAGGTATCTGAAAGAGTGGCCATACCCAGTATGGTTATTATGACAAGAAGATAATAGGCCGGCTTGTTTGACACAGAGCATTTTTTTATCCATCATTATAATCTCAGCTGCAGTAGCCTAAGCTGTGTAGTTTATATCTTGCACAAAATATAACAGTCAGACAGCTTCCAAGGTCTCAGTGAACCTTCCATGCACCCACACCATCACTAAAAGTCAGGCTTGAGCTCCAAGCCCTTCAGAGCTTTCCTGCTGCCAAGAAGAGTGCTCCTGTGTGGCCTTTCAAGGATCAATGGTTAGCTAGTACAGTTCCATTGCCGGGCAGATAAGTTCTCTTCAGAGAAAACCCTTTCGTATTACTTTTTTCTTGATGAAAACATAATTTTTCTAAAAAAGTAAGTACTTTTAAGCTAGGAGAAAGTATTTTGGTTGACTGTCTTGTGACGTTTATCTACTTTTAAATCGGAACACATTTTACTTTTTTGGTAAAAACTTGTTAAAAGTTGTTTAAAATTAAATTTTCTGTGAAAAAAACTGACTGTTTTACTTTGAGGGCTAAGGAAATTGTTTAAAGTGCTTTTCACAGTTTTTTTCCCTGGGGGGAAAAACTTACTTTTTTGCTACTTTGCATTTTTTCTTACTAATGCTGCTAACCTTTTGCAGTAACCAGGCACCAGTTTTGTGTTGATCACAGGGCAGCATAACAGTTCCTCAGCTGGACCTTCCTCCAGCCACAAAAAGGAAGACTATTAAGCAGCCTTGGCCACCACAGCAGACTCGTAGTTTGCCTTCGCCATAGGTGGGTGATTCTGCTATAAACAAAGCTTGTTCCTCATACCCTCATCTTTTTCTAAATCTCTCTGATGTAATCCTTACAGCTGCCATGAACTGGGGATCAGACACTTTCTCTGTGGCTGTTGCCGTCCCCTTAGTAGACAAGTGAGAGCTACTCTTTTTGGTCCTGTGAGAAGGAGCAGGAAATATGCCCCCCCCCCCCCCCCTTAGCCAGAATGCTGTGCCCATCCCTGTGGAAGTTGTTGCTGGCAATACTGAGTCTGTTTCTTCACACATTCCTATCAAGAAGATACAGAAAACTAAACATTTGCTTTTCTTGTGTCATTTACTTTGGACATGAGTAATTTATTAGGCTTGGCTCAATGTCTTGGCCAGGCTCTTACCCCTTCTTATAAGGCTGTTTCTGGTAAATTAAAAAGGGTGTATTCTTTCTCTGAAGAGATGCAAGAAATTGAACCTTCAGTAGAATGTGAAGGGACAGATGCAGTTATTTCTTCTTCTCAGGTTTCTGGTAAGCTTCAAAGGACAGTGTGGTACCTGATCTCCCTGTGAGGGATTCCTAACTATTTCTAGAATGAATCAATGCTTTTAGAAGGAAAATAATGAGGTTTCTTAGCTCCTTAGAAAATATTACAATTTGTTACAACTGGAATTTCCAGAACCTTCACATATTCCTTCAGGTGTCAGCTTTGGAGGATGTTTTTGTCACTGCTTGCTGTTTCCTGTGACAGTCTGCTGACCCTAAGAAGTAGATAGACTGTATACAATTCTTCAGTCTTTCAAGAATTTACACGCCAATCCCAGACATAACCCAGCAACTGTACTTTTAATGAAACCAGCTGCTGCTAAATACTTTGTTAATTTTAATCCGTCTCTTCTGAATAAGGATGGAAACGCATGTGATAACTTTGGGAAAAGTGTATGCTTCTGCAACTTTAATTTTTAGAATTCTAAACTGCTAGGCTCATATGCTGAAATTAATCATGGCTAATTGTGAAATAATGAGGAATGTTCTGGCTTCAGTTTCCTTTGTGAGGAAAAATCTGCATTGAGTAATTGAGTTTCTTCTGTTTCACACGTCACTACTCATTGTTTAGAATGTGTATGACTGTGTAGGTATACCTCCAGGGTTGCTGCCACTGTAGCTGTTTTAATGAGGTTTGCTTGACTGCATTCTCAGAACCTCTCAGATGTTAAACATGAAACTTTGAATTCTCCATTGATACAGATTTAGGTTTTGGACCTTCTGCTACACAGAATCTCTCAGATTTTTCAGCCCTCTTTCCCTAAGTTTCCAAGGATTCTCTGCTCCCATGTCTAACATTAGCAAACAACAAAATAAACAGTTCCAGCAAAATGTTGTTAAGCAATGGTAGCAGTGTTCCAAAAAGAAAGCAGGAACCCCACAGAACAAAAGACAATCAATAAGTCAGAATGACTATATAAGGGGCTTTGTTCTCCCCTCCCACCCTGGCAGTCCCTTAATACTCCCATAAAGTCTGACTCTTCATTTCTCTCTTTGGCAGCAAAATGTTTCAAACAAATGGGTCCTGAATGTGATCCATCTAGGCTACAGATAGCAGTGCAAGGAACTTTCTTTATTCCAGAGGATTCATCCTCATCCACCAGACCAAACTTGTCTCTTTCCTTCTGTCTTACATTATATGCTGTCTCTGGGTGCAACAAAAGCTGTTCCTCCTCTCCCTCCATTAGGGGAAGGATTTTATTCAAGAATATCAGTCACTGACCCATAGGTTAAAACAGCGCTATGCAAAGCCAAAAATACAGTTTCAATGGGACCAGACAGTGTTCCAGGATGTGTCTTACACGAGCTCCAAAATGAACTAACCCCTCACCTAAACACACTGTTGAAACTCAGCCTCTCTACAGGCTACATACCCATAGAGTGGCGCACAGCAACAGTTATCCCGCTCCACAAAGGTGGAGCCACAATGGACCCCAGGAATGATCGCCCTATAAGCCTGACTAACCTGGTCTGCAAGGCTATGGAGCACATCATCATAGAACTCATTAACAGAGACATTGGGAACCTCCAAGCATTGGACCCTACCCAGTTTGGCTTTGTTAAAGACAGATCATGCCTTCTAAACCTGGTTGACTTCTTTGAGACAGTTACCAAGGCTTTAGACGAGGGAAAGGAGGTCCACACAGCCTACCTAGACCTCGCATAGGTTTTCAATACCATTCCTCATTCTGATATTATAGACAAGCTCACCAGCCTGAACATAAACCCCTATGTTATGAGATGGGTTGAAAATTGGCTCACAGATAGAACCCACACTGTGAGAGTTGCAGGCTCTAGGTCCAACTCTAAACCAGTTACAAGTGGCATCCCCCAGGGCTCAGTCCTGGGACCCCTCCTGTTCGGTATATACAGGCAAGCACAGGAGGACTATGGCTGTCCAAGTTCTCAGATGACTGCAAATTGGGAGCCATAATTGACTCTCTGACTGATACAGACATCCTCCAGAAGGGTCTCACTGAGATGGATACCTGGTGTCAAAATCATGGCCTCAAGCTAAATGCCAGAAAGTGCATAGACATCCCCTTTGGAAAAAACAAAGTACCCGCAAACTACCCCATACATGGTAGTCCCCTAAATACAGAAAATCTAATAAGGGATCTGGGGACCCAAATAGATAGTAATCTCTCCTTTGATAATCATATTGCCAAGTTGGTTAGAAAATCCTTCTATGTGGCCCACCTAATCACAAAAGGGTTCACATCTAGAACAAAAGAGGTTATTGTGTCCCTCTACTCATCACTCATCAGACCCATCATAGAGTACAATGCCCCATTTGGGATGTACCTTACAAGACACCAGCAACAGCTGGGAAGACCACAGAAGTACCTCACCAAGAGGATTACTGGCCTCAAACAGATGCCCTATGCAGCCTGACTTGAAGAAAGTCCAGCTGTACTCAGTTGCATACTACTTACTCAGAGGTGATCTCTGCCTGACATACAAGGCCATGTCCAACCCAGAATTGATGGACATGCTCCACCTAAAAAAAAACAAATCCCCAGGAGCCACATGCTCTAGGGATCTAAATCTCACCACAATGATAAATAGG
This sequence comes from Protopterus annectens, assembly GCF_019279795.1. Classification (NCBI taxonomy): domain Eukaryota; kingdom Metazoa; phylum Chordata; order Ceratodontiformes; family Protopteridae; genus Protopterus; species Protopterus annectens. The sequence goes on along the minus strand of NC_056731.1, from coordinate 1,221,941,208 downwards.
ACATGCTGGAGGGATAGATTCCTATCCTAGAGACTCCTCATGCTTTGGAACAGGATTCCAATCTACACTAGGCACAGCCCCTCATTAACACTCTTCAAGAGAAACCTTGACGAGTGGATAGGAAACAGAAAATTTACCCCGGGGATCACTGCAGTGGCTCTGCTGGACAGAGGCACAGGGAACTAATGGCTCTGCTGGACAGATGCACAGGGAGCTAATCTAAGGGCGCGGTGAAAGCCAACACATTCTGGCTAGGCTTATAGATGCCCTTGGGCATATAGCCTAGTACTTACCTATGAACCTATGAACCTATGTTTCTGATGTCAAATACTTTTACTGTTCTTCCTTATTTGAGTTTCTTTGTAACATTAGATTTAAACAATGCATATCATCACATTCCTGTTCATACCAATTTCAGGTGTTTGGATTACATTATCAGTTCTCTGCCTTACGCTTTGGTTTATCCACTGTTGCAAGAGTGTTCACAAAGTGTCTAGATCCTGGGATAGCCCACTGCAGATTGCAGGGTATCCACATTTTTCTATATTTCAATGTACTTATCTTTGAAAGTCTTTTTTAAAGTGTCAAGAATCTTCCCTCTCTTGAATCAGGTGTCTCCTCCATAGGATGAGATCCTAAGAAAACATTAAAAAGATACAATGGTATCCGAAATTGCTTTTGTCTCAACATCCACACCCACTGACTTTTCAAACTCCAGTCTTGGGATTTGTAAAAGGGGAGATCATGTGATGGAGACATCAGATTTCTTAGAATCCAGATCTCCCATTCTCCACCCCTGCTTCAAAGCAGTCATTCACAACAGTTGCCTCAGGCTTTGCTTGGGGAACAGTACCAATTGGCATAAAAGTGCGGGACGTTTGGGTCAGAAAAGACAGACCAAAACACATAAACATAAAAGAGATGCTCTTATAAAAGCTCTCTACTCTCTGAATCATCTGTGGTCCCCAGGATCTCTTCAAGTGTTTACAAAAAAATGTGGTACGTAAGCAAGGGAGGAACCAAATCTTAACCCTATGCAGACTAGCCAAATTAGCACAGGATACAGTTTTACAGCACAATATCACTCTACAGGTATCTTACACGCTGTCAGAGTAAAATTCTGTTACAGGCAAGATGAGGGACCAGGGCAGACCCTCATGACTGGAAATTGAATCAGAGAGCCTTCCAAGATTTGATCAACCTGTTGAGAACACCACAGGATGACCTTTCCCCTTCCTCTCTATATGATAAACTGGCAAAATTCTGTTCCAGGACTTCATGCAAGAAGGTCTGGAAGATAGATTCATTTTTCCCTTGACTAGGAATGTTCCTATATGATTTCCAGCCCTGTCCACTGATATACAGGGTATTCTGAAGATTCAGAAGGACTCCCCAAGGATCATAGTGGTGACTCCCCCCAGCATAAGCAATAGCGGTTTTCCCTTCTTTTGGAAATGGCCAGTGGCAATTACCAAAAGCATTCTCATAGACTGGACTTGCTTGCACAGGATCAGGGTTTTTTTGTTACATCCCATCCCCAAACATCTGCAACTGACCTGTTTCCTGTGGATGTGCAGTCAGCAATTTTAGCAAACCTGCCCATGGATCCCCTTCTTTCAATGCAGTCTGATGTGAAAATGTTTTAGAAATAGGTGCTGCACAAGAAGCCTTCCAGAAAAAAAAAGCGGCTCTTTCTTGGTATCTTAATTTTGCGCTAGAGAAGCTAGCACTTGCCACATTTGAACCAGTTCATCAGACTGACTTGAGGTAATTAAAAACAGTTTTGCTCATTACTCTGATTTCTGCAAGTAGAACGCCTGAGTTGCAAGCTTTTATGTAGGTCAACCTTATCCTATTTTTCCCAGAGATAGGGTTTCTTTGACAACCAATCCTTCCTTTGTGCCTAAAGTGTTATCTGAGTTTACTTTATCAATCATTTCTTCTCTCTGTGTTCTTTCCTGAACCTAGATATGTAGGAAAAAGGGTTCTTCATCCCTTGGATGTCCACAGACAACTCAGGCACAATCTTCACAGAATAAAATCTTTCAGAACTTTTGATCAGTTGTTTATTTTTGTGAAGGTAAGAAGAAGAGTTAACATGTCAAAGCAAACTATTTCCAAATGGTTGTCTCAGGTTACTACCTTTTGTTAATCCCTCTGCAACAACAAAGCTATTCTAGGCAAGGTCAATAATCCCTCTACCATGGTTTTGGTTCATCTATAGTGTTTTGGAAACAGTTGGACTTTAGAAGTATTCTAGAAGCATTAACTTGGTCCTCTGTGCATACTTTTACAAAGCACTATAAACTTGATTCATTCTCCATGTCTAGGACAGTCTTTACAAGGACCATTCTCCAGGGACTCCTGGACCCTTCCCCATATATCTCCCATTTCTTTTAAGCTATGGTAATCTATCCATATAGCTTAGACTGGGAACATCGTACAGTTATATAAGTAAACTTACCATAACAGTAGCTGTTCAAATAATCACTGATGTAGTAAACCCACCTTATTCCCTCCACTCCCCTTATTTTTCTTTGTTTTTTATGATAGAATGTGGGCATGTATTTTTTTCTTTTCCTAGCAATGTCCTTGCAGAACTTAGCCTCCCTTTCTCAGTTGACATGAGAGCTATGAAGGGCTTGGCACCTAAATCTAATTTTAGTTAGCTCATATAGAAGTGTCTAATGGTTTGGACATGTAGAATGTGCCTTAAAGCTTTGGAAGCTGGCCGGCTGTTATATCCTATGCAGGATGTAACTTATATAGTTAAGTCTACTGCAGCAGTGATCATTACAACAACTACTGTCATGGTAAGTTTACTTACACAAATGAACTTTTCTTTTCTCCAGTTTAAAATCAGATGCTTAACACCCAGAATGACCTGCTTTCAAATGATCAATGAATGCAGTGCACTCTGAGAAATTACTATATATATATATATATATATATATATATATATATATATATATGTCTACTTCAGAGTATCGAAAACCCACTTACGTGAAACACACATGATCGAGATGAAAACAGAGAAAAGGCAATTCATCGACTCCACACATCATTGACAGGTTACAGAGGGAAAGGAGTCAGTTGGCCAACAATTGTAAGTTTGCTCTTTTGTCCACTATAGTACGATCTTGGGGTTGGTATATTTAGCTAGTGAGTGTTGTGTGGGTTCTAAGTGTTTTGCTGTGGTTTGTTTTTATTGTTGGCCAACTGCCTTCTTTCCCTCGGTAACCTGTCAGTGATGTAAGGAGCTGATGAACTGCCATTTCGCTGTTCTCGTCTCAGTCATGTGTGTTTCATGTACGTGGGTTTTCAATACAATAGAGTAAACCCATATATATATATATATATATATATATATATATATATATATATATATATATATATATATAATTTCATACAAATCAATACACCTTAATGACTGAGCATACTGCAACTAGAAAAAGTTCGCAAAATGACTAGTGTGTTTATACCACAAGGAATCTCTATTTACCTTCTACATATTAAACAGAGAAAATCTCACATTCTGAATAGCAAAATACCATGTGCCATTATTAAAATGTTTCTATTGTCCATCATACAGAGGTGCAAATTGCATTTTACAACTTAGAAACTGTTATCTGAGAGACAGTTGTGTCTTATCTGCTGTAAACTGTTTTTATATTATGCTGTAATCTCTTCCTGGAGACAATTATGGTCAGAGTGGGGCTTAAGAAGAGACATGTTGCAACATATTCTATCAGACTGTATTATAAAATGGAATATAGCACAAGGTTTGCATCAGAGATGTGCAGGTTTTCACACATGCTAGTCAGTAGTCTTTTTTTTTTCAAAAATTTCTTTATTGCAGTTTTTTAGGTTACAACATATAAGGCATTATACAATAAGATACACACAAAACATACAACAAAACATAACATTCTATATACAATATATACAAAGAAGTCACTTAAAAAAATCCAGTTTTTGTACTAACCACATATTCTGCAGTGATAAGAAGAATAACACAGTACCATTAGTTGTTTATTACATATACTAGGGAAAGTCAAACTAAAACCTCTTTATATAGGGTATGTGTTTTTTTTAATCAACTTATCTACACAAATATTTATAAAATGACAATGTTAAAAAGGTTCTAAGTATATCCTTATTGATTGTCTTACATATATTGCATATTTCACTTTTAGTTTTAATATTTTTACCTCTTGAGAATGAAATCTAATAAGTATTCCCAATACTCTTGGTAATATTTACATTTCTTAGTAACATATAGTAGCTTGTGGGAGGCAATGTATTTGATTGCTATAGTTCTAAAACCTTCCCATGTGAGTTGGGTTGCAATAGTCCAATTCTTTGTAATATAGAATTTGACTAGAGAACATATGGTGGTGAGGACATGCTGTAAGATGCTGGGAAGAGTATTCATATTTATGTGCAGTGTAACTGTTTCCCAGTATAAAGTACTTTTTTGGTAGCCCATTTTCTGTAGTCTTGCCCTTAGTGAATATCATAAGTTATGAACTTTATTACATTCCCACATAACATGTAGAATGTCTGCAGGTTGTTTCTTGCAGTGAGGAAGTTCAGGTGAGTATTTGTTATTAAATTTACTAATTTTTTGAGGGGTAAAGTATGCATTATTGTTAATCATAAGTTGGGTGTAGAATAACTTTTTGAACGGGCTGAATTTGAGCGTGTTTTCGATGGCATCTTTTTTATTTTGTTCAGTAATTTGTGGGTTTTTCTTCTGCCAGTATGAGGAGAATAAAGTACAATTCTGATGTTTTATATAATTTATAAGTTTATAGACTCTAGAGATTGTTTTCCCCTTGGTGGTTAGATTTTTTAGAATTAACTGGGACAAGCTAGTATCTTGTTTATCAAAATTTTCAGTATGAAATTTAGTGTTTACAAGGTATTTGAGTGAGTTCATAATAATTACGTATTTCTTTGGGAGATTAATTGCTCTTGTAATTGTGTAATATCACATTCCTTACATTTATAAATTTCCCATACTGTAATATCTCTTATTGAGGAATACTCTTGCAAGTTTATTAATTTATTATTTAGTAGCAAAATAAGATTAAGGTGTATAGGTTGCAGTAGATGGAGGGCATTTAATAATTGTACAGATGAAAAGAGCTTTTGAGTAGTTAAAACCATTTGTTTAATAAGTGGATATAAATTCTTAACATAAACAGAGTTTTGGTTTAAGTTTAAGAATAAGAGAGCCCTAGAATTGCACCCAAGTGTCTTAATTTGTTCATACCAAATTCTAGACCATAAGGGGGACCATACGTTTGTGTTTGATTCATAATTTAAGATTTGACATAGTCTATATGTCTGGATAATACTGTAGTATAATTTAAAATCAGGTAACCCTAACCCACTTTTAGATTTAGGAAGTATAAGCTTTTCATATTTGATTCTAGTAGATTTAGGATACCAAATAAATCTGATATACTTCTTTCCATGTCTATAAAAAAATTTTGAGGCATAATTGTGAAGGTAGCGTTCATTTGGAAAATAATTCATGGTAGCATGTTCATCTTAACGATACTGCTTTTTGATAACAAAGACATGTTGATATTTTTCCATCTGTTCATATCATTTTCATTAGTATTCCAGGTATGGGTTAAGTTATTTTTAATAATTTCACTAAAATTGGGAGTATATATTACCCCCAAGTATTTTAGTTGATAAGTTATCTGTATTTTGCTCTCCGGGAAGTAAAAGTGCATATGTCTTATGGGATTTAGTGGGAAAAGTTGGGATTTGTTTGAATTTAGTTTGTAATTTGAAATCTCTAAGAATTTTTCAGTGGCTGTCAGTATTTTAGGAAGATCTGTTGTGGGGAGTTGTAAGTATATATTTAAGTCGTCAGCAAATGCAGAATATATAATGTTAGTATTCAATACTTTTGGAATGTGTAGAAAATATTTCTGTGATATATAAAGAAGTAGGGGTTCTAGGTATACATTAAAGAGGTAAGGAGAAAGGGGACACCCTTGTCTCATGCCATTTGAAATGGGGATAAGTTTTGTTTTATTATTGTTAATCTGAATGGAAGTTGAGGCCATCTGATATAAAAACTTAACTTTATTAATAAATTCTTTAGGAAAACCAAATAAAGACATAACATTAAATAAAAAGTTTAAATTTACTCTGTCGAAAACTATACTAGCATCTGCGGCAATAATATATTTGGGATGTTTATCTGTTTTTAGTAATCTGATAACTGTGTCTAGTAACAGAGCGTTATCACTTGTTTGCCTATGTACCATAAAACCTAACTGATTATGTGATATAATAGAGGGAAGTATATTCTTCAACCTGTTGGCTAAAATCTGAGCAAAGATTTTAAAGTCAGTATTTATGAGGGCTATTGGTCTATAATTAGTGGGATCCATTGGGGCAGAATTTGGTTTAAGTTGAAGGATGGTCTTAGAATTATTTATATATAAGTCTGTTATCTCATGTTGCATTATATAGTTATATACTTTAAGTAGGATTTTAGAGACCGGTTCTGAGAATATTTTATAAAATTCAGAGGTAAATCCGTCATGTCCTGGAGATTTACCTAGCTTGAATTTTTTTATTGCTTCTTTTATCTCTGTTAGGTGTAATGGTGCCCCTAAATGTTTTTGTTGTTCTTGTGTAACTTGTGGAAATTTTAAATTTTGAATGAGCTCATTAAATTTGTCATTTGAGGGTGGTAAGTGCATGTTGTACAGCCTTTTATATATTTTCTCAAATACATTTAATATGTCTTGGTTTTCCTGAAATGTATGTAATTCATAATGTAATTCTTTAATTTTTGGTGGGCCACTCAATATTTATTATCCTGGCTAGAAATCTTGAGGGTGTTTGAGCCCATTCTGAGTATTGGTATAAAGACCTGCTTTCTAAAAAAGTTAAATTTTCTAAGTAATGCTTATGTAGTTGTTTTTGCCATTCCATACATTTTCCTCTAATTCTTTTGAATATTTTTGTTGTAATTGTAGTTCTGCTGATGCAATTTGTGATTCTAATGTGGTTTTGGTATTATTATATTTTTTCTTAAACCAGGCAGATTTTTGAATTATGACACCTCTAATAACTGCTTTTGCAGCTTCCCATTGCTTATCATAAGGTATTGGAGTAATTATGATTTCTTCATCTAATTGAGTGAGTATACTGTTTATCTCTTTAGCTACTTCTTGTTTCTGAATAATTTTTGGGTTTAAAGTCCACTTATTAAAATAAGATGTGTTTTGGCTGAAATTTAGCAGGTTTATGAATATATTAATTTTAGAATGATCTGAGATAGATTTAGGTGAAATTATGTATTTTAGTTTATACGACCGAAAGAACTGAGAGATTAGGAAGGCGTCTATTCTAGACCAAGATTTATGAGATGTAGAAAAGAAGGTATATCTGGATATTGTTTTGTCATGTTGGAAATTCTCATATGGATCAAATAGCTCAAAAGTATTTTGTAATTTATTAAGAGCTATATTTATGATATGTGGTTGCTTGGTTTCTTTATTGGATCTATCTTTGTCAGGCTCCATTACTGCATTCCAATCTCCCCTGATTATATATAAATGATTAGAAAATTCAATAAGTAAGTTAAAGATTTCATAAATAAACGCTTGTTGGTTATAGCAGAGACTATATATATTTAGGAAAAGTAAAGGCTTATTTATGCTATGGAAATTTGAGGTAAACATAGCCCATCTACCATTCAAGTCAGTCTTCATGGAAACAATTTCCCCTGATAGACTTTGTTTATAATGATAGCAACCCCTCTGGAAGTAGAATTGTGTCCAGCAGCTATTATAAGCTTGACCCATTTACTTTTTCTCTCCCTGTCCCAGAGTTATGAGATCAGGTGAGTTTCTTGAAGAAAGGTTATCATTTATCATTGTTTTACTTTGATATATAATATGCATTACTAGATTCCGTTTACATTTGTCTGATATTCCCTTAACGTTCCATGAATCTAAAGATATAATTTCTGAAAGTGTAAAAATATTTCTTGATTAGTGTTAATAAAGCACAATAAGCAATGTGATAATATAAATATATACTGTTGTGTATTAATGTTAGTATTTTCCGCATAGTGACTTCTATTCTCCTACCCCCCTTTGTGTGCCTAACCACCCATCCTTCTGTAATGTTAGAGAAACAAAACTTCTAAAATCAAAGGATTTTTGTGACTGAGTCTGGGTGTAAGTCTTATAGAGCAGAGGGATGTCAAAATTACCTACTATTTTCCAAACGTACACAACCATATGCATCAACTCTGCATAGCAGCCTCCCTGTACCCGTATTCAGAATCAATTTTAAATATCTTACCATTTTAAACCTATATATTATATTAGTAAATGTAATCAAAATATTTTGGATAGCCTTATAACCAAACCAAAGGAATATACTAAAACTCTAAATAAGGTCCTTAATTCTTCTATACAAGCCATGAAAGCCACCCCCCCAAAAAATATATATATATATAATCAAAGAAAAATAATAAAACACCCCTATGTCATTTGTTTTTAAACTATATTAAGTTATAAGGTGCATTTATAATTACATGCAAATGCCTGACTAATACAAACAAACTAAAGAAAAGAGAAAAAATACAATGCAGTATATTCGTATGAGCTAGATCTATGAACACCAAAAGAGAAGAGAGAAAAAAAATACTAGATTGGCATTATTAAACAGTACTGCTGCCACTGTAATAACAATGTAATATTGCATCTATCTTTCGCCTTTAGTACATGTGTATTACAAATATCTAACTTTTAGTTTTATTTTCCTCTCTCTCTCTCTCTATATATATATATATATATATATATATATATATATATATATATATATTTATATATATACATGCATTTTGCTTAATATTACAGCCTAATAAAGATAAAGATAAAAATAAAAATAAAAATAAAAAAATTAAAAATGCCTCAACTATATATATAAATTCTACAATATCTTGTAAACTCTGTTCACTTTTCCTGGAGAAAAAAATAATAATAAAACAAGTACACATTCCTATTGCATATTTTACCTTAAGGCATTCATCAAATAAATCATATTTGTTTTTGGTACAAGACCAACAACATGTCATCATAAATGTACTTTTGCCACAGCATATATGAGTATGCAGTTGCTATCTAATATAATAATTTTCAGTCATTTCTTTATGTATATCTCACAGCTTTGTATAAACATGAGTAGAGAAAGGTTTCACCTAATAATTAAGATTAAGAGAAAAAGCATGTTATATTCCACCTAATCATCAGTTTAAAAAGTTCAAGCACATTATTTGAAATAATATTCTGCATTGCCCCTTTAAAATAACTGCATTAACTTCAACATTCTCTAGCATAGAAAGTAACTAAACATCAGTCTATCTGCTTAAGCATGCTAGTCAGTAGTCTGCTGGCAAAACTCAAACACAGAAAGAGAATTGAAAAAGGATATCTGCTGATCTGGTGCACATTTGAACTATTTAGAATGAAATATTCCTGTACAAGAATAATGTCATTCTTTATTATTTACAAAGACAAAGACATAGTATGAAGCCTCTGATCTGTAAACATTCATATCAGTTTTGCAGCCACCAAAACCTACAGCCTTCCTTGGTGTGAATCCTATCTGCTTTGTGCAGATTAACTGGCTTTAGACAATGAAAAAAACATATATAATTCCCCAAAAAGGTATTATTGTAAAAGTAAAGTCCAGTGGAAGAACAAGTGTGCTGCTTCATGGCAGCATATTAAGCTGCTGTGACTCAAGGACTGACAAAAAAGCAAATGGCTGTCATTTTGTTAAACTTGCTAAATGTGTCTTTGCTTTTAGTGAGTGCAAAGTAATAAAAAAAAAAAAAAAAAAACCTTAATCAATAGCAGTTACAAGGACTTGGCACTTAAACCTTGCTAAGAGCAATTTTAAAAAAACTGAGTTTAACAGAGTAAAAAATATATAAAATTTAAATATGTAAGTGTGCGTGTGTGTGTGTGTGTGTGTGTGTGTGTGTATATGTGCGTGTGCACGTGTGTGTGTGTGTGTGTGTGTGTGTGTGTGTGTGTGTGTGTGTGTGTGTGTGTGTGTGTGTGTGTGTGTGTGTGTGTGTGTGTGTGTGTGTGTGTGTGTGTGTATGTGTGTGTATGACTAAGTGTAACAGTAAATCTGTGTATGTGTTGACACTAAATACTTACATATTTATCTGATATAAAATACCTCTTTCAACAACAATGACATATGCAACTGTAAGCAATAGGTGGAGAAACTATTTACATGAAAAATACAAAAAAATATACTAATAAAAAAACAAATATGAAATTATTTAACAGATATCCCATTGTCTAAGTGCAATGATGCTCTCAAGGGTGGGTGTTATTGGGGAAATTATGCCCTTGCAGGGGTATAGAGGCTCTCTGCTAGTGGTATTGGGTCACACAATACCCTTGGGTGTGTGGTATTTCCTCAATTATACCCACCATGTGAGGCATTATTTCTTGAGTATGAGCAATGAAATACCATAACGCAGCTAAACTTTATTTGCAGCAGATTCTGAGAAATGTAAGTGTTCCTCAGCAAAGTTCTTTGAGGTTGCTGCATTCTAAATTCACCAAGTACATTCTGTGATTAATATGTTTCTTCACACTATTCAAAAAGGTAAGCATTGTTAAACAAATATAGATGGAAAATTATTGGGAACTAATGCTGTGCCACCAAATTACCACCCTATGACTATCTTTAAAATTGCATCTATTTTATGTCGAGATTTCATCACATTTTAATTCCTTGTAAGACCACTGTGTATTCTTAAGTCTCATTTAACATACAAAAAGGAGGGACAGCAACTTGGCACACTGATTCCGCCTTTGATGTTCCTCCAGCCTGCCTTTAAAGTTTCTGTTTTATTTGTACTTTGCCAAAGTATTACATTAACTTTTCAATACAGAACCAGATCAGATTGTTCTTAACTGGGTCATATAGTAAAGTTAGGGTGCTCTTATTCTATTTTTTTAATTATTTTATATCTCATTTACTGTTCAAAACATGCTTTAAATCTTTTGTGTTGATTTGTTCTTTTGAATAAAGAGATGAGTACATTCCCAAATTCCTCATCACTTTCAAAAACTACAAACTGGTATAAAAAGTAATGCCATCAATCAGGCAGAACAGGCTATACCTTAGCAAAGTCAGCACAGTGCATTCAGAGAAGGCCACACTGTACAGTCTCTTTTTTTTCCTGTACTTGTTGACTAGTGAGCGGCCAGATGTTGTTTATCTTTAGGCCTACAGTTTACCTACACATTACAAAATAGCCCAAGGAGTGGCAATGCAAAGAGATGGTGTAAGGGCTTGTATGCTTTTGTGAGTGATGATGTCCCCAGTACCTCTATCCAGATTATAGGTGGTTGCCTTTATCTCATGTCTGGACTCCCATCAGGGATTTATAGGAAAAAAATACACATCCTGGTTCAGCTGCACCCCACCCCCTACCTGTCCTAACTTCCTCCACCTATCCTATTAGTGTCTCCATTTTGTGGGCCACTAATTGAACTCATTTGTGTGGGCACTAATCAAACCCAGCTCACCTGGGGTCACAGAAACACTTATATTTCTCTGTTAAGCTTAACTATCACATTGATAATGATGTTTTTGTTTAGGGGAGAGGCAAATGGATATTAATTAGAAATTAATAGTTCTTGGGATAATTGGTTTCAAAAGCATTAAAGATAGGCTATGCTACTGCACTGAAAGTAGTCATATTAGTTTGAATAACAGTTAAAAGAACTGCACTGCATTTATGTTTTATACAGTTAGTGTATAACATTGTTTACACAATAGGATTAAATGTAAATGTATACTAAACACAATTGCATTAAAATGCAATATTAAATATCTCAGTAAAGGTATTGCTGCTTAAACAGTTTTGGCTTAGTAATCAATGTCTTATAAAGACTGTGGAGTTTGAGGATAAAGAATTGAATTTAATCATCATCTTACTCTAATTCCATCTTGTTTGTCTGCTTACTTCATCTAAGTGCAAGGCTTTTTAAAATCCTTTGATTAATATTTGGTATCCAAGATATAATATGGTCATTGTGGGTCCTGTAGTTCAAAAAGCATTGCCAGCATGCTTTTCTTTTTTAGAGCTCAGACTATAATAATATCAAAGACTATAGCCACAGTGTTCAGACCATATATTTGGCACACGTTCTGCTGAAATGTGAAAATGTTACAGTTGTGTCTTAGACTGTAAAGCTACGTTCATTATAAGTATGGCTCAGTTAAGCATTTGTATTTGCATGTTATGGTACAAGCACTGTTACAAATTCTACATCTCACTTTTACTGTGTCAAGTTCATTCTGCTTGTATTTCATATGAACTAAACTTTAACTCATGAAAGTAATAATTCATTTACTGTTTAGTAACTTAAGTGCTTGAGGAGTGTTGGATTTCTTTTTGTGATGCAGCAAGTTGTGCTTGGGATTCATAATGCATGCCAAAAAGAAAGGAATCAATCATCCAAATTAGTTTTCTTCTTTCCTGAGCAGATGTTAGGAAATTGTCTAGTGCAAAGAGCGTCTTCTGTTGGAAGACAAAGTTGAGCTTGTTGTCAGTATCCATATTACTCTGCAGTAAGGTCATGACAGGTGACACTGCATGTCCAGGTTCTATTGCATCCCCCAGTTAGTTAGTCATTTAATGGTAAGGAATTCTATTAAGAAGAAATTTTAATCTAACCTTGCTGATCTTTTACAGCCATATAATCTTATGATATATTTACCTAACATCGCCCTGTGTACTACTCTCATAGGCAGTAAGCCAGAGTCACTACTATCGGCACAAATCCTCTTGTTTTCTGAAATGAAATCTCCAAAGTTGGGTAGCAGTCTTATTCTGGGCTGGTAAGCCAGGCATGTACATCTGATGGAGTCACAGAGAGAGGTGAAGAATGAAGGAGCATATCAGGAAAGATGAAGGACATTTGTCTTAATTCATAACGCAGGTTGTGAGACTATTATTCAGTCGGGGAGAAGGTGGCCATATTAGGCAAGAGTTATGGAACATGACATTTGTTTATATGATTCATAAAATACTTTTTATGAGTTCAGAGATACATTTCTGCCTTTATTTTTTACTCAAACGAGAAAGGTTGTAGCATGCACTTCATAAGCAAATGTGCTTCAAATAAAATGCATTGTACTTGAAAAATCCAACAATTAATAAATAAAACTTGTATTAACAAAAGGAAATTAAATTTATTACACAAAAAAAAAGAAAAAAAGTAGTAAGATTTCTTGTGCACGGGACTTCACTACATGACAAAACTTTCCCTGCTCTACATAAAGTCTACTAGTTGAAGATTGAACAGTCATTCATTTTAACATCTTCATTCTGATCTGAACAATCCATCTAGGTGCATTTGCAACATTTGACATGTTCTGTGAATGCTATTCATTCATTCGAGCTTGATTGTCTAAATCCCTTTTTTATGGCATGAGTCTGTATAAAAATCAACCAAAACACAAAACTTGGATATCAAACTAAATTAAAGGATTATCATTGGTAGAGCAGAAAAAATGCATCAACTGTACCTGGAATGAAAAGTTAGAGCAATATGAAGTTAATATTAAAACAGAGCTGATTAGTAGACCATATAATGATTCTTTTAAAGAAGGGGAGGTTCTATTGTCTAATGAAATACATTCAGCACAGATGTTTATACTTTGTTTTCATTGTCGTGCAATACATTTAATTCTGGAAGTCACTCATTGCTATACAAGTGACTTTACTATTTTAAGCCACATTAAGCTATTCTTAGGTATATGTGAAGATTGGGGAAAGATGGGCGAAGGCTGCCAGCCTAGTCAAACAGAATTTGATACATAATTCTATCATTTGTATATATAATGGAAAATACAGGCTTGTGTTCTTAAATGAAAGAAAACACTGTAAAATGTGAACTTCAAGATTGTTGCACCATTGCCATCTGCTGCAAGGAAAACCAAACCAAGCATTTAAAATGTTTTTTGAAATTACAATTATCTAAATGGTGGTGTTGAAGCAACTGGTTGAACATATTATTTCTATTGTCTTAACTTAAGAAATGACTGCTGGAGTGTACATGTGAAATGTCTTTTATTGTTGTAGTTTCCTGAGCAGGTGTTAGATTGCTAAATAATGCAGTCTGTTGGCCTGGGAACTCCAGACTAAGTGTCAAAATGATGTTAAGGTGTATACTGGGAAAACCTAAGTGTCAAAATGATGTAATCTGGAAGGGCCTTAGCAGAGCTGTTTGTTAGTGAGTTTAAAAACTATTGTTGAGTGAAAGACTGTAAGCATTTTGTCTTGGACCATCAACCCCAGCACTGCTTATGCACTATATATGTATGTAAGTAGGACTGGAGCACTGTGTTTTCTCTTAAGAATAGATAAAGATTAGAAAGTTAGATTAAGTGTTTTTTCTTTGACATCAGACCTGTCCTACTGTACTATTTTAAGTTTCTGTGTGATCTTTGAACTCTTAGATATCTCTGTGGTGTAGTAGTATTGTCTTGTGTTTTAATTATTTATTATTAAATATTTTAAAAACCTTTACCTGTGGCTGGTTTGTGTAGAAATAGTAAGCTCTAGAGTACATTGCATATTTATAGAGTTTATTGTAATAAGCCACTCTAATAAGCCTTAGACTGAATAGTCACATTACCAATTGGATAATAATATTGCACAGTAATAATTGGACACCCTTTTAAGGGCCTTTTGGTTGGCTGATAAATATTAGCTGATGGCAGGAATTACTACCGTATAGTCTGGGTAAAGGGGCACAGCTAGAGAATCTGTGTCAGCCTTTCCCAGGAGTGTATGTGAAGTTGTATAAATACTTATCTCAAAGTGTGTGTGTGTGTCAGCTACCTAGGCAGGGACATGAAGCACTGGTTGGACAGAGAGGGTACTGGAGGTTAGCTTGCCAGCTAGGCTGAGATCTGGACCCTATAGCTGTGCCAGTGGGGAGTCTTATTGAGGACCTGGGGAGCAAGGGAGCAACCAGCCCCATACTGACTGTGATCTCTGTGTGCACTTAAGGAAAATTGTACTTTGCTGTGTGTATTTGTTATCCTTTCCTCTTCTATGAGATGACCTCCCTGGTGCTAGTGATGAGGATTGAGGCTCCTTGATTGCTGGGCCAGGGCATGGTCATCACATATCTGGTGGCAGTGGTTGGGATAAGATATCCTCACATATCTGTTTGGCAGCGGTGGGATATCCACATCACATATTAATTAGTTGGTAAATACTAATTGGCTTGTAGTGGTGTGGGTAGAGTGAATCCTGTAGCTTATGTACAGTGATCTCTAAAGGTGTTTTATACTCTAAATCATCCATGTAGTGTATACTCAGAGTTCAGATCACAATAGTTTTATTTCTTTTGTTAGCTTAGTTAGTCAGGGTGAGCAGGCAGCATGTCAGCACAGGAGTATGGAAAGCTGACAAGGAGCTGGTGGAGTTGTGCCAGGCTAGGGGATTGGTGCATGGAAACCTGACTAAGGCAGACCTGATTGAAGCCTTGGTTACAGCTGCATAAGAAAACAGCATCCAGGAGGACAATCAGACTGGCAGTGGAGATACAATATCCTCAGAGAATGGACAGCTCAACCTTTCTGCAAAGGACAATCAGACTGGTAGTGGAAATACAATATCCTCGGAGAATGGATGGCTCATCCTTTCTGCAGTGGACTTAAAAATTCAGCTGGAGCTAAAGAGACTTGAGTTGGAGGCCAGGCGTTTGGAGATAGAAGCCGAAGAAAAGGAACATCAGAGGAAGCATGAGAGGGAAATGCTAACTCTTCGCCAGAGTTATGGAAGTAATGGGGAAGGGAGTAACTGGACCCCAGAAGAACACCAGGTCAGTAAATTTCTTCTGCAATTTAAAGAAGGGGATAATTTTGATAGTTTCATTCACATGTTTGAAAGGGTATGCAAACAGTATAGTGTTGACCAAAGGCTCTGGGTATGGTTCCTGACCCCCTTACTCCATGGGAAAGCTGTAGCTTGTATATCACAAATGCCTGACTCTGTCTGTTTTGATTATACAGCTGTAAAGAAATGTCTGTTAGAATGTTTTAAGCTGACACCTGAAATGTATAGGAAAAAGTTTTGTGAGCATATACGCAAGGCAGATGAAAATGTATGTGAATATGTTGTTGAACTGAGCACTAATTTTCATAGCTGGGTGAATGGATGTCAGGTCACCAATTTTGAAGGGCTGGCAGACATTTTGGTGAGGGAACAAGCCCTTAGCACTTTGCCTAAGGACATGAGGATCTGGTTAGCTGATAGACAATGTGCTGCTTCAGATGAGTTGGGAAGAAGGGAGACCTATACCTGGCCAGCAGGGCAGCTCTGCACAGGAAGGGAACCCCCACCCAGTACTGCTCATGGGTATAAAGGAACCCATGTTAGGCAGCACAGACCCCAGTAGCAGGGGAAGCCACAAGTCCAAGTACATGTCCAGGGCCTAGGGTGAAATGCTTTGAATGCAACCAGTGTGGCCATGTGGCATAAAGGTGTCCACAGAGGCAAGGTGGGGAACCAAAGGTGAGGGAGCCAGTAAGTGGGAAAGACAAAATGCCAACAGTAGGTTGTCTTGGGACAAGAAGGGTACCAAACTACCACCGGAGGTTATATCCTATTGTAGTGAATGGCAAACAGGCCATTGCTAAGAGAGACACAGCCTCTGATAAAACCATTGTAAAGCCTGCACTGGTTACAGAGGAGCACTACTTGCCTGGGCAGTCTTCTCCAGTCAGGGCTTTAGGAGGGATCCTATTCCAAATACCTTTGGCTAGGGTTCACCTTGACTGGAAGGGTGGAAATGGAAGCCAGCAAGTAGGTGTATTTGAGGATATACCTGCAGATGTCTTGATAGGGAATGATTTTGATAGTGCAGTACCCTGTGCTTGTGCAGTTACATGCAGTCAGGCTTGGGAACAAGCATGTAAGTCTGGTAGCCTAGGGGAGACCCAGACAGACTGCATACTTGCAGCCAGGACTGGTGAGGTGGTTACTTCAGGGAGTGAGCTACGCTGTAGCAGTGAGACTGAAGGTGAGCCACAGCTGCTTGTGGGTAGTGATGGTCCCTTGGACAGAGTGACTGCAAAGGTAGAGGTGAGTAGTAATACCCAGGCTGACAGTGAGGCACCACTGTCAGAGGATGCCAGACTTCCTGTGGAAGGGGAGCTGGGAAGGGTTACAAGGAGACAGTTGAGACAGGTTCAACTCTCAGACCCTACATTGCAAGGCCTGAGGCAGGTAGCTAGGGAGGCAACTGATTCTCAAGGGAAGGGGGAATCTGTATACTAAGACAAAGGGTTACTGTACAGAGAGTGGACCCCTGAGGGAGGGCTAGAAGATGAGAGAGTACAGCAGTTGGTAGTGCCTAGAGCCTACCATCTGGCGCTTCTAGCCATAGCCCATGATATTCCCTTTGCAGGTCATATGGTCATAAAACGTACAAAGAGGCATATTATGCAAAACATCTATTGGCCTGGAATTTCCAGAGATGTAACAGGGTACTGCAGGACCTGTGAGCAGTGCCAAAAGGTAAATAAGGCAGGAGACAAGGTGAGACCTCCTTTGATGCCTTTGCCTGTGATTGAGGAGCCATTTCAGAGGGTAGCTATAGATATCGTGGGTCCTCTGAGTACCCCAAGTTCCACAGGGAAAATGTATATCCTAGTGGTAGTGGATTATGCTACATGATACCCTGAGGCACTGGCTTTGTCCTCCATTGAGGCAGAGAAGGTGGCAAATGCTTTGTTAGAGATTTTCAGCAGGGTGGATTTCCCAAAAGAAATAGTGACTGACCGAGGTGCCAATTTCATGTCAGACCTGCTGGCTTGTCTGTGGAAGTCCTGTGGGGTGAAGTACATGAAGACCACCCCCCATCATCCCCAGACTTATGGTATTGTTGAGAGGTTAAACTCTACAATCAAGCCCATGCTACAGACATTTGCAGATCAGTTTAACAGGGAGTGGGACAAATATTTGCCCCATCTGTTGTTTGCTTACAGAGAGGTTCCCCAGGAATCCACAGGTTTTTCACCCTTTGAGTTGCTGTATGGGCATAGGGTGAGGGGACCTCTAGATTTAATTTGAGATGAGTGGGAAGGTGAATGTGAGTCACACAAGGAGTCTATTGTGGCATATGTCCTAAACCTCAGGAGAAGGCTCAGGGAACTCATGGGCTTGGCCCAGGAGAACCTGGCAGAAGCCCAACAACAGAAAAAGGTGTGGTATGACAGGAATACTCGAGCTAGGGAATATGCTGTGGGGCAGCAGGTAATGGTTCTCATTCCTGTCAGACACAACAAGCTGCAAGCAGCTTGGGAGAGACCCTACAAGGTGGTAAGAAAGGTAAGTGATGTTAACTACATGGAAGTGCAAGGCAGATGGCAGGGGCACAACTTGTACCCTGTTAACATGATGAAACCTTACCATGATAGGGAGGCCCTTGTGCTGAGCATTTGCAGTGGATTGCAGGAGGAGTATGAGGGAGATCTGGGGACTGATCTCCTCAGTGAGGCTCGGGCTGACACCTCGGTGGAAGGGGTAGCAATGTCCCAGCAGCTATCTCCTACCCAAGTTCGAGAAATCCAAGCAGTGTTGTAGGGATTTAGGGACATGTTCACTGGGAAACCAGGGAGTACCCACCTGGTACAGCACCAGGTGGATACAGGACCTCAAAGGCCTATTAGGCAGGCCCCTTATAGGGTACCTGAGGGAGTCAAACAGACTCTCAGGGAGGAGGTACAGGAGATGCTGGAACTAGGGGTGATTCAAGAGTCCAACAGTCCCTGGGCCTCACCAGTGGTTTTGGTACCAAAGAAGGATGGTAGCACCAGGTTCTGTGTGGATTACAGGAAATTAAGTAGTCACACAGAGTCGGATGCTTACCCCATGCCTAGGACAGATGAGTCCCTAGAGCAGCTGGGTGGTGCTAAGTATCTTACAACCATTGATCTTACCAAGGGTTACTGGCAGGTGCCCTTGACTCCCAGTGCTAGAGAGAAGTCAGCCTTTGTGACTCCTTTTGGCTTGTATGAGCTCACAAAGATGCCCTTTGGGATGAAGAATGCCCCAGCAACTTTCCAGAGGCTGGTGAATAATATCCTAGCAGGAACAGGAAGGTTTGCCCTTGCTTACCTAGATGATATGGCCATCTACAGCCATTCATGGCCAGTGCACCTTCAGCATGTCAGGGAGGTGCTGGGCAGACTACAGAGGGCAGGGCTGGCCATTATGTTGAGCAAATGTCATGTGGGTATGGCAGAGGTCTCCTACCTTGGACATAGAGTGTGGAGTGGTAAGATAAGGCCAGAACCTGCCAAAGTGGAAGCTATTCAGGCATGACCTGCACCTGTTACCAAAAAGCAGGTGAGGGCATTCTTAGGGACAGCGGTGTACTACAGAAAGTTTGTCCCTACTTATAGTACCATAGCTGCTCTCCTCACAGGCCTGACAAGGAAGAACAGGCCAGATAAGGTAGTGTGGACCCCAGCATGTGAGCAGGTATTTCAGAAGTTTAAAGAAGCTTTGGGAGGACCCCCTGTTTTAGCCAGTCCAGATTACAGCAAATAATTTGTTGTGCCAGTGGATGTTTCAAACCATGAGGTGGGGGCTATACTCAGCCAGGTGTCCTCAGAGGGAGAAGAGCACCTAGTGGTTTATCTCAGTCATAGGCTCCAACCCAGGGAGGAATGCCATGCAGCTCTAGAAAAGGAATGTCTAGCTATAGTGTGGGCATTGCAGAAACTTCAGCCTTATCTGTATGGAAGAAAATTTACTGTAATGACAGATCAAACCCTCTAACATGGTTAAACAGAGCCAGTCAGCAAAATGCCAAATTGCCTAGATGGAGCCTGGGGTTGCAAGCATATGATATGTCAGTGCAGTACCGCAGTGGGAGTAGCAATGCCAATGCAGATGGGCTGTCAAGACAGGGAATGGGGTGAGGTACACCCAGATAGACCTAACCCTCTCAAGCGGCATTTCTCAAGGGTCACTTGAAAAACTAGCTTGAGTTCGCCAGGGGGAAAATAGATGTGAAGATTGGGGAAAGATGGGCGAAGGCTGCCAGCCTAGTCAAATAGAATTTGATACATAGTTCTATCATTTGTATATATAAATGTAAAATACAGGCGTGTGTTCTTAAATGAAAGAAAACACTGTAAAATGTGAACTTCAAGATAGTTGCAACATTGCCATCTGCTGTAAGGAAAACCAAGCCAAGCATTTCAAATGTTCTTTGAAGTTACAATTATCTAAATGGTGGTGCCAAAGTGACTGGCTGAACACATTCTTTCTATTGTCTTAACTTAAGGAATGACTGCAGGAGTTTTTTTTTTTTTTTTTATTTAACATTTGTTGACCGGGAAAGTCCGACTAGGTTCCATAGACCCTGTTTTCATCAGAGGCCCGGGGAGGAATGCTCCAGACATTTGAAATGTCTTTTATTGTTGTAGTTTCCTGGGCAGGTGTTAGATTGCTAAATAATGCAGTTTGTTGGCCTGGGAACTCCAGACTAAGTGTCAAAATGATGTAATGTGTATACTGGGAAAACCTAAGTGTCAAAATGATGTAATCTGGGAGGGCCTTAGCAGAGCTGTTTGTTAGTGAGTTTAAAAACTATTGTTGAGTGAGAGACTGTAAGCATGTTGTCTTGGACCATCAACCCCAACACTGCTTATGCTCTATATATGTATGTAAATAGGATTGGAGCACTATGTTTTCCCTTAAGAATAGCTAAAGATTGGAAAGTTAGATTAAGTGTTTTTCTTTGACATCAGACTTGTCCTACTGTATTGTTTTAAGTTTTTGTGTGATCTCTGAACTCATAGATATCTCTGTGGTGTAGTAGTATTGTCTTGTGTTTTAATTATTTAAATACCTTTACCTGTGGCTGGTTTGTGTAGAGAAAGTAAGCTCTACAGTACATTGCATATTTATAGAGTTTACTGTAATAAGCCACTCTAATAAGCCTTAGACTGAATAGTCACATTACCTATTGGGTAATAATATTGCACAGTAATAACTGGACACACTTTTAAGGGCCTTTTGGTAGCTGATAAATATTAGCTGGTGGTGGCAGGAATTACTACCATATAGTCTGGGTAAAGGGGCACAGTTGGAGAATCTGTGTCAGCCTTTCCCAGGAGTGTCTGTGAAGTTGTATAAATACTTATCTCAAAGTGTGGGTGTGTGTCAGTCACCTGGGCAGGGACAGGAAGCACTGGTTGAACAGAGAGGGTACTGGAATTTTGCTTGCCAGCTAGGCTGAGATCTGAACCCTATAGCTGTGCCAGTGGGGAGTCTTATTGGGGACCTGGGGAGCAAGGGAGCAACCAGCCCCAGACTGACTGTGATCTCTGTGTGCACTTAAGGGAAATTGTACTTTGCTGTGTGTATTTGTTATCCTTTCCTCTTCTATGAGATGACCTCCCTGGTGTTAGTGGTGAGGATTGAGGCTCCTTGATTGCTGGGCCAGGGCACAGTCATCACAGTATAGCACAATAGTATAACAAACAACTGCTTGTGATGAATGTATATATCTAGTGTATTACCCTGCACTAGTGGCAGAGATGGATAAAGCCCTGACTATGGCCCAGATGACTGCAGTTCAAAATGAGGCTTGAGCACTTAACAGCACAGTCAGGGAAGATGGTTGAGGCTATCCTGGGAGGGGGTAGCATGCATACTCAAAGCGCACTCATACGAGTTGATTTCCATGAAGGAAATCAAGTTAAGATGACAAAGACAGGAACATATGTAAGCAAAGGGGTGGAATGATCTGTGAAAAAAAGATTTATGTAACATGAAGGGAACATGCAACTACTAGTGAAATACTATACTATTGCAAGCAAGCTGGATGTGCTCACTGACAGGGGTGAAATAAGAATGGAAGTAGCAGGTGTAGTAACTGTTAGAGGGACACCAGATCATGCTCGTGTGATGACAGAGATCCTGGAGGGTAGACGTAGGCAAACTAAAAGCTGAGAAAGGAATGGGATCAAAACACCATGAGAACAATAATTCTGTGGGTTAATAGATAACATTAGATGAAAACGTAGGGCAACAGAACTAAGATTGGGAAGTATGGTATGAATAGGTACAGGGGACACTTCTGTGTAAACTGATAGGAGAGGAAGGATGTCAGAAGACAGCTCAGGATGATGACGTGGGGAACTGGGGGATACCCTATTAGTGCTATAAAAGGTGATTTTGAAAGAAATCTAGGAATTT
This sequence comes from Protopterus annectens, assembly GCF_019279795.1. Classification (NCBI taxonomy): domain Eukaryota; kingdom Metazoa; phylum Chordata; order Ceratodontiformes; family Protopteridae; genus Protopterus; species Protopterus annectens. The sequence continues at coordinate 1,221,918,887 of NC_056731.1, read as the reverse complement.
GACAGAAATTTGACATGGAGAACATGCCCTGGGGGGAGTTATTTTTGGTTATTACAGGATAAAGTTGGAAAGCCTTTGCATACAGATAAATGAACAGAAGGGAAAAAAAGTGTTAAAGGATGCAAAGCAAAAGATGTTGAATGCTGGAAAGAGGATTATAGAAGTTTTTTTAAAGTTTTTATGCATAACTGCATGGTGAAATGGAAGATGGATAAGACAGATATTATTGTACTTTCAGGCAGACAAGGCAGACTTTTGCAGAGAGAAGAGAAGATAAGCAACTACTGGATGAGAGGACAATGAAGGAAGTGGTAGAGAGAGCAATATCTTGCTATAAAAAAGGGGTGGCCAGAGTGCCACATGGGTTACCAAATGAGTTTTATTAATGCAGGAATGATGCTAAAAAGAAATTTATGGATGAGATTAACTAAATAGGTGGAGGGTAACATCTTCCAAAACTGAGTTAGTTAAATTGATGATTTTAACAAAAGGAGGCTGGGTATAAGGAAGATCATGAAAACTACAGGTCTATATACTTGATCAAAATAGACATTAAAATCCTAGTTAAAGTATTGGCTACCCAGCTAGATAAAGTCACTTCATATGCAACATACAAAGGGCAAAGAGGATCTGTGAAGGGAAGTCAAGCAACTGGTGAAGACTAACTGACATGCTTTAAGAAGAGAGTCAAGAAGAAATAAACTAAAGCACTGGGATTTGATTTATTTTAGAAAGGTTTTGGACATGGTTATTTAGGTATTTTGTGGAAAGGAACTTAGGAGGACAGAGTTTGGAAACTGGACTAGTGGGTAATTCAGTGCAATATTTAAGGCCACAAAAGTAAATGTCTTAGCAAACTGGTTTTAATCTGTGTAGGCATCAGAGTTAGAGGGAATTTAATAGGGGTGACCATTGTCATATACCTATTTGAATGGAGAATTAAAAGAAATTGAGGAGATGGGAATATTGTTTTGCATTTTACAGAAAGAATAGTGGTACTGAAAAGAGTTTTGAAAATATTTGAAAATTTTAAGAAAGCGTCAGATTTCAGGCACAATACTGTAAAAATAGTGTGGCTGCAGCTATAGTACGTTAGAGGGAAATGAGGATGGGGCATCAGGTCAGAGCTGGGTCTTATTTATCCAGGAATGAGGAAGAAATATGATGCAAGATATTGTAGAGTGTAACATGAATGCCTTGACAGAAAGCAAGAGAGAGTGCAGCAGCAGATACAGAAGGGGCGAGTAAGAAGGGCTGTTATACTAATATAGGGAGGGGAATGTGGTTGTTGTGTCTTTTGGCTTTTCCCGGTTAGGGGTCGCCAAAGCGGAACTCTGGTCCACTAATGATTGGCAGTAGATTTTTATGTGCCAAGTTGCCAGCCCTGACGCACAACCTTCAACGAAGGTACGCCCATTCACACATGTCTCCAGACAGAAGATGCTCTATCTGAGAATCGAACGGGACAACGTCTTACTGTCAGGTAACAGGGCTACCGCAGCACCACCACTGCTAGGGAGGGGAATGTGATTAAGCTAATGATAATACCAGTTGTCCTACAAGTTGCTAAGAACACCTTGGCTAGAATAAGAAATGGGTACATAGACATGCAGAGGGAGGTTGACAGGATAGTACTGTTTAGCAGGGAAATAAAATTGTCAAGATAGGATAAGGGCAAGTAAGGTTTATGGTGGATGAGAGCTTCTGCAACTTCCTAGGCATACACTTGCATTGAATTTGGTGCATGACTTGGGGATGAAAGATAAAGGAAATAAGCTAGTAGCTAAGGGAAAGGAAGTATGGGCTCAGGATTATAGTAGGGCAAAAGAACCCAGACAATGCACAATGTTGAAAGACCTGTAAGAGAAGGAAAAAGGGGTGTGAATCCCATTCCCAATCACCTCAGCTTGTTCTTGTTTCCAAGTGTTCTAAGAGGAATTTTGTTATATGGCTTCCAAGTCCAGAACACCATGCCCAGCAGAATATTCCAATCCAGTCTCGCTAACACAGAACTGTCATAAAACCTTGACAGATTTGTATGACAAGGCTTCTTTTAATGATCTCTTACTAAAATCATTCCTACAAGTTGTTTTCTTCTGAAACCCCATGATCCTTTCCTTTAGAATATTTTCCATGCAATGGTATATAGTTCTCACTATTATTCCAACACTACCCCCTCAGCTTTGTACAGTGGTATTACTATAGATGGATTCCAGTCCTCAGATATATCTCTGCTCTTTTACGATCTATTCAAAACATCCACTGATGAGCTTGAAATCACACCAGAAAGTCATTAAAGAGCCACAGCTGCAATTCTGTCTGGTCATGACATGATCCTCCTTTAGCATCAATACTTTCTGCTTCACTTGCTGTATTTCTACAAACGTCCTATTCAATATTTTCCTCATCCCATTTCAAACCTTTCCATGCTGAAACTAAGCTTCTGTGCTTCCTTATAAACACAAAAGCAAAAAAGTCATTAAGAACTTATTTTCCCTTACTGCTAATCTCCATTTCTTCTCTAATGATTTAGCAAAATCAGTTCTTTTAATCTCTTCATATCTTTCCATCACCCATAAGCCATTCTCCATTGGCTCCTTGACTATTCTACTAAACCAAGTGGGACACTGTTTTCTATTTCCTTTGCATTTATTTGTTTATTAAGTTAGTTAGTTGTTTTCACTTGTTGACCAGTGAAGTCCAAATGATCAAAGAATCCCCTTTCAGTGGAGCTGCATTGAGAAAAGCTCCACTAATGCAATATAATACAAGACTGATCTCGTTATTCCATTCACTATCAACTCATATAGTTCATCTTCCGCTGCCATTTCCACCATTGTACCCACAGCACTCCTCACTAAAGGCCTAGAAGACTGATATCCAGCTCTCCCATAGTTATATACAAATTTAATTTTCTTGTCTTTTTCCCACTTTTCCCCATTTCAGACTTAATCCATACTGTTGTATGAACAATATCATCTTTTGTCAGATTCGTATGCACACAATTTCCACTCTCCTCTTCCTTTTCACTTCTATCCCTGATAGCTTATTGACTACTTTCTTCTTTGTAGATACCAGAAGGTCTGTATATTACATTCATCAATTAGCAATCATCCCATACCTTTAACTACCAAAGCAATGCTTTGCTGTTCACAGCTTTCTTTTCCTCTTTTACACAAATATTCTATATGACTACACCATAACTTGTCAAATTCATAAATCAATGACTCACCTCCTTACTTGCTCACGCTCTTATTTTTAAATTTGTATCCTTGGACATCCACGTCCCAAGCCCTTAGATTGTTAGCCAATATAATTGTAACACCTGCTGTATTAATATACTTTTACACAAAATGTCTTCATGTACTTCCATCTTTTTCCACAGTTTCTTGGCATTACAAAACATCAACTTACTTTTTATATCATTACCTTCAAAACTCCTCACTTATTTCAATTACCATTCCAGCCCAAATCTATGCATGACTTTTTATTAGCCTTTAATCTTATTCCCTTAAACAATGTCCCCTACCCCAGATTAAAAGACACTAAGCCCCTCCTGTATCTTTCCAGCCCTTATTTAACAAGGCTTATCTTTGAATGCTGAGGTGTAGCCTGTCTTGCATGTACTGATTCTATCTAAAGATAGACTTCACCACAACATGCCAAACTCATTTGGCGCAGTCCAGTTAACTCAGGCATTCATTACACATGCTAATATTCTCTATCCTTGCTGAGATAGTTACCATGTGCACCAGCATTTTCATAAAGTTAACTCATGCTGTGAGTAGTTCACATCTATCTAACACCTCTCTAGTGCACACAAACTCAGCATCTGCAATACCTGCCAACAAATCAGTTATTCTTATATGACTAGCTACAAGGTCAGTCGTCACACCTTCTGATACTTTCTTCACTTCTTAACTCCACCCAGATTACAAGACAGTGTTTGCTAAGTTGAACATGTCCATGGCCCTGCCTGGAGTTTATTTATTTATTTATTTGTTTATTTATTTATTTATTTTATTTATTTATTTTTGCATTTCTGACAATAACATTCATACCCCACTTCCAGAAGTATTAAGGTAGCACATCCTGTAAATTTGTTTGCCCCTTCTAGACCACCTGTTACTTGCCAGTGCTCCCCAGCCCATGTCAATGTCTGTGCACCTGGCTTAGATGCCCAGACATGTACCCCCTTTACCATTAGAGTGGGTTAGTTTCAAGTGGGTTTTATGAGGCTGAGTGGAGATCTGAGCTGAATGGGATGCAGTTGTTTATGTTGCCAGAGTTCTTTTTGCATGCTAAGCCATAACCGCCTGAATACTGGGTAGCACTGCTACATAGGCATGCACATCGTCACTGTAAATGAACTACATCATGACATATTATCTAGACAAAAATCCAATTCATAACTGATGCCTCTGCCATTGCCCCTCAATCTCCACATGAAGTCATAATGTCAGGCCCCAACAATACTTACTGCCTTTTCTGTAAGACAGGCAGGCAGACAGATGAGTAGACAGATATCTTATTATACCCCTCTCACCTCAGAGTCAGATACACCTATGCCTAGGCTGCTATTTGAACCCAGGTCATTTGGGTTATAGTCAGTACTTAATCCTTTTCTATGCCAAAGAGGTGACCATCTCTTGTAATGTTATTGTCTTCCAGCAGTATTTACTTATTTTATTTATTTATCCTTTTGTTGACTGGGTGAGTTCCAGTAGGCTAGTGGTCTCTTTTCAGAGGAGACCCAAGGTGGTATTGTTATTACTAGGTGAAATTTGATCACAAAATCAGAATACTTAAATACTTCCTCACCTAACCACCTGCTCCTTATTTAACTAAACCTCTCTTTTTCCTATCTTCTTGTTCTCATACTTCTCAAATAAAACTAAATTCAACTCTTTCCTACCCCCCATTTATACAATAAAAAAGAGAATAGCTAGGTTTGAAATTCTTAATGGTGTATTATGCTTCATATACCATGTATGTTTTTCTCTTATTGCATCTAGGACAGCCTAGTGTAATTATATTAAGTGTTTTTGTTCTTTTTGCATTGTTACTTTAAAGTTTTTTTTAATTGCTGTTATGTCTGTGTACTGCAGCTTTTTTCCTCAAGTCTCCACTAAATATGGGTAATTTAGGCTCAGATGGACTAACCTGGTTAACAAATGTCAAATAAATAAAACTTCCCCAACTCTTGATAGTCGGGGATGTCTTTGTCTGTTACACATCCTGACTTCTTGTTACCTGTCCAGGCAGCCAGGAGGAACAGGGAGAAAACATGGCTGATTCAGCTTTTGCTGAAAATGGAGTGAATGTTGTTGAAAATGTAGTTGAAATGGTAGAATCAGTTTCAGAAGTTTTTTTTGATGATGTGAGCGCAGAAAAGACAGTGACATTGGAGAAAAAGGAGATTTCAGCTGTAACTGAAATGGATTCACAGGAAAACTTTCAGAGGAGATTGTTTGAAGGAGAGACAGTTACCTCTGAAAAATCCATGATTACAACCCTCTAATCGGGGGGTTTCAGAATGATTATTTGGAAGAAATGGTAAACCAAAGTCAGCCAGAAAGTGGAGCAGCAATTTCATGGAGCAACTTCATGGAAAAAAATAGAAGAAAATGGAGGAGAAGAGACTATGCCAGAAAAAGTTTCAGAGACAAAAACTTATGCACAAACTGTTGGAAAAGGAGCAAAGAAGAAAGAAGAAATAAAAGAAAAAAGAAGTATACAGTAAGTGTGAGCAGTAAAAAAGAAGAAAGTCTGGGTACGTATGAGGTTTGGGACTCTGTCATAGCACCTCTGGGTATCAAAGCAAAAGAAGTAAGAGCCTTTATTTTAATTAATAAAGAGACTTTTTGTGACTTGATATTTGAGACTGGACAGGCCTTGGAAAATTTTTTGGATGCATATGATCAAAAGAAAAATATTTATCCATGGTCAGAATATGTGGTGCAAGCTTTTTACAGACAAACAAAAAAAAGAATAATGATCCAGTTTAAAACTGAAGTTGAGGCAAAAGAACTGAAAGAACATTTAACTATATGTAAAGAAGTAATGGAGACTACAAAAATATATGATGAAAGAGGACTAAGGACTGGGGGATGGAAATGTGGAGTAATACTGAAAATAGAAAATGATAATGTTATGCATGTACCTAGTATTAATGGTCATGGTAACAGGAGTCAAACAAATACTTGTTATTTTTGTGGAAAATGATAATTTAATCAATGAATGTGGTAAAAAAGATGTTATTTATGTGGTAAAACGGGGAATAATGCAAAAAATGTGATTTAAAGTGCAAAAAATGTGGCAATACTGGTCATTCTTGGTTAGAATGTGAAATGAATGTGCAAGAAAAAGAAAATGAAGTTATACAGGAGAAAGACATAGAAACGTGTTATACAAGAAAATGTACAAAAAGATGTGACTGATAAAGAGCTTATACATGTAGTTAAAGAAAGTAACAAGGAAAAAGAAACAGAGGAGACAAGTGAGGAAGAAGCTGATTGGTGCATGGTAAGAAATAAAAATAATTTGATAGGGAAAAGAGCCAAAGAAAGGAAAAGATAATTCAAAAATACAATGCTTAGAGAATATAAAAAAGGAAAGGGACAAAACATTTTATTATACTAATTGTTCTTAAAACCTGAAAATATTAGCTTTAAATGTGAACAGTATAGAAAATATTAAGAGGATAATAGGTATGTTACAATAGTGTGCTGCAGTAGATGCACATATTATTGTTTGAGAAGATATCAAATTATTAACAGAGGAGAAAGAACACAAACTGAAAAATGTTGGAATTGTGCAGTGGATTGGAACATGGGGAAAGAAACATGCTTGGGCATATGTATATTATGTCAAGAAAGCATTAAAATATTAGATGTAATCATAGTGGAATTAGGACTAATTACAGTAATAGACCTGAGATGGAAAAATATATGTATAGAATTATAGCTTTATATGCATATGCAACAAAAAAGAGAGAGAAACGATGTTTAAAAATATTCATGAATATAATTGTGTAAATATGGACATTGTGATGATGGGTGATATTAATTTTAATTTAAGAGAAAATAAGAGCAATTGTGATGTTAAAATGGTTAAAGAAATTATGAGAAGATGAAAGTTAAGTGTATGGGAAAATAACCACTTGACCTACTAAAATAATGAAATTAGGACAGAAATTGATTATTCTTTTAATATCTGATAGTTTAAAAGTTATAAAAAATAAATTAAGTATGCTGGATTTTCAGATCATGTGACTATATGGGTTAAAGTACAGGAAAATGAAGAATATATAAGAATAAGAAAAGGAATAAAGAGAATTAATGAAAAGAAATTAGATTTAGAAGAGAAAAAGAACTTATGGAATTAAGGGAAATCATATGAATATGATAGGATTTTCTGAGAATTGGACTCTCTGGTAGCTTAATTTTAAAGAGATATATAACAATGTGTTTTTAGAATGTATAAGGAAGAAAAGAAGAAAAGAAACCAAAAGATATAAGATATTAAGTCAAGAAAGATTTAGAGACTTAGTAGAGAAGAAAAAGTCCATTTTTGAAAAAGAAAGAGAACTATATAAAATGAATCAAATTAAAATTGACAACTTGTTATATAAACAAAAATATTGTTTACAAGGAAAGAAAGAAGAGGTAGCACCATATTTGAATAAAATGATAAAAGAAGGAAAATAATAATTAAAAATAAGGAAGGTAAGCAAATAAGACAGCAAGAAGGAATATGCAACATAATTAAAAAATATGTATTGGAATTATTTGTTAAAAAAGAAGAAAACATAGAACAAATTTATAACGGTGAAAAATTAAATAATTAAGATAATGAATGTTTAGAACAAAATACAATTATGAAAGAATTGAATGAAATTCTAAAAGAGATTAACATGAATTCTGCAACAAGCTTAGATGGAACTGAATATAGTATGTATAAAGAAATGAAAGGGTGGCAAAACAATAATTTTTATAGAAGTTATGAATGAATGGTTAGAAACTGGAATTAAAGAGAAAGAGATATGTACATGATTTACAAACTTTATATTTAAAAAAGGAACTAAAGAGAAGATAAAAAAAGCTGGAGACATATAACATTGAATAATAAGGATTATAACATTTTTATAAGAATAATAACAAAAAAGTTACAAAATTGGATAAAATATATGACCAAAATGTGTTTGGAAGAAAAGGAAAAGGAAGTCAAGAGTTATTATGGATAATAAGAGAAATAGTTGATGATATCATAAATAAAAATATGGACACAAAGGTTATGATAGGGGATATGAGTAAAGCTAATGATAATATTAGGTATAAATCATTATGGGAAATTTTGCAGGCATATAATATAAGCAAAAAATATTACAAGTAATAAAATCTGTTTATGAAAGGAACTATGTGAAACTAAATGTAAATGGCTGGATTGGGGAAGAACTAAAAATAGAATGTGGAATACATCAGGGCTTCCCAGCTAGTAGTGTAATTTTCTCATTAGTTTTGAATGTACTAGTGAAAAAATTAATAAAATGTCAAGTAGTGGTGGATACAAAATGATGAAGGATGTGCAATTGCCAATACTGTATAATTATGCAGATGGTATTGTTTTAATTGTTAAAAATAAAGTATGGATGGAAAAAGTAAATGAAAAATTATGTATAAATTTAAAACAAAATAGTTTCAGTATAAAGAGAAAAGTAAAGGATTTGGTTTTGAAGGTATGATAGGAGGTATTGTGTTCAATTAAAAATATATAGCTATATTGGGAATAATATTTAGAAGGAATGAATACAGACAACAACAATGGGATAATGTACTCAAAAAAGTGAAGGATATAACTAATTTTTGGAAATCATATAGATTTTCATATAAAAAGCGCAGTTGTTGAACACCAACAACCTACCAGAACGAACTGGCTATTTTTTTTTTAATTTATACATAATTTTTCATTTACTTTTTCCATCCATACTTTATTTTTAACAATTAAAACAATATCATCTATAGCTATGTCAAGAATATCAATGGCAACACCCAGATCTGCTCTGAGTTACAGCACAACGGCATGAAAATTAGATAACCAACTGATATTGCCAACATCCTGGCAGATAGGTTCAGTGCTAACTTAACCCCCCCACCCCCTAATGGGCCCATATCTATACAGGAAGAATGCAGAGTCTCTGTAATCACAACTATGCAGGTAAAAGCTGCACTTTCTAAAGGCAAAAACACAGCATCCATGGGACAGGACAACATTCCTGGCTGTGTTTTACACAAACTTTAGAACAAATTGGCTCCCCACTTAAGCACAATGTTCAATAATTGCCTCGCATCAGGCTTTGTGCCCACTGAATGGTGCACAGCAACAGTTATCCCACTCTACAAAGGGGGAGCCACCACTGATCCCGGGAACTATAGACCTATTAGCCTGACGAGCCTGGTATGCAAGGCCATGGAACGTATCTTCATGGAAATCATAAACAAAGACATTGGTAACCTCCAAACTCTGGATCCCTCCCAGTTTGGGTTTGTGAAAGGCAGATCATGCCTCCTGAACCTGATCAACTTCTTTGAGGCAGTCACCAAAGCCGTAGATGAGGGTAAGGTGGTTCACACAGCCTATCTTGACTTCGCCAAGGCTTTTGACACCATCCCCCATTCTGGAATTGTAGCTAAACTCACAAAACTAGGTATAAATTCCTACGTCACAAGATGGGTTGCCAACTGGCTCACTGACGGAACCCACACTGTAAAATTTGCAGACTCCAAATCTGACCTCAAAGCAGTGACAAGTGGAGTACCACAGGGTTCCATCCTGGGACCTCTCCTGTTTGGTATCTACTTCTCTGAAGTACAGGCTAGCACAGAAGGCCTCTGGCTAATGAAGTTCGCAGATGACTGCAAACTAGGAGCCATAGTCAAGTCCCCAAATGATGTGGACATCCTACAGAAGGGCCTCGCTGAGACAGATGCCTGGTGTCAGAGCCATGGCCTCACGCTCAGTGCCAAAAACTGCAGTGTCATCCCCTTTGGTAAAAACTCTGTACCCATGAACTACCACATTGGCAGCAATGTACTTAACACCAAATGTGCGATAAGAGACTTTGGGACCCAGGTGGACAATAGTCTCTCCTTTGATAGTCACATCGCCACAGCAGTCAGGAATTCCTTCTACGTGGCTCACCTCATCATAAAAGGGTTCTCATCCAGGAAAAAAGAGGTAATTGTTCCCCTCTACTCAACATTCATTAGACCCATTATAGAGTACAACGCCCCTTTTGGAATGTACCTCACAAGACATCTGCAGCAGCTGGAAAGGCCACAGAAGTACCTCACAAAGAGGATTACTGGCCTAAAACAAATGCCCTACACTGACCGTCTCAAAAAACTCCAGCTTTAGTCCATAGCATATCGCCTACTCCGAGGTGATCTCTGCCTAACATATAAAGCTATGTCAAACCCAGAGCTGTTGGACATGCTTCACCTAAAGAAATCCCAGTCCCTCCGAGCTACATGCTTTAGAGACCTAAACCTTGTCACCACAATAAACAGGACATGCTGGAGGGATAGATTCCTGTCCCAGAGACTTCCCATACTCTGGAACAGGCTACCCATCTATGTCAAGCAAAGTTCTTCATTAGCACTCTTCAAGAAAAATCTTGATGAGTGGATGGGAAATAGGAAATACACCCTGGGGATCACTTCTGTGTCTCTGCTTAACAGTGGCACAGGAAAATAACTTTACTGGGTGGCGTAAGCCAGGGAATCTTGTTGGCTAGGCTTACGTAGGCCCTTGGGCCAATAGCGTAGTACCTACCTATGAACCTATGAGCCATGGTAATAGGAAAAATTGTTTATGTTGCTAACATCTATATGATTCCCATTAAGTATGAAAAGGAAATAATGATGATTATATTTTCTTTTCTATGGGGTTTTAGACTGAATCCAGTCAAGAGAGGTATTCTATATATGAAAGAAGAGCAAGAAGGCTTGGGTTTGATAAACCCAATAGTACATGCAGCATCTTTAATTTTATATAAAATATTAAAAGGAATTATGAAGGAAAATAAAACCTTGATAGCAGGAGCAGCCTTAGGTCAACTGGTGCCCTAGGCAAAAGGGCACGACGCCACCCCCAACCACACCACCCAGTGCCCCCATCCTGGTCTACCTACACCAAATAAATACTGGAAAAGTGCCCCTACTAAAGCGGTGCCCTAGACAGCCTCCTAGTTGGCCTATGCCTAAGGTCGGCTATGCTTGATAGAAATTAGTACAATGAACTGTAGAAAGGAATGGAAGTTTAAAAAAAAAGAAGTAAAAGCATAATGAATGAAGAACTGAAAGAGTATCAAACAAAATTGTGTTATAGAAAATAAAAAAAGAATATATGTGAGAAAAATAAAAAGGAATGGTACTTAAGTATTATTTATGAAAGCATTTTATTGCATTGATCCATGGAAAGATTTATAAATAGATAAAAAAGCCATAATGATGAGATATAATAACTATAAAAAGATTAAAAAATGCAATGATTTTTTTATGGAGATTGTCTATTAGAAAATTGCCAGTTAAGGTAAATATGCCATATAAAAAGAAAGCAAGATAGAATATATAATAAATGTGGAGAGTATGAGACTACTGAGCATGTGTTTTTGAAATGTGAAAGAGTTAATAATTTGTGGAAAGAAATATGAAAACATAATAGTGTGAAACATTTGTTAAAATTTGAGCAAATAAATATGAACATAATAGAGTTTGGTTATTATGGTACATAAAAACAGGAAGAAGTGAAGAAAATGGACAGAATATTTTATGTTTCATGGACTATATGGAACGAGAGACTAAATTAAATTAAATTAAATACAATGGAAAATGGACTTTGACAAAGATATTGAAGAAAATAATGTTTTGGTTGTGGATAAAAGAGTAGGGAGGAAATGCTTAAAATGAAGTTTATAATGTATCGAAATTTGTAAATAGATGTAAATAATGTAAATATTTAAATAATATGCAATGCTCTATATATATATATATATATATATATATATATATATATATATATATATATATATATATGTTTCCCCGTCAAACCATCAAACGTTTAAAACATCGAAGTTCAGATCATCGAGACCAGAACATCGAATTTTAAAACGTCAAAGGTTTGAAGGGGAAGAGAAAGATAAGTGTAGGTGGGAGAATGTTTGTGTTTTTGCAGGGCACCAAGGTGCCCTGTATACTGTGTGTGTCTATGTGCCATCTGTGTGATGGCACTACAGATAGGGTACGGAAAATCTCTCATTTAGTGCTTCTGCATATAGCGCTAAACGGGAGATTTCCTTTACTCCACTGTAGTGCGGTCCCGGAGTTGGAATATAAAGTAGGGGGTGTGGGGGGGTGCAGCCCTCCACATGGGGGGGTGCAGGGGGGCAAAGCCTCCTTGCATACAATTGTTAAAGTTTATTTTTCTTTGTTTTTTTTGGGTTTTTTTGGTTACACTTGTAACCTTCGATGTTTCAAAATTTGATGTTCTGGTCTCGATGATCAGAATTTCTATGTTTTGAAATTTCAATGGCTAGAAGTGGAACTATATATATATATATATATATATATATATATATATATATATATATATATATATATCTCCAAAAATGCCGAACAATGAAACAGTGTGAAGACAGTCAGGAATAAAAATCCAAATTACGCGTTTCGTCCACTTTTAATTACTGTGAACTTCCTCAGAAAGTACAAACACATAAAACAGTTTAAATACTTAATAAAAAATCACGTGATCAAATAATCCAATCACAATTTAAACAATTAATTAAATAAGTGTTAAACTTATGAACTAAATAGTTTGTTTGTTTTAAAATTCAATCAAATGAGTGTCACTTAATAAATATCACTTAATAAAAGTCACAAAATTCATTCATCAGACACAGAAAAGCAAAAAGTAATAATAATAATAATAATACATACTACTACTAAAGACTCAGACATCAGACTTTTAGAAAAAAACATGTACAAAGTGTGTTTCTCTCCAGTTAGAAATTTTCTACCTGGAAGAGAATGTCAAATTGAAAGTGGTGCCCTTTGGTTTAAGAATCTTTAGATTCCCCAATTGTGTTTGTTTTGGGGATGATTTGTACAAGTGTTTAGTTGAACTATTTAATGATACGGGTGTGTCATATATGAATTTATTGGTACAGCATTACCTTGTTGAACTATCGAACTTGAAAGAGAAAGCTGAAACACTAGACGCTAGGATAAGGGCGTCACCGGTGTTCCAAGAACTGGCCAACATGTATTTTAGTATTAATGCTAAGTTGGAGAGGCTTAGAGCCTCTATAGTAGAAAGTAAACGTAAAAAATTAAACAGAGATTTAACAGCATACGAGACAAAGACTGCTTATCTTTTGAAACAAACAAACAATCAAAATAAGGGTGACTTGGTACACCCAAATGTTTCAAAAACTGTTTCAAAAATTGTTTCTAAAACTACAACAGATATTGATGGTCAGGGCTTTGTTAAGGTTGTTCACAACAACAGTAACACTGATGGTATTGGTACTGGTGTTTCCGGTTCTAACAGTCAGGCTAGTACTTCTTATGCTCAGGTGGTCTCCTCCAATGATAAAGCAAGTCCTTTTTTAGTGGACAAGAATGGGAACAAGAAAGTGCCAAAATGGTCTGGCAGGGTTCAGACTCGGAGCAGAGCAAGAGGCAAGAACAAGAAAAAGAACTGAGTTATGGCATTAATGTTTGTAATTTAACAGATAGCGAGTTGCCTTTTGACGTCATTTCCCTTCTAAAGAAAGGACTATCTTTTATCCCTTCAAACAAAGTTAACCTTCCTAAATTGATTATTGATTTTAAGTTGTAGTTAAGGAAATTGAACTTAAAATTTATATTTGACGGTATGTCTGAGAAAGTGGTGTTAAACAGTGGATGTAGTAAGAAAAGTACCTTTAATCCATTATTGAACACAATATTGAGTGTTTTTGGTAAGATTTGTGAACAAGATTTTAGGAAAATGGCTAAAAATAGCCATTATATGCCTAATTTATCTATTTCAGAATTGGAAGCACTTGATTTTTTGACCAAAAGTAGTGATTTAAGGGTCATGAAATCGGATAAAGGGGGTACTTTGGTCATAATGAAAAACTATTGATTATATTACAGCAATGAAGACACTGTTGAGTGATGTTTTAAGTTACAAAATAATGACACAGACTGACATCATTAGAAGTTTTGCAAAACTGGATGTGGTTTTATTTGATTTATTAAGTCAAAATAACATCACCTATTCAGATTATGACTTTATGTACACCGAATACCCTAGACTAGCTTGTATGTTTGGTATACCTAAGCTGCACAAGTTTGTGAATACACTACCTTTCAGGCCAATTATTTCAGCATGTTTTTCGAAAACAGAATCCATTTCAATTTGGTTAGACAACATCTTGAATCCTATAGTGCAAAAAATGAAATTTTATTTAAGGGATTCTTGACACCTGTTAGAACTATTGAGTACTGCTCAAGTTCAAGGATCTTGTTTTTATTTTGCATCTTTAGATGTAGTCTCACTGTATACTTGTACTGACCAAGGAAAGGGTGTAGAAATGATGAGAGATTATTTGCCGAACCACACAGATTTAGATAACATGGTTCACACAGTGTGTACGCTAATGGAGATGGTATTGGATGATAATTTCTTTGTATTTGATGGTATACAGTACAAGCAGGTTACAGGTGTAGCCATGGATTCTAGGGTAGCACCCAGTTTTGCCAATTTGGTGATGGCCATGTGGGAATTAAATAACTTAGTGTCAAACCCTTTGGCAAAACATTTATTGTTTTACAGACGATACATTGATGATTTGTTTATTTTATGGAATGGTGACTTTGATACTTTTTGTAGTTTCGTGGATAGTTTGAACATGTCTACTGACTTTTTGAATTTCACTATAGGACACTTGGTAAGACTTTGGACTTTTTGGACATTCATTTAAGTTATCAAAGAGAATACGCTCATTTTGAAAGTTGTATTTACAGAAAGTCTAGCTTTACCAATCAATATTTACACTTTGATAGTTTACATCTAGAATTTATGAAGCGTGGAGTGGTTAAGGGGCAATTAATTAGGTTAAGTCGACTTACCACTAACAATGACATTTTTAAAGAAGAGGCTTATAAGCTTAAGAGTTTTTTCATTGACAGAGGTTACGGTGAAGTTTGGCTTCAAAGAATTTTGGGAGAGGTTATTCTATTAAGAGACAACAAAGCAATTCCAATACTTAGGAAGTCAAACAATTCTATTTCAGTCAATGTTAATGTTATGGACACCCAAAATACATTATTCTATTTCGCATTTCCCATTCCTATAACAAATGAGATGAAAGTTATTAGAAACATTATTTCTGATAATTGGAAGATTGTCTTGGGTAACCATGATTTAAGTACTGTAATAGGTAAGTCTCCCTTGTTCACATACAAAAAAACATTAAATTTAAAATCTATATTAGAACATGACACTAGTTGTAGAATTTTGACTAACAAGTCAGTATTTGGCACTTTTCCTTGTGGAAACTGTAAATACTGCAGGTTTATTTCTGGGACTAGCTCAGTTTTCTTTAAACATCTGAATAAAGAATTTCACATGAGGGCACTACACATGTAAGATCAAGAATGTAGTGTACGCTGCTTTATGTAATTCCTGTGAACAGTTTTACATAGGGAAAACTATTAGAGCCTTCCATAAAAGAATCTACGAACATTTGTCAGCTATTAAAAACAAAGACTTTAAAAACGCCCTAGCCAAGCACGCAGATATATGTCCAGATTTTAAGAAATTCACTTTTTCAGTATCAGAAAAAGTAAATGATAGTTTATTCAGTGGAAACTACAAAGTTAAACTAGAATGTAGGGAAGCTCTGTGGCAGATCATGCTAAGAGCAGATGAATTTCCCGGTTTAAACAAAGCTATTAATATTAAATGTTTCCTGCAAGCACAGAGGCTTTAGTAGTAGTATGTATTATTATTATTATTATTATTACTTTTTGCTTTTCTGTGTCTGATGAATGAATTTTGTGACTTTTATTAAGTGACGTTTATTCAAGTGACACTCATTTGATTGAATTTTAAAACAAACAAACTATTTAGTTTATAAGTTGCAATATGTATTTAATTAATTGTTTAAATAGTGATTGGATCATTTGATCATGTGATTTTTATTATTTAGTATTTAAACTAACTGCTTTTATGTGTTTGTACTTTCTGAAGAAGTTCACAGTAATTAAAAATGGACGAAACGCATAATTTGGATTTTTATTCCTGACTGTCTTCACACTGTTTCATTTTTTGGCATTTTTGGAGTTTTATCAAGTTTTTGGTTGTTAACTGTTACTTTGGTATATAAATATATATATATATATATATATATATATATATATATATATATATATATATCAATAAAAAAATTACTCTTTTCAATAGATGCCAGGTATCTTTTACATCCACGTAAGCTACCAGCAACTGAAGCAGATGGGACCTTGGTTTAACATCTCATCCAAAGGATGGCACACTCAGGAGTGCAGTATCCCCCCTCCCTCCTTTACTGTGTTCAGTATCAACAGACCATCTGCCTCATGTGGGAATAAAACCCACAGTCTTCTGCACCAAAGTTGATGGGCTATCTCTTGCATAACTTTTGAAGCACTCCTGGGATGGATCTGTGGAATGTTACTGTAATCTAGGAACAAAATAATGAAAATGAATGGTCAGGTTACAGACCTGAGTAAGAATATATATTGAAATGCTTGGCAAACCCCACTGAAATACAATATTGCATATACCTCATTTGAAAAGTGAATTTATGCTCATTATTCAAATAAAGCAAAAGACCTGCATCCCATAAATGTATGTATGAGTAAAAGGAAAGATGGTATATAGAGGTAATTTGGTGATCATGGAAAAATATGCTGGGCGAGGTTGCAAAAATGGATAGACAAGTTTCTGTTTTTTTTATGCATATTATTCTTCATACTGAAAGGCTGGACCCCTCAATTTTAATAACAATGAGAATGTTTTTGCAGGCAGGATGACATTCAACAGAAAAAGAGTGAGTGAGAAAGAGAGAGAGAGAGAGAGAGAGAGAGAGAGAGAGAGAGAGAGAGAGAGAGAGAGAGAGAGAGAGAGAGAGAGAGAGAGAGAGAGAGAGAATCAAATATAAAGGAGTGGATGGTTTTATACTTGCCATGTTATTATAGAATGTCAATACAATCAGTGAGGCAGGGAGCAGCAGAGAAAGATTGATATAAGGGGCATAAAGAATAGATGCAAATAAGCTTATATTTTACATATGGGCTGTGACATGGTAGAATGAGGTAACAGGAAGTGTGAAAGTGGAGTTGTGAAGGCCTTTCTAAAAGGTTATTGTAAATTATGATGATTTCTGCTCTGCTCATCAACATTTGCCCTGATAAAGTATAACCACATTTTGTAGTGGAACTGTATACACATAGATAGATAGATAGATAGATAGATAGATAGATAGATAGATAGATAGATAGATAGATAGATAGATAGATAGATAGACAGATAGACAGATTTTATATATACATATATAGAGAGATATAGGTAGATAGATATAGAGAGATAGATTAGATATAGATATATACTGTATGTATTATATATATGTGTGCATATTCATATATATATATATATATATTATATATATATATATATATATATATATATATATATATATATATATATATATATATATATATATATATATACATACACACACACGCACACACACACACACACACACACACACACACACACACACACACACACACACACACACACACACACACACACACACTAGAATACAGTAAACTGGTCTTTGTGGGCACATTATACAAAACTGCAAAGACCTAGTATGCTACGTTAAGTGAAAGAGAAAAAACACACTTTGATTTAAAAAACTGAAACTGACTATAATAAATACTGGAGGAATCCTATCAAGGTATATCTTCAGCTGTTAACTCTAAGGATATGATATAAACAATCAATAAATTGTGGTATTAATAGTATATTCTAGGGACAGAATGGGATAATCAGGGGAAAAAAAGACTGTACCAAACTGATATAAGAGGTGCCCATGTTCCAAGACTGTATTGCATTATTATTCTAAGACAAAATAAAAAAAAACTGAGAGGGAATCATGCTTTGTAACATTTTAACATTATATATATATTTAATTATACTTTATCAGAGGTACATTTCCTATTTCTTTTGTCTTTTTCTTTAAGAAACAATTAATAGCGACTGGAGCAGCAAATGTGAGTTTCCGTTTTGGGAACTGGTGTTAGTTGACAATGTGTGTGTTAATGCTGAAGCATTAAAAATGGGAGTATTCAGAAAATGTGAACATGATCTCTAAGTCTGGAAATGAGTGTCAACTCTGCTGACCTGAATGACAGCTCCGTCAATACCCTTTCAACACATTTTATTGGAGTGTAAGGTCCCATGAGATAGGCCTTTCCAATACATTCTGCACAGCATCTCTGCACTGCGCAGACACACACACACACACACACACACACACACACACACACACACACACACACACCTACAGAAATGGTTTTCTGTAGCAGAGCTGTATAAGGACAGAGTATCTGTCAGAGCATTCAGTCTCTAAGATGTCCTATAAAGGGTCTCAGTGTAGTTTGCGTGTGACAACAGTCAGCATTATAGAAAATAAAGAATGTCATTTTCTCAGCTAGACATCTGGGTCATGACCTACTTTTCACAAACTAAATACCCTTTTGCAATATTTGGCACTATTAGACAGTATTTCAAATACATCCTCGGTTACACTTTGTTTTGCTCCACTGTTTTTAGAAAAACTGAATACACACCCCCCATACTCATTTATACATGGCCATGAATACACTATATTGGTTTTATTTCTACTTGTCACAATTATTATCAAAGTGTATGCTGTCTTTTGACAATGTTAGTTTTCCTTTTGTTCATTTACATTGTGGATGTGCTTTCAGTAAGCTTAGTCTCAAATAAATAGGCATATATCTGTCTACGGTGGGACTAAACTGATCAATAAAAGGCAGGCAGGCTGCTTCTAATCAAGTCATAAAAAGTGTCAGTCTTCAGCATGTGCTTTTGTTGCTGCTGGTACCATCTCTGCAGTTAAAATATTACTTTAAGACTGTCTTTGCATCATTCAAAACTGCTTTTGATTGTATTTCAGTCCTAATATATATGATGATATGCAAAATTAAGTTGGTAGAGTGTTTGTTTATATTGTGCACGTGTAACATAGCCAATATTATTTCAAGACCAATTAATGGTCCTGACTTTTTAAGACTGTACATAACCCATAGTGCACTGCATTTTCTAAGCTATTCTCAGTTGTTTTGAGAAGACTGAAATGAAAATATAGTTTGTTGAAAGTAAAACACTCCTGTTTAACTACACTGATGATGTATCCTGACATTTCTAACATGACCACCAAGTATGGCTGGGTAAACATTGGTGCTGTGTGTGAAAATGTGAAATCTTTTTAACTCTGTTTCAACTGTATGAATCAAAAATACACAATTTGATCTTAGAAGACATTTAAACATTACATTTTTAAAAAAGGCAATATATTTGAATTTAGTCAACACTGTTTCTAAGTCACAATAAATACCACAAATTAAGATTCTTCTGTGGCACATTGAACACAAGAAAGTGTGTTTAAATTATCATAGAAATGGAATTGTTAAGGCACCAGAGAGACAAGAGTCAAGGTGAGTCAGACGGGTGCATTTCTCATTCTGCTGGCTAAATGTTTTGCATTCATCTATGCCATCACTTTCTTAGTTTATAACTTCTGTGCCAAATCGTATAGTGACACCCTTCCTTCCTAAATCTCTTGAGGTATATACTAACAACAGAAAACAACATGGATACAACCAACGTGAAAGAACAAGAAATGACGCTTGTTCTTTTCATCTAACAGTAACCTGCCTCTGGCACATTTTACTTCAATTAGTAAACAAAATTATTACTGACAGTGGACGAACCACTGCGGATTTACTCAAGCTTTTGAAATAAGTATCTGTCAGCAGGGAAGCATCTTCCACTAGCTAATGGGGCAATACAATTTCTGTTGAACTGTTGATAATAAAAGAAATGGTTCCATTACTTGGATTCCATAAGATTCATTCACAAAACTTAGAATTAGTTTGGAACCTGTACAATAGCCACTGCAGTTGTAAACCTTTCTATGATCGTGTTAAGTAAAGCATGGAGATAGGAAAAAGAGTTTTACTGTCATAACATCAGTAGTCAATTGAAAGGTGGTCACAACTGTTAAGACTGATAGACATCACAGCAACACACCTACCTTGGTTGGAAGTCTGCTATTTTTTTCCAGTCATCCTGGTCTCATTTTTTTTCTATTTTTTATCCAGATAAGCCCACTGGATGCACAAGCCCTTTTCCAGAGGCAAACTGGGAGGAATAGAGCCTTGTAACTTAAGTTACAAGGAGATGCTTGTTAGCAGCTCAGTGCCTTAAACCTCTGCACTAATTGCCAGTTTTCCTGTTCAGATATGTCCTGCTATTTCTATGGACTTGTAAGTCCTATATGGCTCACTTATTTTGAAAGCTGTCTCTCTTAACAGATATTCCAGTGGCTAATAATTATGTCTGTAACATTTTGCACCTAAGAATCCTAAACCTAAGAAGTATATAAGCTCAGAGTGTTTTAATAATTTTCATACTTAAAAGTAGTGGGTTAGCATTTTTGCTTATGGTTAACGTACCTTTCTGACAAGTCAGAAAAGTAATAAGATTTACAATTAAAAAAACACTTGGTGACCAATTTTATTTTGCCTCATTGGCTGTTACTACATTAATTTCTTACAAAGATCTTAAGTGAAGTTGAAAATGTGAAATGTAATTCAAATATTCCTATGTTTCCCTAAAATTAGACTGCACTCTGGTGATGCTCTTTGATGACGGACTAAACTAAAATAGGGCAACACAGATGTTTGATGCTTCAAAGGCTTAAACCGAACTTCTGCGAAGTTAGAATTCAGTGCTTGATTTACAATAACTCCAGACACAAACCTAATGATATGAGCAAATTAATCCCAGCATATAGGTGAAGAGAAGACTGACATTTGTTTTAATGCATTGCCACCACAGTGGCTTAAATTCATGTACATTGTAGCCTTCTGAAGGAGTAAGTCAGTGTTTTCTTAGGTACTTAAAATATGTTCCCATATCAGCATTTCTTGTGAAAATCTGCACCCACTCCTATTATATCAACTTTCTCTTATTTAAACAGAATTCATAGCTGCCTTTCCCCATTACTCAGTCTTCCTTAGCTCCTTCTAACCTCTAGTACTAGGACGCCGAGACTATTTTTGTCATTTGCATCTGGAAGGGACATTTGGCTCTAAGAACATTAAGATGTGCAGGTGAGACTACTTATAACATCTTGCTGGGGATTTGCTATCTCTTGAAAATTTCTGCTGGAGCTACCTCTTCAAGAACACCATTTGTTGCAAGTCCATATCAGTAGTATTTACATAGGCATTGTGACAGTTTCACTTACTGTCAACTGATTACCCCATTTCACCTTTACTGCAAGCTTTGTTCTCTGCCAAGTACCTTCTCTGTCATATTTATTCTTTCTTTGCTTAACTCATCATGATGTTTGCTGCTTTCATCTAACTTATGTACAGTTTATTATCAGTCACTTCATATAATGCATGTACTAAAGCAGACAGGAAGTAAGTAAATAAGAACCACTGGCCTCCATCCCTTGTCCACATTCTTCCCCCTTATCCTCCTCCCTCACAAACTGTGGCACTTTAAAGCTCTCTTCACTGTAACATACATGTTATGTTTTTTTTTTAAAGTCTTAGAATCAGTTTGACAGTATTGTCAGGTAAATATTTCCATTATGTCCCCACCCTTTCCCAGGGGCGGCTCGTGGTATTGGACTGCCGGACTGCAGCCCTCCCACCTTAGAAATAAAAAAGAAAAATCTTTAAAACTAAAAACTAAAAAACAAACAGGAAAAAAAAAAAAAAGCGAGTCCCGACTCCTCTGCGCATGCGCAGACATTTGATGACCTCAGACTGCCTTTATCAGCAGTCCGGATAGGGATAGACAGGTACCCAGCAATCATTGCTGCAAATGCACCCAAGATGCAGTGCGGGGACGACCGCACAGAAGAGGAGGTCCAGACTGCTTCGGCTGCAGGCAGATCCAATCAGGACTGAGAGAGGTGAGCTGCTCTCGTGGGACTTTTATTGCCCGGGCTCATTCAGGAGGTAGGTGTAGCAGGTTTTGGTCGCTGGCTGAAGTGCTGCTGCTTGGATTACTTCGTTTGGTCGCTGGGTGGGACATACATCAGGTAAGTGTGTGCTTCGATTACTTCAGGTCGCTGGTGTAGTTTTGCTGCTTGGAAGGTCGCTGGTGTAGTTTTGCTGCTTGGAAGGTCACTGGTGTAGTTTTGCTGCTTGGAAGGTGTGTGTGTGTGTGAATGGTCTATACCCAAAATGTATGTTGAGTGTTTTGCTGTATCTGGATGCATGCATTTATGTTGAGTGCTGGGTTGGTGGAAAGTCTGTGCGCGTATGTGTGTGTATGCTTTGTATATGTGTTTGCAATGAGCGTGTTTTGTGAAGAGCAGGCTAGTTGATATGCGTGCTTAGTCAACATGTTTTTTCCTTTAATAAGTGGCTTTTGACTAGCCTATGCTCATTAAGTGGACTAAGTTGCTTGTGGCTACATAGTATATAAAATATATAATCATAAAAGAAGAAAATGACCAAGTGTAAGCCCTGTGTTTCTCCAGCAGAAAAGTACAAAAGTCAGCAAAAAGCTACAAAAGAGCCACATGCAATCAGACATTGTTTATTATAATCCAACAAGCTTTAAACTTTCACACAAAAATGATTTATCAAATTGAATGAACTTGATAAATCATTTTTCGCAAAACCTTAAAAATTATTAGACTATAGTAAGCACTGATTGTCCGTGGTTCCTGTGTACCTTTTTGTTTTATGTAAAAGATGGAATTGTTCCTTAATTAGCATTATTTATTAGGATAGGTTTCCTTAATTAGCATTATTTATTAGGATTGGTTTATTACGACTTACTGCTCCATCTGTATTAAGCATGTACTATTTTTGCATTAGCTGAATTTTACATTTTTTTAGTGCTAAGATTTGATGTTAATGAGGTAGCACTAGCATTCCTGTAACACTGCTTTATGTTCAGTGCTTGTATATCCTTATTGCCCAGTCTTGGTTTGTTTATTTTATTTTCATTTAGTTAACTGGCTGAGTTGACTGGTCGGTAGACCCTTTTCAGCAGCAATCCATGCCATTAGGGCAAGAACACATACAAGCAAAGCAAACAGCATAATAGAATTTCTGTAAACAGTAGTGAAGTACAGTTCACTGCAAACTGACATTACATAATGGCATACTTAAAACAGGCTTGCCGTTATTTTTATCATGCAACAATTTTAACTTTGCTGTACATAATTTTTAAAAATCAAACAGCCAGGTTTAGAATTTACATATTTTCATTTTACAATTGGTGCACTGTTTGCATAGCAGTTAAAGCAAACAGTCATATGTAGTATTTACATATATTTATATTTGACATTTGGTATACTGTGTGTTTGCATGGCAGTTTGTATAAATGGCAACTTAAATCATTCATTTGTTGGACTTAAATGTTATATTCTGAACTGTACTATAAAGCTCGCTGAGGCAGGCTAAATTGCTGACTTTACATAGTGTGTCTTGTTGTGCTTATGATCATCTTTAATGCTTATCTTTAAAGTTAGCACTTTTATAAAGTTTACTTTTAGTTTAAATTTAAAAAGCTCTAGTATGTTTTCTGCTCTTATATCTAGTGGGTTCCAGTTTGGACAGTGCTTGTTCTCCCACTGTTGTTTTTAATCTTGCTCTAATAAGGATCTGAGCTTCATGTGTGGTTTCTCCTAGGTTGCAAGTTTGTTCTTTGATGTTAAAGGTTCTTTTTTATGGGGAGGCATTGACCAAGCTTAACTAGTTTTAATACCTGAAGTCCAATGAGATGGTTTCCATGGCTATGTGCTAGGAGCTCAGTTATGTGTTTTGAACCATTTGAACTGATCCATCAGAATATGGGGATGGGTATTGTAGCCAGTCAGTAATGCAAATCTACAGATTTTATTTATTGTTTAGGTTACAGCTGAACAATCTCTGTTACTAGGTCCATCTCACTTGCTTATTAGGAATATAGAATACATGGCTTCAGCCTTGTAGCCCAGCATGTAAAATGTCCCAGTTGCTGTTATATACTGGTGGCTAGAGAGAACTCAGGATACATGGTGGTGGTTAGAGAATACCTCAGGCTTGAACCCTGTACCTTGGGTGAAAGTAGCAAGGGCCTGAATTTCCTACCCACCACCATTTGTGAAAAATGTGCAGCTTTGTGCCTCATATTTGTTCTGTTCCTCATAAAATGTGTGGTTTCTGGATTTTTAATTCATTACATAGTTGGTGGTGCAGTGGTAGCATTGTTGCCTAGAGGTTGTCTGGTTTGATTCTTGGCCGGTGTGCCTTCTGTGTGGAGTCTGCATGTCCTCCTTGTGTTTGTGTGGGGGTGCTCTGGTGTCCTCCCATCTTACAAAGATGTGTCTGGAGTGTTTCTCCCTGGGCCCCTGCTGAAAATTGGCTTTTGTTCCAAGTCAGACATTAATGGTTAACAAATGTTAAATAAAAATGACAGGGATTTGAATTTCAGACTTCATATTCTCCAGAAAGTACATGGCATTGGTAACACACAACCTTTTATTCTAGCAATTTTCTAAGTTTATAAGACAAATATTTGAAATGTGTCCCTATTTTTGGGACTGTTTTACCCCATTATTGGCTTTGTTCAGGTCTTTAATTGCTAAGAGGTTGACAGCTATGATGAGAACTGAATTCAATAAATGGTAGCCATTTAAGTTTAATTCTTCCTTTCTTTCACAAAACAGCTGATTTGCCATAGTGGTATGTTGCTCTGACTGTTTTGCACAGGGTCCTGGGCTCACGACTTGGCAGTGAAATGTATGGTATTAACACAGCTGTTTATTCTAGCAACTTTCAAAGATTATGCAAGCAATGTTGAAAATGTGTCCCTGGTTTTTCGGCTTTTGCCCCCACAATAAATTTTGGCTTTTTCCAGATTTCTTGTGCTTCAAAGTTCAGAGATACAGCTGAGTGTTGAGCTGATTTTTCAAGGAACTGAGAGCTGCAGGGGAAGAGAAGTTTAGTGCTGCTTAGGGTAAGTCTGCTTGTGTTGTTAATAGCACAACAGGTAGTGTGCTTGCTTTTTGATGCAGAAGTCTGTGGGTTCTACTCCCACGGTATGTAGATTTATTGCTGATACTGTATTGTGTTGTAAAGGGGGTGGATGCTACAGTCCTTTTTGGAAAGATACCTAGTAACTATGAACCTGTTATCAGTTTGCTATCCATTCCCTATTGCGGTATTACTAGCTTATCATTTTTTTAATACATGCAACATAGGCAATTTATTCTTCAAGGGCAACAGGCACTTTATTTGTAGATGAAACAATGACATATAAAGTTGTTTGCTAGCAGCAACCTCTTTATTAGTTACAGATTTCTTTAATGTGGATTTTACTACTTCAGAGTGTGCATATTTGCTGATACTGGTGGGCTATAGAAGGTTGAGTAGACGTTTTATGATGGAAATGTTCTGAATTGGGTGGTTTTGTCATCGGTGCATGCATTTTGTTTGTTTACTGGAAAATGTTCAAAACAATAAATTTAAAATGCCCTCTAACAACTGTACTATATTGTACAAGGAATATAATGTAATACAGTTGGGAAGGTGTATCAAAGAGCATGTGTATGTTTCATGTTCAAGGGGCCTATGATTTTGAAAACAGCCCAGAGTTAATCTTTATCTGCCACTGGCAAAATGTATTTTCTTTGAATGTGGGTTTCAATGCATGTGAGTTTCAAGGGCAGAGAAGTTTTAATGCTAACTCTATATTTTCATTGTGAGACTGCATTGCTTTGTTTAACAGATATCTATTAAGGTTTGTGTGTAAAATGCAAAATAAAACTTTCAAATGAAATCTAAATCATCGCAGAAGTAAAGCAGTATGCACATTACAGTGTTTATGGTAAATGGGGCAAAATAACCAAGGAATGGGACATTGGAATGGCTGCAGGGGGGAGGCTCCATTCGACCATGATTTTGTAAGGGGGGGAAGGGTAGCAAACTCAGACAGCCCCGGTTGAACTATACCTCTCAGTTGTCCATATTTTTGCAGAATGAATAGATATTTGCTTCTTATTTTTGGTTTGTTCCTCATAAGATTTGTGGTTTTCTAGCAAATAATTTAGGAATTGTCACTAAATGACAGACATTGAGTTTCAGACTTCATAACCTTCAGAAAAATGCATGCTAATGCAAGACCTGTTATTCTATCAACTGTCTTAAGTTTATACAAGAGCAATCTTTAGTAGTGTTTGTATGTTCCCCCAATATATTTGGCCTTGTCCAGATTTCCTGCATTAAGAGGTTGAGAGGTACGTGCAAATTGCTTTGTAGAATTAGGAATATCCAAACCTCTCAATTGTCCCCAATTTTGGCTCAAAATGTTGCTCTCCCCTAATAATCCCTCCTCAAAATGGCAATTTTGGAAGAAAATGTGGAGGGTTTACAATTATATACAACTGTAATGATCAGAGTTATAGATTACTTTTATTTCAGAAATGCATGTAGATGCTCTTATTTTGTTAGCTGCTCAAGTTAACAGTGTTAATATTAAAAAGGTGTCCCTTTTTTGACAGGTTCCCAGCTGTATTGTGTGGCAACTTTATATTTTTGCATCACATTTTTGGCCTGTTTTTCATAAAATTGTGGTTTTCTGGCAAATTAGTGGCAAGTCATTAAAGACTGAAGTTAGAAAATAATGGCAGACATTTGAGTTTCAGATTTTATACCCTTCAGAAAATTCGTACTAATGCAAGATCTACTACTGTTCTATTATCTAAGTTAATAAGAGCAATATTTAAAATTTGTCCTTATTTTTGGGCCTGTGTCCCACTTCTAGTTCTATGTATGGCTTTGTCCAGATTTCTTGCTCTGAAGTTGAGAGGTATGAGTGTCAGAGCCATCACTGTCAGCCAGAGACATTTCAAATTATGACATACTTGTTGCACCCCACTCCCCATTGTAGTGGCTCTGGATGTGTCCAAGGAAGGCAAGGAGCAGTTATGCAGTGTAAGTGTGCAGAGTATTCCCCCATCCAAGGTAGACCACAAGTACGACCGTGGCTTTTCATCTGTCCTTGATTTTGCAGAATGCTCTGGTTTTCTGTCAGATTTTTATACTGTTTATTTATGCTTATTCAGGAAATGCATGCTGTCACAGTGCCCTGTTGCTCTATTTAAGTAGCAATGATTTAATGAGCATCAGGTAAGCTTGTCGGAGATTGTAAGATGCAAGTAAGCTTTAATAAGCATACTGTTAAAGAATTACCAGCATTGAAAGCCTTTTCGTTGTTGCCATGCAGAGAATATTTACATAACTAGATAATGTATAAACCTTGGGTATTGAAATGCATATGACAGTATTTGTAATAAAAGGACAATATTACAATATTTTCAGAAGCTCATTACATTTATTGGATACTTGCAGTCATCTTTTGTTGGAGACTTGCAGTCATCTTTGCAGGCTTACCCGTAAAATAAACAGAATGCCAATCTATCATGTGTGGTCCATAACTTGTGCAGGAATCCTTTAAGCAATTTATCTTGAGCTTGTTTCCTGTTTGCTGTTCATTTTTTACTTTGATCATGTCTTCCCGATGAAACAAGTAGATAGTTGTGTCAGGCAGCAGGTCTTTTTTGGATAAGAAACATTTTTTACAAGGGGGGGTATCACAGAGATTGCTACTTTCAGCATGTTACTTGTTAATTTTATAAAGCTGAATATAAATTATAATTAGAACTGCAGTGCAAGGAGTAGTGGTTTGAGTTGAGTGCTGCTTGTTTTTAATTCTTGATTTTGACAGGCATTCCAGTAATGTATTTAAAAAGTAATTTATTTTTTCATGCCTCACAACCTGTTTCCATCTGGATATTAAGTAAGTTGTCATGTACCCAATGCATTGAAATATTTTTTTCTTCTACACTTCATTTTGTCTTGATTGGACTCTCATAATGACTGTTTGTTTGGCACCCAGGGCAGCATATTTAATTAAAATTCCAGTTGTTGTGGTTTTGAGCATAGCTCCACCCCTTTCTAGTTAACCACACCCCCCATTGGCCCCACCCATTCAGCTGTCTCCTGCAGCCCTCCTTTAATTTGAAGTCACCAGCCGCCACTGCCCTTTCCTTGAAATAGTAATTTGTTCATCAAGTCTGATATGTTTCCCATCACTTGTCACCTATGACTCTTCCTCATCTTCTTCCTCCTTTCTTACAAAATGCAAGGCTGTAACTCTAGACTTGAGCATTATGTCATCTGAGTCTAAATCATATTTTTCCTTTCTCTCCTAAAAAGTACATATATCGAGTTTCTTAAGCCTCACTTCATATCCCTCTCCTCCTCATCTGCACCTTCTCTAGGTATGTTAATCTTGCACTTCTCTCTCTCTCTCATTCTCTCACGCTCCTTGAAGACTATCCAGAACTACAAAGAGTACACTGGATGTAAGCATTTTAATGCTATGTAAAGAAGAAGCAAGAACTCATGTCATCCCAGAATAATCCAAGCTACTAGCAAGACTTGACAATATTCTCACTACCTTAGCTGCTGTCTTCCTTGTCTGTTTCAGTAATATTTATGAATCATGTTTTCAGGTTTGCATTTGTCAGTATGATTCCATTAATGTATATATATATATATATATATATATATATATATATATATATATAGTGTGTGTGTGTGTGTGTGTGTGTGTGTGTGTGTATTACTGGCAATGTGTGAAAAGCGGTATTCTATACAATGCCTAGACAATGTATACAATGCCGAAAATGGGACGTCAAAGTATGAAATTCAACATATTTCATATATTTCCTAGGCATTCTATACAATGCAAAAAGGCAAACTGGCATTGTATAGAAAAAGCATATTCCTGCCAGAATACTTCAGCCAGTGGCGCCTGGATCTTTGTCTGCCCGTATGGAAGCATGTGTGCTGTGTGGAAGCATGTGTGCTTGCTGTGCTGCCACAGAGACTGGTCCATACTGTGCTGGGTGAAGATGGGAGAAGAGAGTGTAGTGTACAGGCAAAAATCACGACATGCTGACATGCGAGAACGGTTCTACAAACAACTGTCTCAAGTGTGAGCCAACGCTGCTAAAAACTGTGTTTTTCTAAAGGAAGCCACTTACGAAAACTTTGTGAATGATGTAATAAAAGCTAAAATGACTACTAAGAAGGAACCACGGGACTATTGGCTGCTGAAACACTACGATGTAATGGTGGTAGAGAACAAAAGTAAGTTGATTTATCCTGTTAAAGAAGGCATCAGTGCTATCCAGTTTTACATCAGTGACTCTGAGTTATTTGACGCACTTCATGATGCTCATTTGGCCATTTGCCATGGAGGACAGGACAGAATGTTGAAAGAACTTTTACCCAAGTACAAGAACATTACTCATCATGATATTGAACTGTATATTCACCTTTGTGAGCCATGCCAGAAGAAACAAAAAGGTGTCAAAAAAGGCGTTCTGGTGAAGTCTACATTTTTTTCTGAATTCATTTCCCATTGTCAGGTGGATCTAATCAATGTTAAGTTCCATCCTGACAGGGAACACAAGTTTATAATGGTGTACCAAGATCATCTCATCTAGTTTGTGGTTCTCAGGGCTCTGAGTTCAAAGACAGCTGAAGAAGTAGCTTACAACCTGATAGACATATTTATGTTGCTTGGAGCACCATCAATTTTACAGTACGACAACAGTTGAGAATTTGTGAATAAAGTGGTGAGCAGCGTGAAGGAGTACTGGCCAACTTTGAAGATTGTCCATGGGAAGCCAAGCCACTCAAAAAGCCAGTGGAGTGTTGAACGAGCTAACCAAGACATCAAAAATATGCTGTCTACTTGGATGCAAGATGAAAAAAGTGACCGCTGGAGTGAGGGAATACGGTTCGTCCAACTTATGAAAAACAGGACCTTTCATTCTGGGATTCAGAGAACACTGTATGAAGATCTCTTTGGCTACAAAGCTAAAGTGGATCTCACAACATTTTCCCTACTCCAAGATGTTTTACAAGGTGTACAGACAGAAGAAGAACTGGAGAAAATAATAGAAAGTGTACAAACAATACAGCTGGAAGAAAAAGATCATCCAATGGAAGAGACGGAGGCTATTGCACAAAATATGGATGAGAATGCAATCCACAATGAAGGAAACCAAAGTGGCAGTGAAGACATGGATAGTGAAGAACCTTCCTTTCTGCCATGTGTTGTGTCTGCTTAAAGGAAAGCAGTGGTGCCCATACATGCAGAAAGTGTGGCCGAAACATTCATGCAATCTGTGGGCATGCTAATAAAGACGATGGTAGTGAGGAAATGGAAGGTTATGAGGTTAATATTTTGTACACTATTTGCTTCAATATTGAGAATGCTGTCGAAGGTAAGAGACAATTGAAATCGAATCTGGAAGTACAGGCCAAAAAAATGAAAACGAACTCTGACAAAATATTCCCTCCTGCATCTTTGGGGGACACTGTGCGAGTTCCTTTCCCCGATGTTGACAAGGAACACAGTGATTCACGCAATTTGTTGGCAGTTGTTATGAGTGTGACAGAAGACGGCTTTTATCGACTTGGAATTGCACAAGGAATTTTGAACCAACTCTATGCAAGATCACAATTCACTGTTGTGCAAAGGACTTACTCAGGGCTGAAAATGTTCCTGACTATGAAATACCTCTTTGATCTGCTGCTATCACTCAGTCCACAGGAAGCGGCCAAGGATTTGTGAGGTGTATGTGCAAGACAAAGTGCCAAAATATTTAATGCCTTTGTGTAAAAAAGAAAATTAAGTGTAATTCAAAATGCCATTCTAGCCTTCCTTGTTGCAACAAGTAAATCATGACAGTTCTGATTCTCTTGTTCTCCCAGTACGAATATCCTGTAGTTTATTTTTGATTTCTTCTTTAATTTTCAGACATTTTGTTATTAAAGAACTTTCCAATGTGCACATTTGACACTTTGCCTAAAATAGTACTTGTCATTCTTTATAATGCCTAGGTGTTTTATGCAATGCCTAGGAAAAGTATGTAACAACACAGATATTTCATACCTTGCCTAAAAACGGCAGGCATTGTATAGAATACCTGCTTTTCACACATTACTGGTAACTTATATATATATATATATATATATATATATATATATATATATATATATATATATATATATATATATATATATATATATATATATATATATATATATATATATATATATATATATATATATATATATATATGTATGTACATATATATATATATATATATATATATATATATATATATATATATATATATATATATATATATATATATATGTGTGTAGAGAGAGAGAGGGAGTGAGAGAGTTAAATATATACCACATTATCATGAAATTGTTTTCCACCAGCCTGAAAGAGCCAACTGTCTTCACTCAGTACTTCTCACACCTGTAATTCTTCATAGAGTCATAGAATCATAGAATCATACTAATGCAAGGCAAATGGGCCATGTGACCATTTACATCTTACTAGTACCCAACCACAGATCTTACTGGATGTTTTCAAATAAATATAGCCCAGTCATGCTGAAGGTGAATTTGTGAATACCCATCCAATTGTCTGATTTTTAAAGGAAGACCATGTTTCATGGATTGATCTGGAGTAGAAGTTAGTTCCAGAGAAGAGTTAGTCATTCCATGACAAAGCTGTCTATCCACCTTGATTTGTTTCTCTGCTGAAGCAGGTTCAGATCTCTGGTCCTATTGTTTACTGTATTGCTTTATTTGTAGAGATATAAGAGGTCTTGGACTTCCAGATCCTAAATGGCCCAAAAAGCAAGCCACAGATCACCCCAAGGAGTATATAAGGCACAGAACACCATGACAGAACTTCCATCTGTTTGCAGCTCAGGTCTTTGGACTAATGATCTTTTTTGTTAGGAACCTCAGAGGTCTCTCCAACTTACTACTATGTCTAGCAAGATACATCCCAAAGGGACATTGTGTTCTATTGATAGACCTGATTGGTATGGATTATAAAGAAGTTAGGACTTATATGGATCTAGAAGAGATACCTATTGCAATCAGCTGCACCAGACAGAAGATTTCTTAACAGCTGTAGCAATATGGTGATCAAAGGAGAGGAAATGATCTATCCATGTTCAAAGTCTCTCACATCTTCATTTTAGAGTGGGATGTTGTCAATACTATAAACTGGGTTGAGCGATTGTTTACCAAATCCAGCATGTTGTACTTTTTAGCATTTAGTTCTAGCACATTGTCTGTGCACCAGCTATTAACATTTGAAGTTGAAGTTGCAGTTTTTGCATGTCAGAAGGGAGTTTGAGGATGATTCCCAGACTATCATTCACAAATTTTGCTAACCAGTGAGCCTGTTTTTAACTAGACAGCCTGTTTTTTTTTTCATTTGTAGATCAGAGAATTGTATATCAAATAGTAGAAGACCCTGTACAGATCCCTAAAGGAATCCACTGGTTACCTTTATGCTTTCTGAGAATACTTTTGCCACTTTCACTGTGGTAGTTCTGTGCCTCAGACAGTATGCTATCCACTTAATGTAGAGCTCAGTTTGGAGCATATTTAGCTTGTTAATTATGTTAGCATGTGATATGGTATCAAATGCCTTAGCAAGGTCAAGTTACACTGTATGGACAATATGACTGCTGTGCATAGCTTGTTTTACCTATTCAAAGAAGGTTAACAGATTCACTAGACAGGCTGTACCCATAACAAAGCCAAAGTGCAGAGGTTTACGTTTTATAAGATTTTAAATATTGTACTTTATCAAGTCAGGCATGACCCGTTCCATGGCCTTGCAAGTGCAGTTCATCAAGCTATTGGGTCTGTAATTTCCAAGGTCTGTGATGGTGCTGCCCTTGTGAAGTGGCATCAAAGCTGCTAAATGCCATACCTCAAGGACAAAGCCAGCGGTTAAGCTCAGGCTGAATAGCTATAGGACTGGATCTGCTAGTGCATGCTCAGTGCTCTTCAGCAAGCATTCGGGTATGTTATCAAGCATGTATTTTTTTTTATTTTGGAAAGGACATTTAGCAAGAATTCTTTTGTAATAGGGAGTTTGGGACCTTTGGGAAAATGTTGGTTTTGAATAGCTACCTCTGTGGTGGAATTTGCACTAAATTTGTGAACTAATATATTTGCGATATCTACTGGTTCCAAGTAGATGGTGGCATTCTGAATAAGTTCAGAGCAATGTTGGGTATTATTTCATAATTTCCTGATGTAACTAAAAAAATGTGTGTAATTATCCTTAGCTTCCAGTGCTAGTCTAAGTTCATGAGATGCCTTTGTCTTCCTGAATGTAATTTTCAGTAGTGTCAATAATTTTTTGATGTTGACCTTGATTTATGTTTTTTTAGTTTTGCTATATATTCTAAGAAGCTTTTTCCTTTTATTGTACTGCATATTTATGCATGTAGACCACCAAGATAGTTTGCTCTTGAACTTCCTATTTTGTTTGGTTAGGAACTGTTAGATTAATACATTGATCTAGGTCATCATAGAATTTATTCAGATAACTGCTAGCCATGTCATTATTCAAGGGATTACAGTTAAACTTGGATTTTTAAACTTTATCACATAATCGTAGGAGGTTAGTACATTTACAGTCTTTAAATACTGTGACATGTACATTTCATTTGTTTGGGGATTTTGAAGTAAAGTTTACCAGTTTGTCGTCAGACTTACCTGGGGAGAGGCATAGCAGTGGGGTAGGATATATAGATATTATATTTGTAAGGACCAGGGCAAGAACATGTTGTCCTCTAGTAGATTCTTTGACTATTTGGTCCAGAGTGTTCTTGTTTATGAACTGAAGGAATTTGGGGGTATAACATAAATTTGAGATATAGGTATAGGTAATCCCAATTTGCTGAAGGATAGTTAAAGTCTCCCAGGATGATGGAGTTCCTGTGTATTTGAAGTTCACCCAGAATATTTAGGAATGAAATGTGGTTTTCAGGGGATATTGAGAAGGTCATGTCACATGCTGTGATCTGATAATTAGTTTTATTTAGTATGATTTGTATATCAGTAAGATCAGTTTGTGGGTCTCTAGGAATCTGCATCTATAAGATGTGGTCGTTAACAGATAAGTATACTCCACTGCAGTTCCCATAAAGGTATGTTAGGTGCAAAGCCCTGTCATAGATGGAGTGTTTTCAACATCAGTAAGAATACACATAGGAATATGCTCCAATTGCAGGAGGGCCTCAAGGTCAGACAGTTTGTTATTTAGACTCCTAGCACTGAACAGCATTTTCTTGATATTCAATATAAAACAGGCAAGCCTCTGAGTAGACAAGGGAACCAAATAAAGTAGATAAATAATAGTCTGAAGAAGCGAATGTTATTTGCAAAAGCGCTTACTTTTTGTAATAAATTTCTTCTGCAATAATTTCCTGCTGTGTGGAACCACTTCTGTTTTTATTTTTACTTTCTTGATATTGTCTGGTTCTTGATTTGTTTTGTTTTTTTAGATTGTGAGGTCCATTAGATGGACTTTGCCTAAAAGAGGCACTATAGGGACAGCAAGAGCTTTAGCCAGT
This sequence comes from Protopterus annectens, assembly GCF_019279795.1. Taxonomy (NCBI): domain Eukaryota; kingdom Metazoa; phylum Chordata; order Ceratodontiformes; family Protopteridae; genus Protopterus; species Protopterus annectens. The sequence goes on along the minus strand of NC_056731.1, from coordinate 1,221,883,984 downwards.
ATATGAAAGCCTTGGAATGAGAGATGCAACCCATCCTTGGAAAAGCAAGCAAAGCTGTGTAACAACTCATCCCAAGCAGATACATTTGTACCCCCCCTTGAATGACATCATTTATTTAGCCAGCTGTTAAAATCAATCATTTTTTTCTTTGTACCTCGACATCATTCTTGGAGAAAGAAGGATTATGTTCAGTACTAGGATCTTCCCTGCATTTGTTACATGCATGGGGAGCTCAGAAATGTCTATTTGCATACCCCTCCAGTTTATGCATGCAAATTAATTTACAACAACAGGGACATTCACCATTTCGTAGTCATACTTGTTCAGTTTGATAGTCTTGAGGGCTCTTGCACATCAGATTTCTTGCTACCCAAAAGACAACTCACAGTCAGCCTATTTTTTTTTCCAGGATTGTGAGAGCAGACTTACTTTGTGTGCTTGTTACCCATTAGCAGTACATTTTAATTACTAAAGGGGTTTTGGTTACTAGTTTTGAGATGAGTTTGTTACTGGTGACTCTTAGCAATGGATGTGGTAGTATGTGTTGTAGTGTTTGATTTCTGCTGAGTTCTAGTCTTGTTTGATCTTGGAGGCTAAGGCAGTGACTTTTGCACAGTCTCACTGCATGTTAACATTCCAGGATTTGTATGGAATGCAGTCAAGGTGTGTGGTGCTTATGGACTGCATTGATGTGCAAGAGTGGTGCCTCTATCTCAGCTAAACATTTGCATCTCTCACAGATAATTTGAGATGAGGTAATAGTTCATTCTCTGTGAGCATCAGACAATTTCTACATTACCTGAGTAGACCAAGTGTTGTGAGGCTGGCACATGAGAGAAGATAATCTGGATGACCTTGCATGTAGTCTAGAGGTATAGAAATATGGGATATAAGACTTATTTGGCTTGTTTGAATATTTGCAGTACATTTAATAAATATTGTCAGGGCTGACTATGGTAGAAACAGTTAAATCAATTTAGCACAGTCTTGAAATCAGGAGTAGCACCATAGTACAGCATGCTGCTGGGTACGGCTCTATCTAGTCTTACTAAGAGTAAAACTCCACTTGAAATGCATGTGTCTATTAGAGGTTTGCACAGCACTGTATGAAGCACAGCTCAGCATAATCTAGCTGAGACGTGAAGTCAAAGAAATCAGTCAAAAAAAAACTTTAACTTCAAATTCAAAGAAAAAACAGTAAATGTGCAGGAAAATGATAGAACCCACTTAAAACTTATTTAAATAGCTAGGCATAACACAGGACCCACACAAAAAAATCAGCGCAAACAGTAATTAGCTGTAACTTCAGATTCACAGAAATAAACAGTGAAATACAGAAAAAAATTATAGGTACCACTGAAAACTGATTTGAATGGTTAGACAGCATTAAGTAAAGTAAAATAAATGTATACCCCTGCTTCTTGAATGTTAAATTGTCACCAAAGCAGTCGATGAAGGTAAAACAGTGCATACCTCAACCTGACAAAAGCTTTTGATGCAATTCCTCACCCAGCCATAGTAGAAAAGCTAAATAAACTGGGACTAGACCCCCTATGCCACTCATTGGATCGCTTACTGGATCACAGATAGGATGCAGGAAATCAAAATACAGAAAGTTACCTCCATAAAGAGACCAGTTACCAGTGGAGTCTCCGAGGGTTTTGTGCTGGGACCTGTCTGGAATCTACTTTTCCAAAGTAAGCGCCATTACCAAAGGACTCTGGCTGACTGAGTTTGCAGATGACTGCAAGCTAGGAGCAGTCATTGAATCCCCAAATGACTTAGCCATCTGGCAGGAAATTTTTTCCCAAATAAATAATTTCTGCCAAAATCATGGACTAAAACTAAATGCCAAAAAATGCGTTATTGTATCCTTTGGGAAGTCATCTACCCCAGGGAACTATCACATTGGCAAGACACACCTAATAGTTGACCCATTTATTTGGAATTTGGGAACTTATGTGGACAATGATTTAACATTTGACTATCCATTGCTGTAAGAACATCCTTCTATATTGCTTATAAACAAAGGCAGTATGTCTAAATCTAGGGATGTCATTGTCAGTTTTACTCAGTCCTCATTTGAATGTAATGCCGCCTTTGCATGTATCTGTCCAGACACATTTAATAACTGGAATGCCCACAGAGATATCTTATTAAAAGGATACAAGGCCTGTGCAACATGTTCTTCATGAGGCAGCTCAAAACCCTAAAACTATACTCAATATCCTACAGACTGCTAAGAGATGACCTGTGTCTGGAATACAAGGCATCCTCTGACCCAACACTGACAGATTTACTGCACATCAGCAAGTCAAATGGCATCAGAAATACTCTGTCTAGGAATCTAAACCTCTTCTGCAACATCAACAGAGCAGTTTGCAGGGACAGGTACATCTTGCAGGGGATACTGCTGCTCTAGAACTGAACCCCCATCCACATAAAACAAAGTTCATTCTTGTCCATATTCAAGTGTAACTTGGATCTATGGATGGGAAATAGAAAATGTACCCCAGGACTGTCCCCTGTGCCATTAATGGACAGAGGCAGATCCTAATGCTTTATCCCATGCATGGGTCACCTCAGATTATCCATGGTATTATCCAGTTGTTCATATTAGGGGTAATATATAATTATTGACAATGTGATGGGCAAGGCCAATTTCAAACCAAATAGGATAGGTTAATTTAAGCACAAACAGGGAAACTGGCTAGGCTTAAAATGGCTTGCTAGGACAGTTAGCCTAGTATTTACCTATGAGCCTATAAACATCCAACTGGAGCAATGTCAGTAACACAACAGGTAGCACACTCCCCTTTGGTGCAGAAGACTGCGGGTTCTGTTCCCACACCAAATAGATTTATTGTTGACAAGGAGGTGCTATACTTCTAAGTGTGTCAGTTTTCAAATGAGGCAATAAACTAAGGTCTCATCTGCTTGATTTGGTAGTATCTAAGGTGGTGAAAGATCCCACACCACCTATCAAGAAGAGTAGGAGTCCTTTATTTAACACAATATAAAAACACTATTTACATATTTTCAAAATGTACATATTTACAGGCACATATATACACATTTCTATTTTTTGTACTATTTGTCATTTTTTCTTATAACATCTTCGTTGTTATTCTTCCATAATTGACACCCATTCCTTCTTCCACAACCATAATCTGATTTTTCACAATATGTCTGCCAAAAGCCATTTCCCAGTAAACAACATTTCATTCACTCTTTCATTCCAAATAACCCATATTACATAAAATAAATTCTTATCTACCCTATTCACATATTCTTTCTTCATATTCTTATAATAGCCATACATAATCATATTCATATCTGTATTTTTTATGTCATTAATGTTCCGAGAAAAAAAATTACACAACTTTTTCTACAGTTTCAACACTCTTTTACATTAAAAAAAATCCCTTTTCCTCCCCACAAAATAAACACATTATTTTAGCTTTCTTTTTACATGGCATATTCCTCTTTGCTGGTAACTTTTTATCATCATTCTCCATAGGAAATTCTGACACTCTACTATTTTAGTGCCTATTGTTTCCTTACTTTAATGGCTTCAATCACTTTTGGTACATTTTTCCAGGATTTACATAATAATATTGTTTCATCTCATTATCACACCAACCCCTTCTATTTTCTGTTTATCTTCAGTTTTCATTTTCCATGACATTTATTTTCTTGACAATTTTTAATTTCTTCATTTACATATTCTTTTTATCTTTTTCTTATTTTCATCATCTCACAGATTTTTTGTACTTATATTTAAATTTTCTCACTAATAAATTCTCATTCTCTTCCTTTACCCACTTTAATACTCTGTACATATTTAAAGAAGCACAATAAACAACTGGATTTAGTAACCCCAACCTGCCTTCATCTTCACTCATATACAGCACATCTCTTTTTATTGGGTTTAATCTTGAATACCACATGAAAGAAAAGACCAGTTGCACAATTTCCTTTTCATATTTTTCTGGGATCATATAAACATTTCCATACATGCTATTTTCCCATAAATACTGTATTCACCAGATAATCATTTTCCTGAATGCTAATTTATATGTACTCTACAGAATATATATTTCTTTCATTTCTTTTATCAACTCTTCCCATTACATCACATCTAAACAATTTTCCTAAATTTTACTCCTAGCAAAGACACTTTGTTCATTGGAAAATACACTTACCCAATTTTCACCACTTCATCCAAACACTTATTTTTATCTTTATTCAAGGACATTCCCATTCCTGTTTAACATCCATTCAGACAAACCAACACTTCCCTCATCCATATTTTGTTCTTAGCAAATAGAGCTATATTCTCTGTGTATATCAAAACTACTAGGCACACCAACTCTTTTTGCATCACATATTTAGCATCTTTCATTTTAGAAGCTACTTCACTCACTATTGCATTCATTACCAATGCAAATGATATTCTACACGTGGGATATCTTTAGCTTACACCACACTTCATGCATATTTCTTTACTCAGCCAGCCATTCACTAACACTGTCACTCTATTATTTTAATATGCTGACATACACACTCTCCTAATCCTATTTTCTAGTCCATACTTCTACATAACATCCCACAAAGCATCATGTTCTACTGTATCAAATGCCATGCTAATGTCACCTACCATAAGTGTTACATTCACTCTTTTACTTATATCATCCACAATTTTTCTCACAGCCAATAACAATGCTTGACATCCCTTGTCTTTTATACCATTTATATTTTCTTCAATACTATTACTCATCCTTCCTTCAATTCTCCTCTGTATTATGTGGTATTTAGTCTGACGGGTCTCCAATTTTTTTTTATTTCATTCTCCTCATCATCCTTCCACATACATTTAATATCCCACTACATAACTCTTCATAAAGCAACCCTTTCTTCAACCATCCATTCAATACATTTACAAAATATTATCTTTGCCAATCCATTCATTTCTTGTACATTATATACCCTATACCATCTGAGCCTGATACTCACTCAACATTTACTTTCCTAAGTATTTCATCTAATTTACTAACAGTAATTTCATTTTCAATTTTTTTCTTTCCACTCTCTCTCTTATTTTCTTTTTACTATTATACATATTTCCATGTGTACTACAATACTCATAGTTTGCTCTTGTGCTCTTTTACTTCATTATACTATGTTCCTTTACTATGTTACCCCAATATGTAGATACTTTCTCCATTTTCCCTTGTAAATAATATCTCTGCCTAAAGAGTAATGCCTTTATTTTTTCTCAGATTCATTAAACATTTCTTTTCTGCATAATAAAAACTCTCTTGTATGAATTCTTTAATACATTTCAATAAATTTCATACTTCACTTTCTCATCCTTTCTTAAATCATCCTGCCATTGAAAAAATACTTTTTATACTTCTTTTTAAATTCAGTCCACCATTTAGACCATTTTTATAGAAGACCTTCATAGTTATATGATAGTTCCATAAGTACAATACTTCCCAATCTCCAATTTCATCCCATAATTTCCTATTTATTCTTTTATTCCTCAATATCCTCTCTTTCTTCCATTGCTTCTATCCATATTACTAAATGATCTGATAAACCCATCACAAGTATATCACCATCTGTTACCCCCAAACCTTCTGATAATACAAAATAATCAATTTCAAATCCAACTGCCCCCCTTCTGTAAGTCCCTTGACCTTTCTTCCACACAGCTAATTTACCACAGTTTTATCACTTCCTGTATTTCTTTTTTTTTGCATCTTTCCCTTTCTTTCTACATCTTAACTTTGAACCACAATGAAATTTCCCTGCATTTCTAATTTTCATGATAACTGCCACAGTCTATGTGGTGAAACATTCCCTCTTTACTTGTTAGTTATATATGCATTTAATGCTATAATTCTGTAAACATGTTCTCTGCCTCGTATCCACAACACTTAACCTTCTCATCCTTATCATTATATCTAGTATTGTTACTGTTTTTAACACAACAAAACCACTCCAGAATAACTTTCACTTCCAAAGTTCCATATTATATTCACACCTCGCAATTTTTCTATTTGCAGTCTTTCTTCGCTTGTCAAGAATTTTCCATCCTCTAACAGAATAACACCTGAATCATGTCATTTAGTATACTGTTCCAGTGTCTCTATTCTTTTTACAGTGTTAATAATACTGCTCACATTTACTGAAAGTACTCTAAAATTGTTGTTTTCCTTCTTGTTATGTTTATGGGAAATATTTTTACGTTTTCATTTTCTTATTTTTACTCTTTCCCCAAATGAGCATAATGGTGTTTTTCACTGGGTGGGACTTCAAAAAATTATTAGTGTCAATCCCTTCTCTTAATCTCTCTCCCTGCATGTATTCTCTCTTTCCTCATTTTTCCCCTTCATATTTTTTCTTCTTTTACAGTTTCTTCTTCACCTAGTTCACCCTCTCTCCCAGCCTCATGTTGTCCTTCCTTGTGTATATTTTCTTCCCTTTCCATTTATTTTTCATTATTTGTTCTTTACAATCCATCCAAACATGTCTCTTTTTTTACACAGACACACACTTTCTTGCTGTATATTCTGTCTCCCACACTGGTTACATAGTACCTTGTCACGATAATTTATTAAATGAGAAATGTTGCCCAAAGGAAACATATTTAGGCTGGTCAGGCATATCTTAATGTTCCTGTATGACCAGCCACAAAAATAACACTTGACAAGTGTTTCACCATGTTGTTTCCACATTTATTTATCCATTGGAGTAGATATTTGCAGTTGGTGGGGAGAACTGGATCCATAGGGCCCAGATGAATTATATATTAGCATAAAAATATAAGAAAAGCAATCAAATCAACAATATACAGGCAATCAAATATAATAGACAAGCAAATTACACTTACAATAAATACACTATCAATACAATACAATTACACTGTACTGGCATAACTGGTGTACTTTGTTTGCAAGACATACAGTTCTATTTTGTACAGAGTTTTTTCTTTTGTACAAATACAGGTACAAATTACAGTTAATTGAATTAATTACAGGAATTATGCAAGTTACAGTTTATAAATTTGGGTATTGTAGAATTTGATAGAATTGATGTTATGTTAAGAGATGAGGAGAGATCTGATTTGATTGAGGAATAAGGAAAAAGAAGGAAGGAGAAAAAAAAGGTAGTTTTGAAAAATTTGAAGGAATGAAAAAGTGGGATTTGAAGATGGGGAATCCTCGTGGGTAGATGAGAGTAAAGCATTGGGTGAATATGAAGAGAATTTGAAGGTGAGTTTGAATAAGATGTGGTTGAAGGTCAGAGTTGAAGGTAGGAGTGTAGGGAGTTCCAGATTTTCTTTTAAGGATATAGTGGTTTTACCTGGGGGGGCAAAGTAGTTTGGTAAGTTCTGGGTAATTGGTCTTTGTTCTAAGTTCTAAGGAAGGTTCTAGAAAATTTAAGCCATGGACATAGCAAGGGTTTAGGATGAGCTTATAGACAGAGTGAGTTGAGAGAATATATGTTGTATGAGTTGTAGAGTTGGTAGTTCTAACCATGTTAGTTTGTGGAGAGATAAGCAATGGTGAGTAGATGCTTCTAAGCAGACGGCTATTTGGCTATTTTATTGTAGCATGAATTGTATGTTTTTAAGAGGAAAGATTATGAAGATTAGATTGGGAGGGGAACAGGGTGGAGAGGGAGAAGAGAGAAGGAGGAAAAAAGAGAGTAGTGTTCTTTTAGGGTGTGGTGAAATGATTTTTGCCTACCTAGTTAGAGTTTTTTTTTTTTTTTTCTTTTGATATTAAGTTGTATGTGGGAAATGGAATTTGCTGATTATCAATTTGAAAAAAGTAAGTTAGTCTCTCTCTGGCATTCCAATGTTGTGTTGTTTGTGATTACTGAGAAAGAAGGAATTTGTGTGTTACAGTGTTTAGAGGGAGTAAAAACCATGTCAAAACAATTTCCAAACTTCACCCTCCATTCCGTAATTTTCTGTCATCTCTAACTTTTCTCAGTTCCATCAGGTCTAAACTGCAAAGTAACATTATTTAACATTTAAGTTACTACCAAAAATGTCATCATTCATCATTCAGTTTCAAATGTTAAGTCACAGAAAGTCTCTGTCCCAATATGCATAAAAGATAACATTTCTTTAGCTTTAAAAATCTAGAAAAGTTACCAAATTGTCCTATACATAATGTTTGACAATTACAGTGTCATTTTTGTTCTTAATCTCATATATGGTCTTTTCTTCTTTTAAAAAACAGTTTTACTAAAAGTTTGTTGCTGCTCTCTCTCTCTTTTTTGCCTGCTGCCACTGTTGTATATGTTTTAGTTATTGCATTATTTGCTACAACAAAACTAGACATCTTCTTAGTTTGTTGAGCTTTCCTCTTATTTTCTGTCACTGCTGCTTAAGTTTTATCTGCTGCATTCTCTGTTGCCACATCACCTAGTTCCTGCTCCACATTACCATCCTCAGTACTTCTGAAAAACTTATTTGCTATCTCACCCCATTAAACACAGAACTGTCACTTGTATCATCCTACTCAATTATTTTTAACAGAGTATCTTCTGCAAACCCTCCTGACACCATTTCTGTTATATGTATCACTCCAACAGACTCACTTACTTCCTTCTCCATTGAAACAGCTAAATAAATGCTGCTTATGTGTATCATCCATCACAGATGAATCTTTGTTTACATTCTGATGCTCCAGATTGAACACATTTTTTCTCCAAATTCACATCTTCCACCTCCAAACTCTCTATAGCTTTATTCAACTGCTCCATGCTGCTGCTTCCCTTAGGCCTTTACAGCTGTAGGAGCCCTACAGGACCATCTATCAGCTCCAAAGAGTAGAGGAAGTTTTCCAATGCCCTGGCCTAATTTCTCCTTGTAGAATAAATACCACCTCGGGTCTCCTCTGGAAAAAAAAGCCACGAGCCAAGTTGGACAAACCTGAGCAACAAAGGATAAATAAATAAATTAAATTGTCATAATCAGTTTTAACTTGCACATGGGAGCTTCATCTTCCAAACGTCTTACAGTGCGACAGCAATGATTGAATGTTTGTGCAGTATAAACAGCAAGGAAAATGAAAGCTGTAAACAGTTACAAGTCTAGCCAGTAGTTTTACCTTCCCAGAACTTCAAAAATCCCCCCTCACCAGGCTTAATGACTACATGCTCTTGATACAGCACAAAAACACGAAAAAGATTAGTCAAATTGTAAAACTAATTCAATTAATAGATGTGGCTTCAAATACTCAGAAAAAAACTGTAAAAATGCAGTAAAATGAAAGACCTCAATCAAAACTGATTAAAGAACTATGCACAGCACACGACACACTTGAAAAAGCAGTACAAATAGTAAGACACCTTCAATTAATAGATGAAACTTTGGATTCAGAGAAAACACAATAGAATACCGAAAAGATGACAGACACTGCTCAAAACTGATTTAAATGGTTAGATGATGTTACATGTAGTAGAATAAATAAACGTTCCTGCTGCCTGAATGAAAACATTTGAGTTGAAATGCTTTGTTTGGTTTTAGCTTGTGCACAGTAGCTTCAGCTTCAAAGAGACATAGAGTAAGACAACAATGGCTAGCTACTGGTGCAATATCAATAACATGAAAAATAATTATCACAGATCCTCTTATATCACTCTCTCATTTTGTTTGACTACCATCTGATACCTTACTATCATCCTTTGGAAAGTGGCTTTGCAATACTTAAATATGAAGGCAATTGCATACCAGTGTCTTGATCTTAACCGTTGCCTCACTTAAAGTGCATGTGCTGAAGAAAGACTACACTTAATTTAAGATAGCAACCTGATCCAATGTACAAAGATGTCTGGAATACTGATTAAGCCCTTTTGCATTATTTGACTAACTGCATGTTCATTGCTCATCTCCCCATAATCTTAATGTGCATAGCTTTACTTTTGAAGGTCATTATTCTTTGTCTTGCATTTCACTGTTTAGACATTCTTTGCATGTATGATAAGCCTGAGGTACATGGCACCCGACTGATAACCTTTAAATAAGACCAACAACAATAATCTGCTAAAAACCAGCTTCAATCAGCCTAAAAATGCTGTTTTAAACTTAGATTTGCAAAATCAAAAAAAAAAAATCATATTAACACTGTATGTCTCCCATCCTGAGTATGCAATGACAAGTTTCTTCTACAAAAAAAAAGTTCCCACAAATATACTCACAAGAAATGGCATCTCAGAAGGTTTAACCCCCCCCCCCCCACTCCAGGACAGAAAAATAACTTTAGCTATGAAGAAGATACAGCATACCTGCCGCAAATGATAATTCCTATATTGCTTCCCCTTTGTTCTTTCCCCTGCTTGTCCCCCATTTCACCACCTTCCTATATGCTCCATTATCACACTTTTAATCAGGTCAAAAAATAGAATCACACACAACTATAAATGATAAATCCCCAATGAAGCCCTTCACTTTTTGCCTTCTGTGTTTGTGGAGAGTTTGGCATCTCACACCAGTGCCAAGCAATGGTGAATGGTTCTTCACGTCCTATGGCATGATGAGGTTACCTCCATGCAATACTGCTTAAACTCACTGGGCTAAAGTAACACACAGTTAAAGCAGAGTAAAGGTACTCCTATTAAAAATTGCATATAATATTTATTTAGACTGATGAATGTCTAACTAAGCAAATCTATATGTGTACTGCTGACGTAAAAAATTGAGTACTGTTTGTTTTATACAGTACTTCACTGTAGTCATTCTCTCTCTCATTTCCAGTAAATATCACATGTAATTATTTACTTGCATCATGAATACCTACGTAAAAAAAATTAAATAGACCTGTATTATCTGTGCTGAAAATAAGAGCTCACTGCTGTTGCACCTGCTGCCACGGAAATAGCTAGGAAGTAGGTGTGTTTTTTCCACTTGGTACTGTCCAAAGTGTTGACTGCTGTGCCTCTCTTCTTAGCATGTTTGTGCAGAGGAAAGTGAACCATTAGAACTCTCATAAGTTTCTCAGTAAAGCAGAGACCCATGTTTGCTTGTTGCTTAACTACCCACAAATGGGCAAAGCAGTATAAATACTATGTCACTTTTAAATAATTTATGACACAACACTTCAAATACAAACTAGTTATAAACACCATAGTATCAGTTAGCTGTGTCTACCATAGCCAGTATAGATAAGTACTTCTCCACCTCAAGTAGAAGTCCTTAAATGTGTATCTGGCATGCGCAAACACTTTGCCATTGGTTGCACAAACCAGCTACTTGGCAGTGTGTTATGGAAAGTCTGTATTAGTATGTAGTACCTATGTTTACTGCCCAGTTAGCTTCATCCCATTAAAATCCATGTTAAAACACAGCCAAAGGGATAGCACTTTTTACTGACTGAACACATATTTACACTGAAATACAAAATCTACACTTTGACACCACTCTCATAATAGGATATGTTACCAACATCATATAATGTTGATTGTATCATCTGTAAAGACCACTATGACAAGGCAAAAGCATACTTCAGGGGTGTTGCAGTCATTAACTACTGTGTTTTGCAGATGGGAACAAAACACTTACATTTGTGTTAAGTGTCTTGTTCCCATCTGCAAAACACTTAACACAAATGTAAGTGTTTTGTTCCCATCTGCAAAACACTTACATTTGTGTTGAATTAGCACAACAGCCACATTAAGTGTAGGTGTCTCTATGTATGTGTAAGCCTGTGTGCATATCCAGAGGGACATCAGTCTGGATCCTACTATCATCAATCTGGTCCCATGAAGAACTAATATCTTGACAGTTGTACATAGCTACCCAGCCATTTCATGCAGGCCATAAAAAATCTTCTCACAAACTTCTAGTGAGGATGTCATCCACTATAAACTGTTCAGCAGCTTTGTAAAAGTCAGATGTGTGCAGTGGTACCTGCATTAAGTATGAGTTTGGTGGGGATATTAATCTCACTGTAGTTAACGTGTGTGTGTGTGTGTGTGTGTGTGTGTGTGTGTGTGTGTGTGTGTGTGTGTGTGTGTGTGTGTGTGTGTGTGTTTAGTCAGAGAAGTATAAGTGAGTGTCCCACTGTCAGCAATCCAGTCCTATGGATTAGAAATATTCTGAGTCATACATGGCTACCCAGCCATTTCATACAGGTCTTCCAACATGATCTCTCAAACATGCAATGATGATGTTGCCCACTATAAATTGTCCAGCAGCACTATAGACATCAGACTTGTGCCATGGCACCTGCATTAATTACTGAGTTCTCTAGCTGATGTATCTAGTTAGGTAGGCCTCCCAATATTGTCTCTCAAACATGAAATGATGATGTTGTCCAGTAGAAATTGTCCAGCAGCATTATAACAGTCCAACTTCTGTCATGGTGCTTACATTAATTACTGTGCTCTGGATATAGTTAGGTAGGGGTTCTATTCTCACTGCAGTCAACTGGTGCATGTCTGTGTGTGTGTGTGTGTGTGTGTGTGTGTGTGTGTGTGTGTGTGTGTGTGTGTGTGTGTGTGCTTAGTCAGAGAAGTGTAAGTGAGTGTCCCACTGTCAGCAATCCAGTCCTATGGATTAGAAATATTCTGAGTCATACATAGCTACCCAGCCATTTCATACAGGTCTTCCAACATGATCTCTCAAACATGCAATGATGATGTTGCCCACTATAAATTGACCAGCAGCACTATAAACATCAGACTTGTGCCATGGCACCTGCATTAATTATTGAGTTCTCTAGCTGATGTATCTAGTTAGGTAGGCCTCCCAATATTGTCTCTCAAACATGAAATGATGATGTTGGCCAGTAAAAATTGTCCAGCAGCATTATAACAGTCCAACTTCTGTCATGGTGCTTACATTAAGTACTGTGCTCTGGATATAGTTAGGTAGGGGTTCTATTCTCACTGCAGTCAACTGGTGCATGTGTGTGTGTGTGTGTGTGTGTGTGTGTGTGTGTGTGTGTGTGTGTGTGTGTGTGTGTGTGTGTGTGTGTGTGTGTGTGTGTGTGTGTGTGTGTGCGTTTCTGTTCATTTGGTTCACATTCAAGAGACCATTTTAGAACAGCATGGGAGACACTCCTACTACCATCTTCTTCTCACAAACATACATTGCTGATGTAATCAGCTATAAAGTGTTGTCTGTCACTGTAAAAGCCAGACGTCTGCTGTGGTGCTTGCTTTAAGTACTGTGCTCTAGATATAGTTAGGTAGAGGTTCTCCTCTCACTGCATTCAAGTGGTGTGTGTGTGCATTCAACAATTAGTATAGTGACAATTTTAGAATGGCATGCAAGTCCACAGCTGTGGCAGATACTCCTCTGAACATCTTTTTGTAACATGCATTGATGATGTCATATTGTATAAGATGCACTCTTCCAGTATTCAAGTCAAAGTTGTGTTGTGGCAGTAATACTAACTGACCTGACCTAGATATTTAGGGGCTCTAATATGACAGCAGGCAACTTGAGTGTGCATAGTTTCAAATATTACTTTCCAAACAATTTTATGCTGATATGTGACTGCGCATCCATGTCAAACAGTCCTCCCAACATATTCTTCTCCGCATACAATGAAGCTGTCATACTTCATAAAGTGCAACATGAAAGTTTTAAAATCAGACATATGTGGCTGTGTCAAGTGTTACATTGTATGGAAGTCCTCTTCTATACCTACACAGGTGTAATGTTCAAATCAGACCCAGTCTACTGCTGTGTTATTGGTTCATGGTACATTACAGTCATTGTATAATCTTGTGAATTGTTATTGATTTCACTACATCTTAAGAGACCCTTTAATGTAGCCCCATGCATCCACTTTTTTTTTATCTAGCCACATAACATCCTTCCTGCAGAGGTGTGGCAGATGTCCTCATGTGAAATATGCATGCACACATCATGAAGCAGAGTCATTCCATAACCCTCTGCAATCTATCTCCAGACCAGTGCATGTGTGATTTCTAATTCTGTTATGGTGTGGTACACATGTCACATATGGACAATGGCATTATGTACCACCATCAAAACAATGCACGCATCCATACATAGCTGTACTATCTTCCATTATATAGATATATGGAGTTTGTTTTAAATAGTAAAATAATGGCTAGGAATTTATGTGATGTTGCTCTACAAGATGGTATTACAATCTGTGATGTGAGATAAGTTATTCATGGCTGCTGCTAACATTTGATTACATGTTCCTTCCATAGCAGCTGTAGTAATATGCTTCCTGCGAGCCACTGACCTGGGATGATACTATGTATATTGTTGGTTTAGTAAGGCATCTGCTTTTTTGTAGTGGAGCAGATCAACATTCTACGCAATTCTCATTCAACCATCACAGTGACACTTGCAGTATGGCACATGTATGCATGTGTATATCTATCATCAGTAAATGCCCTTTGACATATATCAATATAAATTCATACTGTTTACATGGGCACATAAGTCTTGCTTTATCCACATGTTGTCATATACATAAAAATATCACATGCTTTGATTCAATTGCAACCTTGTGGAATTCATGGTATGTGTAATTGTGTTGGTATTCCCAAGGATTACTGAGGTGGTCACCACCATCATAGCACCATTGTGTCACTATCAGCATTTGTGTCAGTAACTGTCCTGCATTAGCCACAATTAACTCATTTGTAATGTATTCTTTTATGGTATCAGGCCACGCAAATACAACTTTCCAATGAAAAACATATAGGCATATGTTGTGCAATTGATGTAATTATGTGACATTGCTAGACTTGTATGGCTGTGTGAACAGTACCACTGTGTGGCATGTGATGCATAATCAAGGGTGTATTTGGTGGTGTTGTCACAAATCATTTATTTAAATAAGTGCAAAATGTTAAGGAGAATACACAACTAAATGCAGAGCTGTTTGTGGATGCCACCAGCTATACTCAACAGGAGAAAATAGACAATCTGCTAGCTGACAGTCTGTCTCATGCTTCACCCACCCAATTACCAGTAGCCATCAGCCAAAGTGTACATGCAAACATTACTCAATTTATCTTCTTAGGAGAGCAGCTCATCTGTGCACTCTCTACAGCCTGACAACATCCCAGGTTGTCTATAGCATGAGTTAAAACCTGACCTAGCAGAAGCAGTTGGATCCCTATTTAAACACAGCCTCCAGACAGCCTTTGTTCTTGGAGAAGGGTGTACAGTAACAGCCATCCATCTGAACAGGGTGGGAACATCACATGATGCATGGACTTATAGATCCATTATCTTGACTCTCCTCATTTGTGAGGCAGACGAACGAGTCATCGTGGACACTATCAAAAAGGACACAGGCAGTCTTTTGACTGTGTACAAACCCATGGTTGATTTGTTAAGACTTCATCATGTCTGCTAAATCTGTTTGATGTTTTCAAGAAGGTCACCAGGGCCATGCATGAGACAAACACTATCATCATAGAATCATAGGAGCATAGGAGGTTACTAGGCTAATGGTCCTGGGGCCGTTACAAGCCTAGCCAAGAGTTTATCATCCTGCATAGGTTGACCTGGACAAAGCATTTGACACAAATCCACACAATGGTATTACAGAGAAACTGTCTCAGGTGGGCATAAATACCTATGTCAACCAGTGGATAGAGTAATGTATCACATACATGACACATTGTGTCAAAGTGTATGAATTCACCTCTGCTATACTTCAGAGACTAGGTCCATACTGCAGGATTCAGTACTAGGCCCTTTCCTGTTCACTATTTAAGTCTCAGACAACAAGACAAACTTAAACATCCTCTGTCTAACCAGTTTTGCGGACAACTACAAATGGTGGATAATCATTGACGCCAAGATTTGTATTGGTATAATGCAGACAGTATTAATGCACACAAAGGATTGTTGTCAAAGCCATGAAGACACAGTAGATGAACACAAATTCATGTGAGGATTATTTCCTTCCGGAAAACAAATACATAAGCTAATTCCAATATGGACAGCACACCCCTATGAGAAGACCAAGTGGTATGCGACCTGTGTACTCAGGTAGATCGTATAGTGAACTTCTATCAGCATGTGCCCACAGAGGTGACCACTCCCTTCTATGTAACACAACTCCTGAGTATGGACATCCACATCAAAAGGCATTATAGTCCTATTGTTCTCAGCCCTCATCACAGCAATAATTGAGTACATCTGACCACATTTTCCAGGGATGATTTACTCAAGTGTAACACTTTTGCCACAGTGAGCTACCACACATCTTTTCAGTCATACCTATCTATTCTTTTTGCTGCATAACCATTAGGAGCTGACAGTGCAGAACTCCCTTTAATGTGTTATACAAGATGCACATGTGATATGTGCTCCTGTGATGCTTCCAATAAATACATACCTCACTGACAACATTAATGGCATGGGTTACAGTCGTACAAGTGTGGATTGTGGCATATATAAGCCATGCAAACCTGTCAAGTAGCCAGTATTGATCGTAATTTAAACTAGTAAACTGGTGTGAGAGTGTCCCTCTTAACATTTCTGAAGGGTGTTAGTTACTGAGGAAGATGTGTTTGATTCTCCTTTAGATTACTGACAAATCATGACAGTTGTACAAGTGGGTTCATGCAGAACATGTACACTAACCAATCAAATATTTTATGTCAATGACACCGATGACTGGTGGTATTATTCTGATATTGCCCGTGATTGTGCATGCTTCTGTCTACTGTTTTCCATGAGCCTGTTGCTATGTGCCCTGCTTGGCTGAGACCAATGCTGATGTTACATTCATATTCAAGCAACTCATTTTGCACATCTTCACAGTATGCACATACCCCCAAGTGCATATACTGTCCTTGATAAATGTCCTCTCCAGTGATCATGTCAGGATGCTTATATCACAGCCAATCGTCTCCATTGATATGTAACCTAGTTTGACAGTTCTATAATATACAATAACTGTGTGATGATTTGACTCTACGCACACAGGAGGTGTACACAGCAGTACATACAGCATCATGTAGATATGTGATTACTAAAAAAATCAACAATCCCAAGGATGAAGCAGCAAACAAAAACTAATAAAAAAAACCCACCAGTCAGGCCAAACAATGAAGGAAACCACCAGCAAGTAGTGAAAAACAGTCATCATTACATTATTACAATCATTATAAAACATCATTAAAAATGCACTTCATGTAATGATTGTTTTATTAGGTAATTGGTCTAATTTAGATTTGATAAATAAGGTGATGTTGCTGTGTGTATTTTTTTTCATTCTGAAGAAATCTTTTGAGACAAAAGTGATATTAAACTGTGTTTTTTGCTATTTGCTTGTGGTTTCCTTCATTGTTCGGCCTGACTGGTGGTTTGGTTTTTATTAGATACGTGATTACTGTTCATGCTACAACTGTCTTATCTTTGGGGTGTACGTACGTTGACATCCCCTTATCTACTGTACATTACTATGTTTCACTTGTTCTCTTCCCCTGTCTTCATTCCTACAATTCATGTGTGTGGCCTTTTTCAATGCACACACTTCCCCAGAATAATTATTTATAATGCAGTCTATGTACCTTTGTTGATCACCACCAAAACTTTTATTCAGTATGCCTAAAACAAGTTTGCACAGTACTCTGGAGTGAAGATACTTTCTTACAATGTGTTAGAACTTTATGCATTGGCTTATATTAAACCTTGACAGTCATTGTCATTGTCCACACAATCCCGCAGAACTAGTTTTCCTGTAAGCAAACATTTCTATGTCTGCAGGTGTTTGTGCTCCTTTACATAGTTTCCTGGCTGGTAACACTGTTGCTTGCCACAAAACCACACTTGTATTTGTGTAAGTACGATGCATAGCATACATATGCAATTAGCACTGTTGCTTATTGTACAAACATGTAAACGCCATGTAGGCTTCACAGTAAGCCTACATAGAGTTTATTGAATCCCTGGGTCTATAACTCTGCACTTGTCTTTGCCTAAAAAAGTGCCTGATTCTAATGTTACTGTTATAGAAAGTACGCATGGACACAATGGCCAAAGAGGAAAGCACGTTTTCAGATGTTCCATTAATGTATCAACTTTAGCATTCACTGAGACTGCTAGAACAGGAGACGCAGCATTTCAATCTCACACAACAAACAGAATTAGAAAAGAGATCCAGTCATTGCCAACAGAGTTTTCAAAGGGCCAGGCAGAACATAGAAGTCTTCCAGCAACAATTAAAAGGAGAAAACACATTGGCAGAAGTGTTGCATGCAGCTGTCCGAGCCACAACCTTGTTGGCAGTGACAGCAGAATACACAGCATCAAGGCAAAAGGGGATAGAGATACTGTTGCTAACAATACAGTATTTTTTGAACATTGCATTTAATTACAAAAGTATTAACAACCAGCTACATATTTTGCTGGGGGGTGAGACTTGCATTAGTAGTTTAAAAGAATGCATGCACAGATTGAACCTGGCATATATTAATGCTTCTACTTGTATTAATAATGACATGGGCAAAGTCTGTTTTAGGAAACCTAGATAATATAATTATCTGTGGTATCAAATTAACAGCCTTTCAGAATGTCTGCAAAAAAATGCATCTTCTAAGTTGTTTCAACACCTCCTAAAATAGATACTATGATGCAACAGCTAATGAA
>NC_056731.1:1221795359-1221860359 GCF_019279795.1 Protopterus annectens | reverse complement strand
CTCCCTTCACTCTGGAATAAAATCCCAGTCCAGGTTAGGCAGAGTCCCACATTGACTCTCTTCAAGAGGAATCTTGATGAGTGGATGGGAGATCGTAGGTTTACCCCGGCTATCACTTCTGTGTCACTGTTAGACAGAGGCACAGTATACTAACCTCAAAAAAAAGGCATAGCAAAATTAATTTAAAATGGGTGGCGAAAGCCAAACACACTCTGGCTAGGTTTATAAATGCCCTAGGGCAGATAGCCTAATATATATATATATATATATAGATATATATATATATATATATATATATATATATATATATATATATATATATATATATATATATTATATATATAGAATCATTACTAAATATCAAATTACGGAATCACAAGACTCTGAATACCGAAGACCAGAATCTCGAGATTCCATAATCTCGAAAACAAAAAAAAACATTTTAGAAAGCATATGTAAGGGGGCAAGCCCTCCTGCACCCCACAACCCCTGCAACTTAAATATACCAACTCTGAGATTGCACAACAGTGGAGTGAATGGCAAAATAGTGCTTTGCAGAGTGGAACGTAAATTTTGCCGTTCACTTCACTATATTGCGATCTCAGAGTTGGTATATGTAAGTTGTGGGGGGTGTGGAGGGCACATCCCCTATATGGGGGGTGCAGGGGGGCTTCCCCCCTGCATACAGCTGTTTAAATCTTTTTTTTTTTTGACATTTATTATTTTTTTTTACTTTTGAGGTTACGGAATCTCGAGATTCTGGTCGTAGGTTTTCAGATTCTCGGGATTCCATAATTCGATATTTAGTAGTGATTTTATATATATATATATATATATATATATATATATATATATATATATATATATATATATATATGGGTCTACTTCATTTGCCCGAACTTTCATTTGCCTGACAACCATTTGCCAGAGACCAAATGACCGAAAGTTCATTTGACCGACACTTCATTTGACCGACACTTCATTTGACCGATCAAAACTCCAAAGATGTGGACATCCTACAAAAGGGCCTTGCTGAGACAGATTCCTGGTGTCAAAGCCATGGCCTCAAGCTCAATGCCAAAATGTGCATTGTCATTCCTTTTGGTAAAAACTCAGTACCCATGAGCTACCACATAGGTGGTAGTCTACTTAACACCAAAAGTGTGATAAGAGACCTTGAGACACAGGCGGACAGTAGTCTCTCCTTTGATAATCACATCGCCACAGTTGTCAGGAAATCCTTCTATGTGGCACACCTCATCACAAAAGGTTTCTCATCCAGGAAAAAAGAGGTCATTGTTCCCCTCTACTCATCACTCATTAGACCCATTATAGAGTACAATGCCCCTTTTGGTATATCCCTCACAAGACATCTACAACAACTGGAAAGGCCACAGAAATACCTCTCAAAGAGGATTACCGGTCTCAAAGAGATGCCCTATGCAGACCGTCTCAAAAAACTGCAGCTTTACTCCGTTGCATATCGCCTACTCAGAGGCAATCTCTGTCTAACACACAAAGCTATGTCAAACCCAGAGCTTTTAGACATGCTCCACTTAAAGAAATCCCAATCCCTACGAGCTACATGCTCTAGGGACCTAAACCTCATCACCGCAATAAACAGAACATGCTGGAGGGATAGATTCCTGTCCCAGAGACTTCCCATACTCTGGAACAAACTACCTATCTATATCAAACAAAGCTCCTCATTAGCACTGTTCAAGAAAAATCTTGATGATTGGATGGGAGATAGGAAATTCACCCCGGGGATCACTTCTGTGGCTCTGCTCGACAGTGGCACAGGAAAATAATTTTCTTGGGTGGCAAAAGCCAGGGTACCTTTGGCTAGGCTTATATAGGCCCTAGAGCCAATAGCCTAGTACCTACCTATGAACCTATGAACCTATGACAAGCATTATTGGCAAGAAAATGGGATATGCCCCCTTCCCCACTGCAGTGCGACCCTGGAGGTAGAATATATAGTTGGGGGTGTGTGGGGGACACATATTATAATGCTTAGTTTTGCTTTAATATTCTTTAGTAACAAAAAAGTAAGTGGGGGGCTGTGCCCCCCACACCCCCCTAACTATATATTCTACCTCCAGGGTCGCACTGCAGTGGGGAAGGGGGAATATCCCATTTTCTTGCCAATAATGCTTGTCAGTCAAATGAAGTGTCAGTCAAATGAAGTGTCACTCAAATGAAATTTCGGTCAAATGGGGTCGGGGAAATGGGTGTCGTCAAATGAAAGTTCAGGCAAATAAAGTAGACCCATATATATATATATATATATATATATATATATATATATATATATATATATATATATACACACACACACACATATATATATATATATATATATATATATACATCTATATATCAATATATATATATATATATATATATATATATATGTATATACACACACACACACACACACACATATATATATATATATATATATATATATATATATATATATATATATATATATACACACACACACACACACACACACACATACATACACACACACACTCATTTACTAAGTGGGAAATTCCAAAAGAGCTATACCATTTAGAAATCCATGTAGGGTTACATTTCAATCAATTTGAAAATAAATGTTTAGCAAATAATAGAAACATCATCATTTCAAACAATATGAAAATAAACTCAACAATGCAATACAGTCAACCATTTAAAAAAATTAAACATTTTAGCGACACTTTACTGTGCAGAAAGAAAAGTTTCTGTAATGAGTATTGTAAGTGATCACTACAGATTCAGAAAACAATAAGGTGAAGTGTCTCCATGAAGCAAGTAAATCATGCTAACAACTGAGGAGGATAAGACAAGGAAAGCTGGAAGATATAAGATGAAAAAATGAGAGGAAAGGGGAGAACAAATGAAGACAAAGGCTGATGTCTCAAGTAAACACCAATGATTTTAATGTTGTGGTAGGTGAACTACTTGGCGCCAAACTGCATTGATATTTTTATTTAATGGAGATTCTTGTATGTAGACACTGACATCCTCTGAAAATAACTAGTAAGGACAATGACCCCAGGGGATGCCATCTCCTTCTTTACTTCTGCTTGCTTTACCTGCTTCTATCATTTGGGAATAAACTTCTGCATCTCCTCTTACAGTAATTATCAGTTTTAGTTTATGTATTAAAGACAATGTGAAAATTCAGTGACTGTGATAGATTGCTGTTTATCATATCATCCCTGCTCTGGAAATAACTGGGATAGGGGCAGTCACAGCAGTGGCATTTTAATGGACTACCATACTGATCATTTTTAAATTATGAAGTATGAACGGTTCTGGTATGTCTCAGTTATGGTGGTAAACCTTGTGTGCGGCATGGATGCCTGTGCTAATATCTTGCCCAGCCACTAAACTCTTAGCTACATATGTGCTTTATATTACTCTAAATAACATACTAACATGCAAAATGATGAGAATGGTTCCTGCTTATGGTAACCTATGAAATGATTTAGTTTACTACCCTTAGCCAGCACATTGTCATATATAATGGACCCCTTTACTGTGTACTGGCCAAGACAGAATGCTGTCTGGTAGCAGTAGGAATCAGGTCTTTTCCATGATTTCTTTTCCTGTGGACCATAGCACTGCTCCTTGATCTTTGAAATACATTATTTTCTTGACTGTATTTTGCTTTCCTTCTGAGAAACTTTCTTCTTAAGTATGACCTACATCTTCAGCCCTAATAAGTGGGCTGCTGTTATCGGTTTCATGGAAGGGGACATAGATGTCATGCTTGTCCTTGGTGCTCTTGTACTACTGTAAATGCAGTCATATCTTACACACCCGTGTTGTGGAATTTGAAGTAGTGCTTCAGACAGCAATGAATAAGAGTTCAACAGCAAGGTCAGCAACATATTATCTCCTAGAATGCCCCACTGTGTGACTGAATTAACACAGTATTTACAGGCTAAATTAATTTAACACATCACAGGCACCTTACATGTTGTCTTACTTCAGCTGCACTGCCGTCACATCACTATACTGTACCCTAATGCAGGACAACCCTTACCCTACAAGGCATTTAACATTGAGTATTGCTTGTATTAGACCGTATACATTACTGTCACACAAAGATAAGTCCTGCAAATTATGTCTGTTCTTATGCACTGAGCTTGATTGCTTGTGAAACTAAAAGGTTGAATGTTAGTTTTGTTTTGATTGTCTTGCATTGTGTTTGCTTCCATCTATACATGAGGTCAAATGTCAGTAGCTTTGATTCTCATAGCAATGCCAGTTGTCAAGCTTAGAAATTTAACTGATGCACCAGATGAACATTGCAGAAATGAAAGACTGAGTACCCACTGATTTTTGCCTTCCTCATCAAGACAGCTGAGGAATGTGATGTCCTGGGGATCTCGGATGGAGATTAAAAACTTAATCACATACTGGGGCTTTCAGAATTGTGTATAGGCATGAAGACAAGAGCAAGTGCCTTATACACCCAATAAGTATGCCTATTATGACTTATTATGCTAATAATGGTGTTATAGGTGCAGCAGCTAGCATTGTCAGCTCACAGCGAGAGGTTCTCTGGTTCGATTCTCAGCTGGAGGGCCTTCTTTGTGGAGTCTGCATGTCCTCCCCATGGTTGAATAAACATTAAAGACATGCAGGTAGGTGCATGCATGTGTAGGTGTTCTTTCCTTGAAGGTTGGATGCCGGGCTGGCAACTCGACACTGAAAAAATCCACTGCCAATCATTAGCAGACCAGTGATCTGTTGTGGCAACCCCTAACCTGGAAAAGCAGAAAGACAATAAGAGCACTGATGAAACCCAAAAAACAAAATGACAAAGATGCACAGACTGGCTGAAAAATAATAATCCTTTTACTTCGAATAAGTTAAAATCAGCATAAAATAACACACAAAATAGTAAATAGTCAAGTAAGGTAAGCACTTTCGTTTGGCAGTTGCCAAACTTTTTCAAACAGTTAACCGTCATTTCCTGTTGGTTAAATACTCAAATTCAATGATGTGATACAATGTATTTCCTTTGACACTTTAAAGAAACAATGTATCCTGAAAAATAAACATTGTATCTTGTAAATAAATTTACTAATAAAATAATAAATCCTGTCAAACCACTATAATCACATCTGTTCGTAAATTGCCCAACCTGTGAAACATTCATATAACATTAAACATATGAACCCTTGAGTTGTATATATACATATTAAGTATTATAAAATTGTAAAATTTAATTCCAAGGTTAAAAAACCTAAGATGTATGTAAAAGGTAGAATTATATTTAAAGGTTTAGAAAGACCCATAACAAACACCGACAACAAACCAATGCCTAAAATTGATATTACGTAACACCTACTTATGTGTTGAACCTAATATAGTCATGTAAGTGTCACCGATATTTACATAACTTCATCATACATAGAAAGAACACTATAAAAACTATGTATCCGGTTCATTCCTATTTAAATTTTGGTACTAGGAACTGTGAATAATACCTTTTATATAATGCACACATGGAAAGCGGACACAAAATGTAACTTACAAAAACCCATACAAAATAAGGTGTAATCATTGTTTGTTTATGAATACTATGTAAAAGTTGTGTATGAAATATTAATTTATTAAAACATTAATTTATTAAAATATAGTTTATTAAAATTTATTAAAACCTATGTCTTGCGTTATAATCAGTCATGAACCTATGTCAGAAATATGAAATGTGTATTTAATAATAATGTAAAATATATAATGTATATTTGTATGTGAAATAATTTTGTGTATGTAAAGAATTTATTTGTTTTTTATTTTTATTTTTATTTTTATTATTATTTTGTAATTTTTATTATTATTTTGTAATTTTTATTTTTATTATTATTTTGTAAGGTGCATCGTGCATAACAACCTAAGTAGTTGATAAAATACTTTTTAATTTGATATGTGTAAATACACTTATAAAACCCTGTAACTTTAATGTTACCTAAAAAAATACATAAAAAAATATATACCTAAAAAATGTACTAAAAATCTACTTAAAAATGTACTAAAATGTACTTAAAAAAGTGTGTATATACCTAATAAGGCCTGGAAAAAGTATGCAAAAAAACATACTATCTCCAAGTTTTTAACTTTAGAACACTAGCGATTGAAATTGCATTATTTAATCCAGGCCAATTATGTGCATTTCATTTTATTTGCCATTGTAATTCTAGTTTTTCTAACAATGGTTGCCATGCACCTCCCCTAGCATCCAATTTGATGGCATCTAAAACAATAAATTTAAAAGAATGAGATGTATAAGTATTAGTGTGTTTCGCTAGAGCATTCGTTTCATTACAGTCATGTATAGCTCTAATATGTTCACCTATACGGTCTTTCAATCTCCTTTCTGTTTTACCTATGTAAAACCCCGTACAGGCACAACATAAAGCACAATATACTATCTTTTCACTGATACAACTAGCTTTCTCCTTTAATCTAACATTGACACCATTAATTATTAATTCAGTGGTTTCCAACACATAACAGCAGTATTTACACCTGCCACATTTATACATTCTTCCGTATTTAGTGGCTTGTGTGCTTTCCAAACATTTTTCAAATTTTTACCCTTTTTGTACACTATTGATGGATTATAATCAAATGATGGTGTAGTGATGGATCAGCTATTAAAAGTTGCCAATTCTTCATAAGAATTTCACTAATAGAGATGCTGTCAGTGTTGAAAGTTGTAATGAAACTTCTAGTGAAACTTTTTACATCACTAGTGGTTCGTACATTTGTAGCATTATGCATTAACTTGCTTGAACCCAAGGTGTTCAATGATGTATCACTTTCTCCCATAATACTTGCCTCTATTGAATCTGTACCTGTGGTTAGTGCATGGTTTAAGAGGGATTTGAAATGTAAATTTCTGACATAACATTGTTTATCAATTTATTCGGATACCCTCTATTTCTAAACATCTCACTTAAAATTCAAACATTCAGATATAAAATTGTCCCTATTACTAACCATTCTTGCTGCTCTGACAAACTGACCTTTTAGAACAGCTTTTTTTTGGGCATAGGTATTGACAACTTTCAAAATGCAGAAAATTATTGCTATACGTTTCTTTTCAAAATATTTTTGATATATATCTCTTATTATCATAATCTTTTTCTATTAATACATCCAAATAAGCTATTGAATTTTTGTTTTTTGTGGCCGTAAATTTTAGAAATTGGGTAGTTGCATTAATGTAACTTAAAAATTCATCAATACTTTTTTCGTTTCCATTCCATAAAATAAATATGTCATCTAAAAAACGCAAGTAGGTTTTATAATAACTAAAAAATGGTGAGTTAAAAAATGTATTTATTCTCCCATACACACATTATTATGTTTGCATAGAGGCCTGCGCATGGAGACTTCATGGCTACACCTTCTTTTTGTAAATATACATTATTGTTGAAAAGTATAAAATTGTTCTTTAAAATAATATCTAATAATTGTTCGAATAAATTAATATTATTTTGAATTAGTCCCCTTTCCATCAAGTATAAATTCACCCAGTCCATTCCTTGTTGGTATGGAATGACGGAATACAAGTCTTTAACATCTATGGTGAGGAAGATATAATTTTCATTGTATATTATAGACCCTATTGTGGACAAAAAGTCCCAAGAATCTTTTAACAAATGTTTCTCTGCATGTATGTATGATTTTAATTTATTGTCAATAGATTTTGCAATTGGGTTAGTAATCGAACTCTGTGCATTCACAATGGGTCTAAAAGGGGGTATATTTAAATTTTTATGAATTTTGGGGACTCCAAACATAGTTGGAGTCCTTGGATAACTAACATTCATAAAGTTAAATTCATTGATGCTAATATCCCCTTCAATAAACAAATCATACAGAATACCCCTAATACGTCTATATGCTCCATTTAATTCATTAATGGAGCTCCTTATGTATGTATTGCTATTTAATATAATTTCAATTTTAGTATTGTAATCTTCAGTGTTGAATATAGTCATACACCCTCCTTTATCTGGCTTGATAAGTCTAATACTTTTTGTTTCCATTAATGTTTTTAGAGTTTCATTCTCCTGTTTAGTTAAATTATATTTTTTATTTCTTGTTCCCAAAGAATCGAAAGCACGAAAATCTAATTCGCACAATTTTTCAAAAATTTCCAAAGTCGGATGCAATGGGGGGTTATATGAACTGGAAATGTAAAACATACATCTTAGGTTTTTTAACCTTGGAATTAAATTTTCCAATTTTATAATACTTAATATGTATATATACAACTCAAGGGTTCATATGTTTAATGTTATATGAATGTTTCACAGGTTGGGCAATTTACGAACAGATGTGATTATAGTGGTTTGACAGGATTTATTATTTTATTTCAAACGAAAGCGCTTACCTTACTTGGCTATTTACTATTTTGTGTGTTATTTTATGCTGATTTTAACTTATTCGAAGTAAAAGGATTATTATTTTTCAGCCAGTCTGTGCATCTTTGTCATTTCGTTTTTTGGAAAAGCAGAAAGACTTTTTATACTAATAATGGTGTTATGTTTTTTTTTTTACATAAGTGTGTGTGTGTATATATGTGTGTGTGTGTGTGTGTGTGTGTGTGTGTGTGTGTGTGTGCGTGTGTGTGTGTCTGTGTGTGTGTGTGTGTGTGTGTGTGTGTGTGTGTGTGTGTGTGTGTGTGTGTATGTTTGCGCGTGTTTGAGAAAAATAAAAATGATACCTAAAATACATACATGTATATTAATTTTGCTGTGTCTCTCTTCCTCTCTTGCTCTCTCATGCTTGCTCATTCTTGTTCGATCTTTCTCGCACACTCTCTTGCTTGTTTGCAATTAGTGCACTGGATTAAGGCTCTATGCTTATAAAAATCTGTGTCTTATCATCCAGGGTTTGATTCCATGGTCCAGGGTTTGACTCGATTGGTTTTCCATTTGTCTAATGTCTGATACTGAGCAAATAATTTAACCAGACAGTTTACCTGGGCTAAAAAGTCAATCCCCAGGATTCTGTAAAATCTGTGTAGGCTCTGCGTAGACACTATATGGAATGTACTGGTGTACACAGCCATGTTTCCCCGTCGGCAGCCCGCCGTGCATATTAATCATAGTAACATGGATATTGAATCCATGTAGGCAGCAGTGTGTAGTGTCCTGTGGATGCGGATTATCCAGGGAATTACTGGACAGAAGTTATGCACAGGATAATGTACATAGCTGTAATGTAACCTTGTAGTCTAGAAATATGTGTGAATTGTAATTTTTTTCTGTTTTTTTTAATGACTGTTTGGGAGGTGTAGCACGGAGAGCCGCGAAGTGCAGCAGTGCCAAGCTGCACTTACACATGCACAGCTGACACCTGCTAGACATCTAAATAAAGAAACCAGATGTAATTAATTATTCATTTTGCTATCTTTGAATGCTCATTTGTGCGGCATGGCACGGAGAGCAGCTGCACTTACATATGCACAGGTGACATCTGCCAAACATCTATAAATAGAAACCAGATGTAATTCATTATCTGCCTTTGTCTACGAGTTTTTATTTTATTTTTTGAATGGCCATTGGCGTTGCATGGTGCTTACCAATGCTAAGAGGTAGCTTAGTAATATATGTGGAGGTATACTGGTTTTGCTTATATCAAAGTGACTAAATAGGTAGAGTCATCACCTACAGTTTTGTAGGGCCAGGGTTCGAGTCCCCAGCAGTCATACCTCTTTACATCTATTGCTGTGGAAATGTGTGAGGTGAGCAAAAGGGTGGTTTAATTTAAAAACAAATTTGCTACATTTGAAAAAGCTGTGTGGTGCTAAGCACTGCTTAAACATGGTTAATGGCTACTCCTGTTTGTGCACTGCTAAGCTTCGCTGATACATGGTTGTGCGAGTTTGCATGATAAGTGGGTTTGCGTCATACTAAGCAATGTGGTGCTTTTTTGAATGTTGCAGTATGACATGTAAGGGCAAGAAAACAGCCTACATTAAGGGCACTGGGTGGGAATTCGGCAGCATTCATTGTAGTCTAATTAACCTGTCGATATGCCTGGTGATGATGGTAAGGAAGAGTGCTTTCAGGCACAGCGGTAGGGTGTGCAGGACTCCAGAGTGTGTGTTGGACTTTTGGTCCCTAACTATGAATCCCGGCTGCTGCAGGGCAATTACTAGGGAATGTAAAGGTGAAACTTGGGATTGGTTGGCCAGGGACCTTACCAGTGCTATTGCGATCTCCCATACTGGTGAGCAGTGTCATCACCACTATGATGACCTGAAGTGAAGTAAGAGGAGAACCTTGGACACCTGGATCCAAGAGGCTAGGTCTGGGCATGCCCCACAGATATGTAAGCATATGTCTCACTACTTTAATAAAATACAAGCTGAATCTGTGCAAAACTGGCATCTGGCCAGGATGCACTGTGAGTGTGATAAGTACAGATATTTTCTGTTAACTATAGTGCAATAATCAATAAACAATATCAGTAACAATAAGGTGCAAAGTAGGATTGTGGTTTGATAACTAATGTGTTATAATAAGTCCAGTAGGGCTGCATTCACTGCTTGTCTGTTCTAATCTTGCTGCAGTCAACTGTAAAACTGAAATAAATAAAGGATGCAAAAGTAATTTCCTGATAATTGTATTGCACAACCCACAGTGTGGTTCAGGGCTGTCTGCAGCCCACTTTCACTCACATAATGCTCTCTAGTCCTCCCACTCCAGGAACAAGGTGTATATGGGTAAGTTAGCCAATGTTCTGGGCAGATATCATGTGTATACTTAACAGATTCTAAGGAGCAATAACAATAAAGTATAAAGCAGGATTTTGGTTTCATATGAATATGTGGAAATAAAGGAAGTCAGGCTGTATTCATTATATGTCTGTTCTAATGTCACTGCAGTCAATTCTTTCATAATGTGCACATGTTCCTGCAGTCACAGTTCCCATGCCTGCCAACTAAGACATGATGGCTGTCTAGTCTACTTAATGTACACAAGCATACGTCTCAAGTGTCAAGATTTTTCATAATGTAATGACAGCTGCCCAATATGTCTGGTCTGTGATTATCACATAAATGATTACCTGGAATACATTGTAATTGCAAATCCATTTACAGAACACCTTGGTAGTTATGTATGTGCACATGATGTGAAACAGTTCCGTGTAGTTGTGTACCTGCATTTGTTAGTGCTTGGCCCATACTGTCCCATGCTAACAGCTTGAGCAGTGTGCACATGTTACATCATCTATAGATGAATTTGAGTCACTGTAGTCACAACTGACACTGCACACCTGTATAAGTATGTATTAGAACTCTGTGTATTAACATCATCTGCAACTTCATTAATGGTATGTTTTTCTCTCTCTCCCCACTCCTTAACTTCTTTAATTTATTAATGTTATTTATTATTATGATTTAATATGAATATATTCTGTTAAACTGTTTTATTGGTGTTATGGGTTATTTCATTCTGGTTTGCTGTTAACATGCTTGCTGTTATGTTATTTAATGTTGTGTTCCACATAATATACCTTAAATATGTATTTGGATTATTATGTTAATGGAGGCTGCAGTGGTGCAGCAGTTAGTGTTGCCTTCTCACAGTAAGGGGTTCTCCAGTTTGATTCTTGGCTGGTGTGCCTTCTATGCAGAGTCTGCATGTCTTCTCTGTCGTTGAGTGAGTTTTAACAACATGAAGGTAGGTGTGTGTGTGCATGTTCTTTCTTTGAAGGTTGGGCACTGGGCTGGCAACTCAACACCATAAAAAACCATTGTCATTTTATCTGCGGACCGATGATCAGCTGTGGTGACCCCTAACTTGGATAAGCCAAAAGATATTGCTATGTTCCATTATGTTAATACTAACATTGGTTATTGCTAACCTTAACTTATCTTTATATCTAATTTAATACAGTGAGACAAGGCAGGCCAGTTCCAGGTAATCCATCTACCTTGGATCCTCTGGCCATGGCACCTGGGCCCAGCAAATCTGGGACCTAGCCTGGTGGTGCCCCCTCTGCTGCCTCTGCACTACCTGCTGTGTCAGGTAGTTCTGCCCCTTAGGATGGGGCTTGTCCCCCCTTTGGGAGTGGTGGTGGAAGGGGTGTTGTCATCCATGATGAACTGCCAGGTTTGGTGCAAAGGATTGTGTTTCATGGTTTTGGATCCTGCCTGCACTGGACAGAGAGCATGCTGGCCCCCTGGTGTGGCAGGCTCACCCCAGAGCCCAGCCTCCACCACTGCCACCCCAGGGACAGTGAAGTAGCAGTGCCAACATTCCCATCAGTGGGGACTTGAATCATGCTGCTACCTTGTGGAGGTACTTGAAACTAGGATGCCATAACACCCTCCCCGTCCAAGGTGTTCACCGCCCCTGCTGTCTTGTCTGTCTGCAAAAGCTAGTTCACCTTCCCAACTTACCTCCCCGATGTGTACCTATGTCCCTTCCCCAACATTCTACTCTCACCTTAAAACAAAAAAAAATGGGCACCTGCCCCAAAATAAAATATCATCTCATACGCAGCTCATCATTTCACACACATGTCCACTGGACACACATGATTTGGTCCAATTGGCTTAATGATGCAGTTATGCTGTCCTTCCCCTCTCTTTGGGTGTGACAGTCCAAATTCATCTACAAATTCTGTAAAAGGGCACAGTTGTTGCTGACAAGAAATGGATAGTTATGTTTCTTCCCTACATTCTTCCTGCACATAACTACCTGCCTTTCACTATATTTTCCCCCTGCTTGCACCCCATTTCACCACTGTCCAATCTCCCCTTTTTTCTTTTCTTTAGAGATTTTTTTGCACGATGCTGCTCAACATGGTCAGCGTAGCTAAGCTCAGCTAAATGGAGTTACATTGCTGTATGTGTTTTAAATAATAAACACGTACAAATAAACACCTATCTCCTATTTTGAATGCAAAACCATCACACTTGTGGACCACAGGATAAACCTGCCATGCCACACTGCTGTTAATTAAAACAGGTGGTTTAACTCATTATATCTGAGTGATGCCTCCAGGTGCATCTGCAGTTAACTCTTACTGATCCTTTTAGGTGTCCAATATTGCCTGTTCATATTTCAATAATTCCAAAACCATGCTATCTACAAGATTTTAAAAGATTTCATCTTAAAGCTTACACAATGGCAAATTCAACTCTATTAATATTTAAAGTTATGAATAACTGACCGCCAAATAACCTGATGAATACTCCGTTGCAGAATCCTAAAAAAGCAAAGATAAAGTCAACAAACTGATAAGGACGGAGTGAATCAGGAAAAAGTATATCAATAAAAAACATAGTTTATTCACTGGTGTCTAGACAGATAAGCGCTTTCGCTAAAAAGCATCATCAGATCTTTAAAACTTTCACCTTAAAACAAGATACTATATATACAGCTTCAATGTATATATTACCCAATCAAAACTTACAATCAATTAATTCATTTAAAGTAATACTGCAAGTAATACTATATATTACAAACAAGTCACTGAAGCATACATTACTTGTTATAAACATATTTTGTAAAAATGTATAAAATTCTTTCATATATAAAAAACCTAAGTGCTGCATATAAATGTGCAAAGCATCTCCTGTCCCTATAAATGTATATTTGTACAAACATTAAATAAACTATATGTGTCTGTGGACATATATATGAAAGGAATGAATACATAGAAATAACTAGCATAAAATATTGAAACATGCATGTTAGATAAAAAGACTAATGTTGAACTAATCATACTATCTTAAATGGTATATATGGAAAAATAATAATGCTACTCAATATTCATAATACTCATTAAAAAGGTTATTATGCTACCCTATAAACAAAGAATTGACATTTGAAGGTGGACATACTGAGTCTTGTGGCCAGTGCAATTTCTGTACCTATATAGACACAAAAAATGAATTTTTTCACCCAGACCTACACAAGAAGTTCCAAATATCAGTGACAGCTAATTGTATGACTTCTAATTTGGTTTATCTGGCTGTGTGCCAGACCTGTTCCTCTTTTTATGTTGGGAAAACCAACAGGGCCTTCGGGGACAGGATACGTGAGCACATTTATCATATTAAAAAGGGCTCAGCACACAATGCATTAGCCAAGCATATAGTACAACATGGAGATACACATAGGTTTTTATTCAGAGCCCTAGAAGTCATAATTCCCAGTACTCGTGAAGGAGACATTAGGAACTATACTGAATGTAGGGAGGGCAATTGGATCATAAAATTAAGAGCAGATAAAGGCATGGGACTCAATGAAACGGCATCCATCAAGCCAGTGCTAAGAAGACGTAGGAATATTAAATGAGTATTATGAATATATACATTGAAGCTGTATATATAGTATCTTGTTTTAAGGTGAAAGTTTTAAAGATCTGATGATGCTTTTTAGCGAAAGTGCTTATCTGTCTAGACACCAGTGAATAAACTATGTTTTTATTGATATACTTTTTCCTGCTTCACTCCGTCCTTATCAGTTCATTGACTCTATTAATATTTAACCTCTATCTAGTGCAGGTAAAGAGATATTAACTTTTATTTTTATGATATTAATTTATATAGATATAATTTTTACATTTTTCTGAACATCTCAGCAATCAAGTAACATGGACAGAACTTCTTAGCCTTATATGAAAGCTCTGAGCTAGATGAATGAAATGCTACTGACAGTATGTGTGCAACTTGAGTGGCTGTCGAGATATTGTAGGTTGTTCACAAAATATTACAAAAATAATAGTTACTGTGTTTACTATGACTTATAAAGTTCAGTTTAAGACCTAGAACCTACAGAACACTACCACTAAAAAAATAGTTCATGCTGAAGGGTGTGCCATTTATACTTCTTTCATAACTTCTGTGTTTCCAGAGATATGAATATTTGTTTGAAATTGGAGGACATAATTTGATTCTGTCAAAAGGCTTAGGCTCCGCCCACTGGAAGTTGCAGTACAAACTTCCTGAGTTCCATTGGGGTGAATGAGTTAAGCAAAACATAGTAATTGCAAGTTAGCATAATTAAGCGTGTGTTAGCACAGCTGCTCATTGTGCAGCATCGGGCAAACTTTCTGAATAATTAATGAAAAAACTGGGAATATAATTTTCAGTCTGGTACAGGAGTACACCACTAGATAGCCTGACAAACACTAATGGATGTAACTGAGGTCCCTAATTCCAGGTAAACGGCCACATTTAACAGCAACATGTACAAGTACACCTGCTACAACATTAATGGCAAAATACATGTTCAACTGGGACTCTGGTGGAGAAATATATCCCTATAAAACCAGGCACATAATAATGGATATAATGGAGGTATGTCACAGACTGTATGTATGCAGTTATACGTTCACAAATACACAACCTGTAACTGTGACTCAGTAGCTCAGTCTATTAAATGCTTTGCAAACAGTAACTTTTGCTACACATACTCCTGGGTTCAAATTCAGTGGTGTGTAGTACTTAAATTACATTATTGTGAAGCCATCAATGAATGACTGAGTCATATACTCTTTATCCACACAATGCATGAAATGCCTGCTTGTGATGGAAGTCACAGCTCTGCAGATAGGAACACACTTGACATATCCCTATAGCAACACTATAAGTGCATAAAGTGGCAGGTCAAGCATTAATATGCATTCACAGAGGATTTTAACTTAGGTAATGCAAATGAGACCCACTAATATCAGAGTGCAACACACAATCATTCCATAATGATATTACAGATTAACATAGCTGCACAACTAAGATACGCATATGGAGGTCCTGCTAGTAACAAGGACTGCAAGCACACATGTTCCAAATGACTACCATAACATAACACATGGTTTGACAGTTGCTCAAATGATTGACACAATGGCATAAGTACCCCCTATGTTACCCAAGGACACAACAAACATGCTGCCTAGTACTCTGTTAGTGATAGTGATGCCATTGCCTAACATACTTACCTTAAACACATGCCTTAATTTGCAGTGGAATGGGTACCCTCATTCTTGCCCTGCCTCTACAACAAGGCTGCCGCTCCCACAGTTACTCTTACAGCGTGTTGTCCTCCAAAGTGTTCACACTCTCTGCCTATGCATATTGCCTGCAGAATCAGCTTCAGCCAGCACACTCATCTGTATGTAAAAGTAGCTGCTACAGACATATCCTCTGCGATGGTATAGTGTCTTAACCCCAGGAATGTCCAGCATAACATATCAGAAAGGGCTTCTAATCTACATAAAGGCCTTATATCTTGTTCAGTGGTTGCATGTCATTGGCTGATTATACTGATATCTTGCTCAGTGGTTGCATGTCATTGGCTGATTATACTGCAAATCAGCTGTGTTGGCTGCAATTAGCATTTCAGAACCACAAATAGGTTAAGAGCCAATCACCTGATAATGAGAACCATGTTAAAAAGGCAAACAGCTTGTTAGGTGACCCAGTCTGTATGTGACTTTCATCAGACAGTAAATGCATTGCCAAACACCTTATATATCTGCACATATCAACAGAGGAGTATTGTACTCTATCGGGTATCTAACCTTTTTGTTTACAAAATGATGCATATGTGTGAATATGCATAGGGGAAGGGACATTACAGCATTAAGCCTTTCTTAGAACTGTATTGATGACATGCCCTTGATCTCCAGATTTGTTACACCTACAGAGGATGTACAGTACATCAAGGGTGGCATGATTTTGTGAATGTGGCACACTGGACTTGTGGGAATGTCCCTATATAGTGGTTGTGATGCCACACTGCTATTTGTTTGGCACTGTTGTTTTGACACATTATCAAGGGAGTTGCCCCTAGGGGACATACTACAATGGACTCCTGTGTTGGGTGTCTGATCATACAGCAGTATCTGTCATGGCACACACAGGAATAGCTGACTATTGCTAGCATCTGAGTTGTATCCAAATGGTTAGTATGTTTGCACAGTGTGGAATATCACATGTGTGATCAAGCAGTGGATAATGCCAACTATTCTGTTCTTGCTCTATCTCTACATAGTGTACTTCTACGTATGTGATCCTGACACCTGCTCCCAATTTACTGTATTTCAAGAAACATGTATGTCAGATGATGTGCCCCTTTTATGGATGCTGAGAACAATATCATCCTGGAAGGCCCCCGTCAACACCATGAACTCCTACTGTCCAGGGGAGGCACAACAGGAAACACCAGGGAGCATTGTGGGTTGATGTTTTCCCTGATATGAACACCATAGGTCACCAGAACCGGACATATGAGCAGGTTCGACACCATGCCATGAATATGATTAATGCTGCACGTAGAAGAGCAGCAGATGTGGTCAAGTATCATGGTGTCACTCGTGGAGGGCCTGCAGCAGAACAACCACTCTCAGCCACTGAGGCATTCCTGATGAACCTTGGAACACATGACAGCTCAAAGGCATCCATCACACTGTATATCATGGATGTGGGTGCCACAGTTTCAACGGCAGAGGAGCTTCCAGGTAAGCCTAGTTTGATCATTACTGGACTAGGGTGTAGATACTTTTACGTGGGTGTCAGGTATTTGATCTTTTGAATCTCGTGCTCAGATTGTGAACAACGTATCAATTAACAAACTAGCTACTGTAAATGTGAGATATATGGACATATTACCCTCTTATAGTGCAATATGTAGTGGTGTTTACATTACCTCTCCCTCAACTTTTCACAGGTCCCTCAGGAATCAACAAGGCTGTGGTCCTGCTCCTGGTAAGCACAACACTGTTTTGTTACAGATGTAGATTTACTGCAATGTATTCCCTAAAATGTCATCCCAGGCCTGCTGGCTGGATTGCTGTACTGTCAGCATGATTGATAACTGCACATATATTTTCTGATTGCACAGACGTTAGAGT
Source organism: Protopterus annectens (assembly GCF_019279795.1). NCBI lineage: Eukaryota > Metazoa > Chordata > Ceratodontiformes > Protopteridae > Protopterus > Protopterus annectens. The sequence goes on along the minus strand of NC_056731.1, from coordinate 1,221,842,440 downwards.
CATACCTATGCCTTGTAGGTGTGGCAACACTGATAGATGTGACAGTATTGTCAGGACATTACAGATTGCCATATGTGTCAACTGTGCAGAGGCTTCACAAAAAACAGTGTACCTCATTGTTGCTGATGATATTGCAGTGTAAAGAGGTTTTATTTACAAGTAACAAGAGATGTTTGTGGGAAAAAGCAGTGTCCTCATGTCCTACTGTATGAGGTTGGGGGTTAAACAGGTCTACAATATTGACAACAGTATATACATTTTTACATGTATTGCAACATAGTACTGCAGAGTATAATAGTGCAGGTATTAATGTACTGTTTTTCTCCTTCTTAACACAGGTGAACAGGAGGGTTGATCTCTGTCTCCTACACAGCCTGATGTCAGTGGCTCTTCAGACTCTGATGATGATGGTGGCCAAACTGAGGCATAGGTGGGGGTTTCAGGGGTTGAATCTGTCCCAGAGGTTTACATCCCTCTTCTGCCCTCATTATCACTGCACACAGTCAGTATGCCTACACATACTCAATCCCCGGAGGCCACAGATATTGGACAGTCAGAGGGAGGGGACATTGAACAGGAAAGTGTGGCAACTATGACTCCAGTGAGCGTAGACAGTGGCCATAGCCAGAAAGCTGGTGAGGGTCCACACAGGCAGTTGATAGGGGTGCTCATAGGGTTTGCTGTCCTTCCACCACCTCATCATGGGTCATTCTGCATATGGTTCAGGCCATCATGGAGGCACACGCATGCTCTGAAAGGAACTTCAGATGAATGCTCAGGGTTATGGATGCAGCACAGTCTGACATCCATGACTGCCTCCACTGCATTGGTGATACCCTGGATAGGTTCACTGATGCAGTGGAAAGAAGGTGGTCTGAGATGTCTTAAGGTACACATTGTCTGTGTTGGAACATCTGGTTGGACTTGAGCTCCAGACCTGTGGATGCAGGTCAGCAATTACATCTGCTGAAAGTCCATGTGGCCATTCTCAATCATGCTCCCATAGTGGTAGTACATCCAGCAGTCCAGAGGGGAGTGTGCTGTCTGCACCAAGATGTGGCAAGCCAGAGGCTCATGGTTCTGGGCATTCCATGGAGGACATGGTCCCAGCAGATAGTAGACAGCAGTCACCATCAGGTACTAGCGCCACTTCTGACCTTGGCCATAGAGGTGCCAGTGCATCTCCTGGCAGACCCAGCTCCTGTGTTCAGGGGTAGAGACGGTGAACTGTCAACTCTACCATGCACCGTTCACAGCTGTTCAACAAATATATATGTAGGGCTAGCACTGAGCTTGTTCATGCACACACACACACACACACACACACACACACACACACACACACACACACACACACACACACACAGCACTGTCAAATTCAGATCACCTACAGACACACATGGCACATTTCCATGGTCCATCTCCCCTGCTTCCCCTCCTGGCTCACACATGCTTTCAACCTATTGGGTCAGCCTAGGCCTCCTGTATGACCACACAACACTCTGTGCAAGTGATGATACCTGTGCCACATCCCTGTCAGCCCCATCATCAATTCAGGGAAATTAAGCTATCTGTCTGATGGGTGACTATATAAATTAATATGTAATTGTGTAATGTAGTGCTGCTTTGCCATGCCACTTGTATTGGTCACTGATAGATACTGTATGCTGACATTTGTAATGAGTAAGCCACATACATTTGTGTACCTTATGTTGCATGATGTTGTATTGGCTGTGTACTTATACAATGAAAGGTGTGTCATGGACCTGTTTGTGGTTCAGTTTCAGGAATCTGTAGGACACCTATGGCTACACAGCTGCAATAAACCCATAGATTTCACAGCACATGATGGAATATCAGCGCAGAAGACATATGTCTCCAACAAGGTACAGCAATATAGGTGCATGGCTCCATAGGGTCATATGTGTATAACAGGCTAACAAGGACAATGGCGTCATGTAGCCTACTCATGCATCCCTCGTCTATGACAGTCTGATACCCTTGTAAGTCTCATCAGGGTTTCTGGAGCTAACACATGTACAAGCTGTGGCGATGGAGATAACCCATCTACAAATTTCCTGTGTCCATTACAGACATTTTTCCTACACCAGTTATGATTGTCTTGTTCTGCATCCCATTGTGTAACTTGCACATGATGTGTGTTACAGCAGATGTGTACTTTACATGCATGGGGAGCCTGTTACATATAGGGTGTAGTGTCTGGGTTACACACCTGTCTCTCCAGCATGTACTATTTATACCACAGTGACAGTCTAGGTGTGTAGAACAAGTAATACATGTGTTAGTTCTGTCTTGGATAAGCAGGAGGTACATAGTGGGATCTGACCACCCCCCCATATGGCAGTCATACACATCCCCTCCAAATCATGTAGGAGACAGACTACACATGTACACTCTTGACAAGGACTGCATCAGACATTTTATCTCCGATGTGTATTGGTTTACCATGGAACCTGTCTAGCTGCTACAGTTGTAAGATACCTGTGTAGTGACATAGCAAAGGTGCCCTTGCACTCAATGATAGGAGTGATGAGTGCCAAATACGGTATGACAATGACAGTCTGGGATTTAAATGCCATTCCTTTCTGTATAGGTTGTACATAATTAAATGGATCCCCACATCTTACTGACCAGCGACAGTCAAAGGCTACATTACTCTCTGTGTCCATAAGTTCATGGGCATTGGTTCAACTGTCTGCAGTGTGTGGACACTACTATATTTTCCAGGGGTGGGTGATTTCCAAATGGTTAGTATTGTGCAGTCCTTGGCATTTACTATTTGTCAGTGACTCTGAAAACAACTGAATGTGTGTCTCAGGCCATCATGGATAACTGTTGGTCCTGTGTGGCATTTAGTGATATCTCCTAATATGCAACCACCTACTAATGTATTCAGTCAGAGGTCGCAACAGTGGCCGTGACTGCAGACAAGGGAATGGCTACAAGGGGTACTCTATTAATTATGTCTGGGGGAAGTCCACTGGTGACTGGCATCATTGTAGCATAGGCCTACCCAATGCTATCTTCCCAAATTATGACTATCAGACACTTGGCTATTCACCAGCTGACATACCACACTGTAAATAACATACAGTTTCCAGCAAGGCTTGCTGGCTTAATATTGTCAAACACCTTGTCAGGCCATAGTAGGTGGAGTGAGTCATTTTCCCATCATCCATAGCACACTGTAAAACTCAACGATGTCAACCAGTTATGGTAGGCAGGCATCATCTGCCCTTGAGCAAACCAAACAGTGTTTTTCCAGTGTCAGTAAGTGCACAACATTGTTACTGATCATATCCATGCTAACTCCTTTCATGGCTTTACATATCTGATGACTGACAGATCTGGGACACTGATTACCAATGCATGCTAGTTGTCCTCTGTGCAACTAATTATTGTAGTTACTTCCATCATGTTCCCAGAAAAGAGTAATCCAAGGTATATGTACAGATGACAGACAAACAATGGAGGGAAGTGTAATATGTATACCCTGTGAAGGTAAGGTGGGAGGTTTTACACAGGTATTCTGCAGTTGGACACTAAAGTGGTATGTACTGCAATGGCACAATTACCTTGTGAAGAATTCAGAAAGCAGGGGAGACCCCTGAATTGCTGGTGCCTGGCTACTACTACTATTGGTCTCACCATTACCACTTTGTCATGATATAGCATATTCAGATACTTTTCTGTCATCACATGCAAAATGTTACTATGAAGTTCATGATGAGCAGCAGGACACAACCTGTTTGTTCATCCACATGGTTGTCCCACATCATGAAAGGCTCTGTATGTTTTACATACCCTCCTCCAGGTAGATGCCTTGATTAGTGACCTGAGCAATCAGTTGGCTTTTGCATGTATTATGCCTTCTGTACCAGGAGTGGTGGTACATCACTAGAGAACTGACTAGATGGTTATTAGGAGTAAAGCTGCAGTGTCACAATATAATTGTGCAATGTCCAGTGACATAGATGTCCAGGCTTGCTGAAACAAGCAGCACAGTGGTGGTGATCCATCTTAGGTGACAATTTCACAGCACTTCATGCATCCTGCCCTTCAACAGATTAATGGTGGATATCTGCATGACATGGCTGTGAGGCCTACTTCAGGGGACTGGCCACCTATGGCCAGAGTGTATCCATCTGTCACATATCCTCGGTATGTCATATTGTACTGTTATGTACCCAGACACATGTCTGTGTTCCCACATCATGTCACACAACAACCAGTTTGCTGTGTGGTTGCTTGACATTGTACACTTGCAAAGCCAATGTAATGTCAGCAAAGTTGAACAAGTCCTCTGTGCATGCACGGGCATCCATATCTTCACTGCAAGGCATGCCTACAAACATTGTGTTTCAGGCTGTCAACCCCAAGGGTGTCACGGCATGACTCTAACTTTGCAGGGCTTGCAGTGTCACATTTGTAGGTGTGGTATTGAGATCATGCCTAATGACAGGATTATGGTCAATCCAAGGTCTACATGGCTGGCAAAGCATTGTATGGCATACTGTCAGGTGTTGTGTTACATTATGGGATCTACATAAAGGTGACATGTTACATTCCACCATCTGTCATGACATTGCCTAATGATGGCGTGCTGTGATGTACACTGTATTGCTAATGGCACTATCATTGACTGCTGATGACATGTGGAAAGTGTACCCACCCCTCTACTCCTATGTCATGCAAGCACAAAGTGTGACAGATGTGACTGTATGTCAAACCTTGATTGCATGGTGTCTCACACAGCAGTCAGTACATATGGCAATGAGCATTTTGCCAACATGCACAGCTCACCTCATGCACCACCCACACCCACATCACACACAGCTGCATGTGTGCAGCTTCTTACCAGACACATTCCCAAACAACAGACACTTCAGAAAATCCTACCTCTGGAGAGCACAGTATGCACCACTGTCTCACCAGTCACACACCTGAGGCACAACACAAAAGCAGACCTATTATTCATAGGTGAGTACATCTTGAGACACATTGATATCCATGTCACCAGGCTGCATATGGGAAACGCCACAGTTAGCTGTCTGTGGGTAGACATGATATGCCATACCACACATTGCCGCAACTCAAGGAATATCAGGTGACATAATGATGACATATTTCCTGCAGGTGTGCACGACTAGGGACATACATCACCCCACTGAATGTAAACACATGACTGAGCTTACACACGCTGTGTCTGTCATGGGTATGCCCATAGCTTTCAGCTGTATTTAACCATCACCTAGGATGAATACACACAGAAAATGAGGGACTTCAATAATTGCCTTATTGTGTGTGGCATTATTGTAAGGGGATCCACTACACATCTGCCTGGGATAACGTGATCAACAGATGTCAATGCTTTGACAGAGATGGCCTTCATCTCTTACCCCTGGGATTTTGAGTACTGGCCAAGGCTGCTGACATCCCCACAGTGCATGTTATAGGTACTATCTGGAGGGAAAACTTTACAATGAGAGCGCCATCTTTGTACAACGTCCCTGTTATCCTGCTACATGCTGGGAATGGCAACAATAAACCTGACTCTGTAGAAGGTGTCCCCACCTTGGAATATGCAGCCATTTGTGCAGTCAAAGACACCTGGTTCTCAGCTGTGGATAGCACCATAGCCATACCAGACTAAACGTCCTTCCACATGTTCAGACCTCAGACTGACAGTGTGCAAGGTAATGCAGGTGGTGTATACATATTCATTAAGGATAAGTACACATACAGATTTAGTTCATAGGTTCATAGGTTGGTACTAGGCTATCGGCCCAAAGACCTATACAACACTATGCTTTCCTGGAGACACTGCAGGTGCTATTCACTATTGGAAGGGCAGCTAATCAAGCCATTGCCACCTACAGGAGCAGCTCCATGAATCCAGACACCCATTGTGCTTATTTGAATATACATGTGTCTATCAAGATATATCAGTACACCAAGATTTGGGGTGACATTAAGTAGCCACCAACTGTGTTGGTTCGTCATGCTGAAGCTCACTTGCCCAAAGTTTAGTCCACATCCTTAACTACAATGCCCTGGACCAGTGGCATGGCATCCACACAAGGGGAGGTGATGTTGTGTTTCATGTGTTTCTTAATATGGGTGACCACTGCAACCCACCACTGTAAGGTCCACCCTGGTGAGATCTGAGCATAGATCAGTCTCATTAAAACTATCAGACTTACCCCCTTGCAGTAAATACAAAAATATACTTCAACAAAGCAATGTATTACCCCTATGGGATGGTTTACATTGTGTGACTTCTTCTCCCCCCTCAGATAGAACAGGCAAGTATACAGAGTTCTATACCCATGCATTATGTAAGCAGCAGTACAACCGTATAGACTCGGCTGTACCTGTACAGAAGGAACATGAGCTCCTCATGGCACAGCAAACCTGCATGGTGGACAACTGCCATTAGCAGGCTGTACAATAAGAGGTGGCACTGCTGTAACAGTTGGGGTGAGGCTGCCGCTAAAATGGAGGCACAACCTCCTCAGCTAAAACAAGCACATAGTGTTTGTGTGATGTTGTGTAGAAACAGTATGTGACAAAATCAGCCTCCCCTACAAAGCAGAACCACAATGCACAGTGTACTTACATGTGTAACCTCAGAGGACAGGCCCAGATTGTCAGCGAACTCGTACATAATGATACCATATATAATGGGTCTGTACTCATAGCTAACCTGTTGTCTCACAGGTTCTGTGTCAACTTCACTCCCCTGTCCCCATCACATGTGCCACATGACATTCATACAACCTGTCCCATACCTTCCATATCTGCAGAGCAGATCATAACTGTCCTCTCTATGGGGGATACACAGCATCTATTGGACATGCTAACATCCCAGGCTGCATCCTACATGGGATCCACCAAGGATTACTAACACCATTGGGAACTCCTTGCAATCATACTGTAACCACTGGCTGAATTACAGCTGGTTGGACAATGGAAACTGTTATCTCCTTGCACAGAGGTGATGCATCCACCAACCACCAAAACTACAGACCTATTTAACTAAGTAGCCATAACTGTATGCCCATGGGGCAACTCATCATGTAGCTGATCAGCAGACATATATGTGATCTACAAACAGTTGACTGTACACAGTTTGGATGTCGGACAGGGAGATCATGGCTGTTAAAACTGGTGGACATGTCCGAGGCAGTCGCCAAGAACTTGGGTGAGGGGACATCATGGCAAACAACCCCCTGGACATAGCCAAGCCATGTGACTCTATCCCCCCACTCTGGCATGATTGACAAAAGCACCCACTTAGGCATCCATGGTAATATCATTATTGGAGTCACTAAGTGGATCATTGATGGCACACATACTTAAAATAGGGAAATCTACCTCCAATAGCTTATCTGTAAGCAGCAGTGTTCAATGGGGCTCAGCCCTGGGTCTTGCATTGCTTGGGATCCATTTAACCATGATGCAAGTGAATACTGACTGTCTGTGGATGACAATGTTGGCTGATGCTTGCAAACTCTGGCCAGTCATTGACTCTGAATTATGTCACTATCTTACAAGAGGGTATTGATGAACAAATGCCTGTTGACATACTAATGGCTGTAAACTCCATCCAAAAATATATGCAGGATCATTTCCATCAGTAACACCTATGTTCCTGGTAAGTAGCACATCAGTCATAACATGTGATGTACATATTCAGGTGTAATACACCTGGGCACACAGGCCTGGCCACATAGATTTACACCTAATGTAACTGAGATCATCATGTCTCCCCAGTGGTAAGATGGGAATCATATGTCATAACCAAGGGCACAGTCACCCGAAACTGACATACTCATAACCTCCATGTACTCTTTCCTCAGCATGCCAATATTTGAATGCAATGGCCATTTAGCACCGTACATTTTCAAGACTACTGGCAATTGCACACAACACAATGGTCCTTCATAAGGGAACTTCATGTCTTCAGTATCTGTTCAATGTGGTTCATCTAAACTCAGTGGTCATTGTAGCCTGTGGCATATAGGCTACTCAGAGGTGATCTCTTCCTTCCATACAGGGCAATGTGTGACTGTGCTTGATTGGAAATGCTGCATATCTGTAGGTGGTATGGTACATGGATTACTCACTCTAAGGACATTAACATGGTATATGACATTAGTAATACATGCTGGTGGGAGAAATCTGTCTAGCAGACCCTAACACACCTTTGAAACAGAATCCTGGCTAATGGCAAACAGAGCACCTCAGTGGACCTCATCAGATGCCATCTGTATGATTGGCTGGGTGACTGTCATTTCGCGACAAGGTTTCTGCCTGTGTCTCTCATGGACAGGGGTAATATGTGCTGATCATGTACATAAAGGTATAAACTTGGCTAGGATTGTGAGGGCAGTAGGGTCATTATTCCTCTAAAGTTCAAAGATCCTATAATTCCATAAGTTGATGTAAAATGCTGTAACAGCCACACACACAAACATGACTACAATGAGGATAGCACTACTTCACTTACTGTTTACAGGACACAGCACAGCACACATATATTGCAAGTTGGTTGCATGTAAATTAGAACACTTACATAGCTAATGGTACACACTAGAGATCACAATATGTGATGCACGTGCTACACCTCAAGTTTGCTATTACTATTTCTTTAGGACATCTCATGCTTGATGACATCAGCAGGCCTAGTTGTGGTCAGGCATTTGGAGCCCCACATCACCTGCTACAACCAAAATACTGCAAAACCCTACCTATTTCTAAGTTACTGAGGAGATCATAATTCTGTCATTCAGATACACACACACACACACACACACACACACACACACACACACACACACACACACACACACATTGAGTGGCTTGGAGTGAGATTAGACCCCTCCCTATCTAGTCTTACAAACTATAGATCACAGTACTTTACCCATTACAATGTCAGCTGGTAGTCTTAACATCGATGACAACAGCAGGCGTTGTAGAAGGGGGCAGTTTGGAAAATGGCAGCAACTTACAGGGCCAAAAGTTGCAGTTTCATAGGCAATGAGGGATTCTCAGTTGCTTTGCAGGTGATGCCTGCAGATGCACACCAAGTGGCCTGCACTGAGATTAGAACCCCTACCTAACTATTGTTAGTCACTACAGATCACAGCACTTATTGCACGTGCCACAGCTGATGTCTGTTTTAGAGATGACTGCAGGCAAGCTACTTGTGTATTACACAAACTAGACTTGTGTTGAACAGCATCTGTGGCATGCAGCATGAAATTGCTCCCTACTGTTATCTGCATCTAGTAGCTTAGCAGTCAGATAACTTTTTTTATCCTAGTTATATGGCTGCAGTTACCAGTTTTGCCATATGTGGCTGTTTGTATTTGGATGGGCAAGCCTGTGGGCAGGAACAATGTGCCCTGTCCATATGTGCGTAGACAGCATTATACATTATCCCACCTGCTCACCTGTTGCTGTATGTGTTGACATCCAGCAAGCTCAGGGGTCTATAGGTAAGTGCATTATGTACTGTTGATCCCTTACTTACTCTTTTGAGCAATATTATAGATGTGTGATAGTGAAGCTTTACTCATCATTATCAGGGTGTGTAGGACAATACAGACATCCACACAGATTTTATGTAAATAGCAGGGATGTTTATAGAAATGTGGTTGTGTGTGTGTATACAGTATATATATATATATATATATATATATATATATATATATATATATATATATATATATATGTATATGTATATATATATATATATATATATATATATATATATATATATATATATGTATATATATGTGTGTTACATAGACATATGGTGTGAGACCTGAGATGTAGGTTTTTATATATAGCTATATATAGATATATATAGGAATATCTTTATTTGTATATACATAGAGATAAATATATTATCTGTGGGAGAGAGAGATAGTGACAGACAGATATGTATACATATATGTATGTGTGTATGTATGTATGTATAGACATACATACACACATACATATATGTATGTGTGTATGTATGTATGTATAGACATATCTATATATAACAGGTAATTTTGGGCAAGGGGCAACAGAATTATGTTCTGTGTAACTAACTGTATGAGTATGCCCAGTGGGATTGTCAGTACTGATAAAATGATCCCAGGCCACACCTATCTGTACTTCAGTCTGGGATTCTGTGTGTTACAGACAATGACATCTGTCCCTGTGTCTGCAGTACTGCATTTCACTCAAGTTCTCCACGGCATTCTTTAGCTGTCTGATGTAATTAATACTTGACAGAGGTTAATAAAGTTACACCACACACAGACTGGCAGTCTGTTAAAAACAATATAATAATACATCACATCCAAAAGATGTGAATACTTCCAGATTAGAACCATCAATACCATCGCCCATGCTAACTTCCCTAGTGCACTGAGCCACACAAGCTGACGGACAGCAAGTAGTCATTCATCACACAATCAATAGCATCAATATGTACGTTGCTATTCCTGCATTGAGTGAGACATACAATGCATGATCAATTTCTGTGTTACTACCCTGAGATTGCTTGAACTGGTGATATAAAATTGATGAGTTACTGTTACAGCACTTATATGGGCAACACCTCTGTGTTGAGGGAGGGGGAACAGCACTGCATGTTCTGCTAGGATACACAGTAGTCCAAATATCATGTAACCCCTCTATTTAACTTCTCCCTTGACTGATGCAGTGAATATTCCATGTATGAGGCCTAGTGACTATTAAAGGACATATGATAGTGGACTGGGTAGCTGTAGTCCCATGTAGATGTTACTTCTGTCCAAATAGCCCACTATATTTACTTGCATAAATGTAGCAGAGCCATACATATCATACCACATCATGCTAATCCTTACAAGTACTATGCAGGTTAGAGATTTACCTTGCAAATGCAGCAGTTGGCAGAACTGTAATTCAGGGCTGACTCTGTCCGATGCAAGCAGTACACAGCCAATACATGGATAGGTATAGGTTGTGTGGGTTGCCTGGCATCAAGTTTAATATATGTATGTGAGTAGGAGTAAGGTGTTAGTCCCTAGGTTGTCAGTTAATGTGCTATGCATTGACTCTTAACCAAAGCCAGGGCATACTGAGCACAGCTATGTCTGTCTACAGGGACGTCAGCAGGGGGTTCCTCCTCCAAGTCCTCTTGTGATTGTGGCTGTGGTGACCTAGGCACTGGTGGGTGGCTGTGTATCTCTTCCCTTTGCTGATCCTGCAGCAGCTATTTCCACAGGATCAGACTGTGTAGCATAGCACATACTGTGAACATATGTGCATATGTGGCTAGAGAGTACTGCAGGGCTCTACCAGATATATTGAGGTACTGGAACCATAACTTCAGAAGCCCAAACACATGCTCTATGATGTTCCTAGTTTGTGTGTGTGGTTCATTATAGCATTCTTCCATGGATGTGTGTGCATTTCTGATGGGTGTCATCATCCACGGTTCTAGGACGTAGCCAGCATTCCCCAGTAAATGGCCATGTGAGATGTTCCCCTTAACAAACATCTGGTACAGCTGTGATGCATGCCAGATATGGGAGTTGTTATTACTGCCAGGGCTGCCAGCATTCATATTCAGGATAATACCCTGGGTATTGCACATGACCTGGCAGTTGATGGAGTGGTACCCCTTGTGGTTGATGAAGATTCTACCCTCTTTACTGGGTGGTGCCTCGATGTGTACATGAGTGCAGTCTATGGCACCCAGTACTTCATGGTAGTGTGCTACATGGTAGAAATGTTTAATATTGCTGGCCCTCACCTCAGTGGTGAGGCGAAAAGGATATGTGCTCACTGGCATGTGGTAGCATGGCATCCAGGAACTGTTGGAGTATCCTGGATGCAGATGCCTGTGAGACCCCCATCATGTCCCCAGTTGGTCTTTGGAAAGTACCTGTAGCTAGTATCTTAAGGGCTGCACATACCTTTCTTTCAACTGGGATGGGTTCCCCTCTGTTGGCTCTGGGTCTGAGTTGAGGGTGGCAGAGCTCAGTGATTTCTTGCAGTATGTCCCTGTCCACCCTGTAGCACTCTACAATCTCCAGCTCATGTATCTCCTGGAAGGTTACCTTGGGCCTGAACACTCATCTCCTTCTCTGCCTAGGCCTATTGTCAGCAGCACCAGCAGCATTGACTTCAGCCTCTAGCACATACAAATGTAGCAGACCTGTAGCAGCCCATAACATTATCTCAGATAAAATTCCCAAGTCTGTACTCCAATGGTCCAGAGTATCAAGGGAAAATCATAATGTAGGGTGTATGCATACTTTATACAGCTCTGCTGTAGGTGCAGAATGTGTGATTGGCTATCTATGATGCATTCCACCTACCTACAATATAATTAACATAATTTAATGGCCCAATTTCAGTGTGCGATGCCGCACACAGTGCAGCACCGTGCGGCATAGTTTATGCAAAGGTCAAAATGTCTAATTGAATTCATCCACTTGTGAGAACATCTTCAGCTAGGCAGTGCTCAACACAAAAATGCACACCTACCCTTAAAAGAGCTTAGAAGTGAGAGGACACCCCCCCCCAATGTCAGCCACATCCTGTGTAAACATCAACATGGTGTAATACCCTACATGAAGGGGGTATGCGGACATGATTACTCCTTTCTGCTATTCAGTAATCCCACCTCATTTGCATACTTATCCATGTTGACATCCTAGCAACTACACACTTCATAGCCCTATCACCTTAGCAACAACAGCAATGAACCACTGTAGGGACTCCACACAAGCTCCTATCGTACATTTCTGTCACGTACTATACATTTTTTTTTTTCTAGTTTTTTTTTTAGTTTCCCATTAAGCATGTTTGCTCACTGTGGTGCATGGCTCAAACATGCCCAGATTATTAAAAAAAACGTATTCCCTTTAATCTTTCTGACATACAGACTAATAGTTTTGCTCATCTGTGTATGTGGTCTTACATTTTCATGGGATTTATGTCTACATTTCTACAGTTTTACACCCCCCTTTTGTCTATCTAGACATCTGTAAGCAGAATTTTTCCTCGTACACAATGGACACTGACACAGGATCTCAACAGATGCATTTCTGCATGTTGGATCACTCTACCTGTCTCATTTGAATGAGATTCACCTGCTTATGAGGCCATCTGCATGCTGTGGAAGTTTCCATGTTTGCATGTGCATGTGTGCCCCTAAGCAGCACTTACTGAATATAAAAATGTTCATGCTCATGAAAGCATTGCGGCACAAAGCGCACACAAAAAAAATGTAGGCTTTATCGAATTTCCCCCTATGTGAATCATTGTTAAGTGTATATACATGTGCATCCATTACAATTTGTAACATTGTCAGGACCCTGTTTTAATTATTGAAATTCAATGTGTTTTTTGCTTGCATTTTTAAATACAAGCAGAAATACATTTCTGTTTAACATACATATGTATTCAAGATCTAAAAGGCATATTACTTGATTGTCCAGGCTTAAGCTTATATTTTACTTTATTGTTAAAATGTCTAAAACTTCAGGCACTTAGAAGGTCAGATGTAATCAAAATACCAATAAAAATAGCCTTTTATTAATTCCTGCATTACACATGGCATATTTTATAGTTAGTGCTAGTTTTGTATATTTTAGTTTATATTGTATCCTTAAATGGATGCCCATTGAGAAGCTACAATCAAATTATTTCAGAATGATCAAACTCTTGTAGTAATAATTTTCAGACTCATGGCTTACTTGTGTTGCATTGTTTTCATGCTTAATCACGACAGCTACATTTTCTGGACAATATTCTTACAGTAGCAAAGCATTCATTCTTCTAAGTCTGTGATACTGCATCAGTAGCTTTAAAAGAGAAACCTTACAATGAGGGAGGGTGAGTGAGAGGGGGGAAATAAACGGGGACAGAGAGGGAAAGGTAGACAAAAGATTACTTCCAACAGCTGCATTCCACTGTTATGTTTTTTTGTGGAATGTCCCTGCAGTGTACTTGCCTTGTAGAGACTGGGCCTGCTGTTGTGGTGTAGGTTTCCAAATGTACCTTCCCCCGGGATGTCCTGATCTCAGAAGTATGATAATCCTATAATGAATAGTACCTGATTAGCAGGAAGAAACAGCACCCTAGGCAAAAAGTTACTGGGATTTAATTTACTGAATAATGATTGGTGAAGATAAAATGTGAAGTCTAATTTTGTCAAAGATTCTGACCCTTTGACACCAGGCACACCTTATAAATGACATCCGAGATTACTTGGCTATATGATAGCAGAACCTTAAAGGTCATCTGGTGAGAAAGAAGAAATATCCTAGATTTTACCCATATGTACTTATTAACAGTATAATCAGCAATTTAATGCAAGCAGCATAGAATGTGTAGTGAAGAAGCCAACAAACTACTTTTTTAGCTCACAATCCCCACATGAACCCATTGCATAGCAATAAAAATTGAAAGAGACTTCCTGGATTGCCATTGTACTAGACATCAAAACAAGACATTGAAATGCTAAGGAGAAAATCTTGGTCTACAAAATTCCTTCTGAAAGCCATTAGAAAACTGCAAAGTAAAAAAACAAAGAATCTGCTAACCTTCTGGGATCATTTCTTTAAAGTTACATATGTTTGTCTGAATGTTTTTATTTTGGTTTGGTGAGAATGGTGAAGGAGCTGATATTCATTTCAGGACTCCAGTATTAACTTAAACCAAATTGTCAAGATGTCACATTGCAATACATATATTTCTTCATACAGACTGCAATTATTCTGTGTCCTTGTCAGATATAGTAATAGATGGCTGACCAGCATGCTTTCTTGTGATTCACTACCACTGTTACTAGTAACAATACAACCAGCAAAATGATACTGCATTTTTCTAATTAACCCCTGTAAAAGTCATCTATGTTCAACATTCAGAAGTTCAAAATTTCAGGTTTCCCTTAATAGCTGAATGAATTCAGTCATGGAACATTTTTGTCTACAACTGATAAGGCACTGCAATACCATAAAATAGAGATAAGAAGTAAACTGATTCACGTATTGCACATTATTTCCCCTCAAAGTCTTCATACTAAGTACAGAACAAGGACTGTGCCTGGAAGTGCTCTATTGTGATGAGTATACTACCCTAGCAAACAAAATAAATAAATAAATAAAAAAGGGCCATTACTACTGCTAATGTGATAAAGTTGTGGACCTTTTCTGTATCCCAGTGCTGTGAAAATAAAATGTTTTATAATACAACTGACACAACTTCTCAAAAACAAATGACAAAATGTATCACCTTGCACTAGTATAAATATTTGTTCCAACAGTGTTTGAAAAACATTCTTCTAAAGTAATGATATACAGTATGTTTTTCCCTCACCCAAAGATTTGTCAAGCTGTTCTCCAACAGTAAAAAATCTGAATACCATGCATACCATACATATAGGACTTTTTATTGTAATGGTTTACCTTTTGCCCTCCCAAACTGCCTGACAAGGTGTTATTCCTGCAGTACAACATGTTCACCGATGCACGCATGTGAAGACATCCATCAGTGTTACCCCCTGCCTTAGTGCAGTACAGGCCAGGCCCATTCAATTACCTTCAGGGCATGAAGGATCCCACTTCTCACCTCCTTTGATGAATACAGACCTGCCTTGCACTTTGCAGTCCTCCTTTCTTCAGCCTGATCTCAGACTTTTGTTACTCTAATCATACTTAGCTGGGGTACAAGTGTCAAAAGCAATAGTAGTTTGGCTGCATGGCAAATTCACCTTTTTACTGGAAATTAATATTTGATTTAAGGTATTATACACAGACAATAAAAGCAGCAGATCAAAATACAAGTCAATTTATGATCATATTACATTAGAACTTAATATCAGCTATTTTTTAAACCATGAGATGTAGTGTCAGCAGTGCAGTTCATCAAGGTATTCCATGATGAGTACACCAATATAAAAATTGCTAAAATAACTGATCCATTAAAAATGCTTTTAGTCCAAGATTACTCAGTACTCCAAATAAGTTTCCCCCCACTGAGCTGTTGTAATCTTGGACATATCTATATCTAGCTGAAAATGTTGCACTGGAAATGATTCTCACAAAGCAGAGCCAGGCTAAAGAGATCTCTGACAAATAAAGCTTATGGTGCAAACTGTTTTATCCACCTGCATGGTTTTCATGGAAGGGCTCGTGTTGGATCCCTATTTATTCTCTGTTCACCGAGTTACTGCTATAATTTGGTGGCAGTTAGATCACAAGAACAGTGCCACAGCTGCCTGCCCACAACCTAGGCAGGAACAGTGTTTGTTTAGTAATGCATCTGGAAAATAATTTTGTTGCACTGATAATCTTATATATATATGTGTATAATAAAAGAAAGGAGTTCTTGTTTAACTTACAGTTTATTACTGTCTTGAAGTTTGAAGTGGCAGGGTGGTAACCAAAGAGCCGGTGCATTGTAACATTTGAATGAAGTCTCCTTGCTGAGGATGGCTTCAAAGTTGTTGATTAAGATATTATCAAACTTGGAAAAAAAAATAGAAAGATAATAAGCCAAAACTGCTGTGTAGTCTGGTTTGGGAATTTTTCTATCTGCATGTTACTGTGTTTAGAAAGAGGGTTTGTGGTTGTTATCATTTAGTCCAAAAAGCTTCAAACTGCCGGGGGGGGGGGGTACAAATTACCATTATCTTAAGTTTGTTCTAAGTAGCACTGGTTCACCTATATTTTTCCAGCCTTACGCTTGTCTTGTTTAGCCTAATGGCTGAGGCATAGAGGTGGGAATTTCAGGACTGAATCTTTCACTCCTGACAGGAATGGGGCATGTATGTGTGGCAGGCCTAGTCCTGACACAGTTACTATTGGTGTTCAACATATTAAATAAAAATGTATATTATATAATAGTAAATAAATATATTTACATAAGGGGAAACTGTTAATGGCAAAAGAGGTTGGCACAGTAGCTGCTCTTCTGATTAGCAAGAACAGAGTTGGGAATGGGAATTTGAAATCACAAGTGATGTTATTTAATATGAAATTAAACAGTAATTAATATGATATTAATTAATAGATGTTATTAGGTTAAGATATGGAGGGTGAAAATGTTTAAAGTAAGGAAGTCGATAACTGTAATTATTATCATTACTTAAGTGAATTCCACCAACTTTTTCTCCTAAAATTGCTTTTTGAAAAAGGGAAGCAAACTGCCCTTCATTTTTCCCTATTAAAGAATAATTTGCTTTAAGCAATGTTATATTAACCAAAATCAAAGGCTATATAGTTATATGTATAACTACAAATACAAGATAGTTAAAGTTGATAATGTCAAATTATTGCATTAAAGAAAGATTTCCATATTTATATATTGATTTCAAGTTTTTATTCAATCATAGACAGGCACAGGGATTTCATTATATTAAAAGGTATACCACAGTGTAACCCAAGTTTTTCTCAATGGGTTACTTAGTAAAATAGTAAGGTGCTGGCTGTGTATTCCCATAGCCTTTGGTTTGATTCTTACTGAGAGAAAGTTATTTAATGATAAAAAGACATGTATGCAATACATAATTTGACACATATATTAGCATTTGCATATAATTTTTTAGTAACATATTGCTTATTTAAATTTAATTAATTCTTCTCAAGGCTATTTCTATTCTGGCTATTGAATGTAACTATTTAATGCATTGGTAATTGATAGCAGGTGACTCACAGAATGCTGATTATTTTATATATCATTATTTATAAGTTGTAGAATGACACCTCTATTTTATATTAAAGTAATTCCATCCCTCCATCCATCCATCCATCCATCCATCCATCCATCCATCCACAACCCCTTTGTCCCATTTTTATACATGGGGTCAGGGTCCAAACCATCAACTTCATGTTTTTGAAATGTGAGAGGAAACCGGAACACCCAGTATAAACCCATGCAAACAGAGGGAGGACATGCAGACTCCACATAGAAGGCAACCCAGCTGAGAATAACCAGGGAGCCTCTTGCTGTAAGGCAACAACACTATCTGCTGCACCACTGTGCCACCCATATTTGTTAAAGTAATTCTAAATTACTTAGTTGGGATGATATACAGGTAAACTATAGTTTGCAATTAGGATTTATACTAGTTATTCAGTGTTATTATTTCTAGGAAAATTCAACACACACACACACACACACACACACACACACACACACACACACACACACACACACATATATATATATATATATATATATATATATATATATATATATATATATGGATTTACTTCTATTTACCGAAATCCCACTTAGTCAAATAATGAGACGACGTTGCCAAAAATTTACTTTAACAAACATCCAGATCACTATAATTTAACTGCAGGAAACTAACCACATGAACACCACCACTTTAAAAAGAAACTGAAACAAATCAAACCCACCAAGTGGGGGTTTTCTCCCCAACACTCCCCACACCCCCCCAACTAAATGTATCAACTCTGAGATCACACTATAGTGGAGAAAAGGGCAAATTCACCATGTTGGCCAAGTGGGTAGTTTCCTGGAGTTAAATTACGGTGATCCTGATGTACGTTAAACAACATTTTCGGCAATGTCGTCTCATCATTTTGTAGTTTGATTAAGTGGAAATTAGGGAAATAGAAGTAGACCCATATATATATATATATATATATATATATATATATATATATATATATATATATATATATATAAAACATTAAAACATATACATCATGTCATTTGCGTTGTTGTAAAGCTATTAGAAATTCAGGACTAATGGTAATAGAAGCCAAAGAATAGCAACGGTAATAAAAATAGAAGCCAAAAAAATAGGGTTTCTTAGAGAGATGTGAAAAAAGGAAAATTCCGTGGCTACTGTTGCATGAAAAGTTCTCTTGACTTTTCTTGTATTTCTTTTATCTGGATGTCCCTTCCTGAGAGCTGCACTTATGTTTTCCTCTTTTCTATCGCTCTTTTTATCCCTTCCTATTCTTCCTACACATAGGATACATAACACTTTGAAGTTACCTTGATCATTACCGTCATTCCTTTAAAGCTGCTTATTTTCTCTAGGCTTTGACCATAGCAACAACTGACTATAATTATTTGTACTGGCTTCAAAATGACCCTCTACAAAATGTTTTGAAATATTCCTTTAATTTGTAATTTGCTCTAGTGTTAAATTGTATTTGTTGCATTTTTTTCTGTTTCTTTTTGATTTCTCCTTTTCACTTCCTTCTTCTGTTTTCTCTTTACCGATACTTGCTCAGGGTCAGAAATAAATGAATTCTAAGTAGCCTGATTTGCACCTTTTTATGGGTTTAAAATTATTTTTTTTACTGACTTGTTTTCTACCTATTGTCCTTCCAGTCTTATTTTGGAATTACTATGTCAGGTTATCTGTTCCCTGTCTCTGTTTCATGCAGTTGCCTCCTGCTACTACACTTCACTGCTTTATTTTTTCTCCGTTTTCCAGTTCACAGTTCTTATAATTTTTTAACTCATAAATCAAGGAAATCACTACACTACTATGCATGTGACAACTCAGATTTATTATAAGATATTTCTTTCTAAAATGTTTAAAATAATTATTTTAGTCATTTCCATTGTGAAATGATACCATAACAATGGTGTACATTAAACAATATTCACAACTCACCCAAAAATTATTTCAACTAAGTTGTCAAAGGCATATGACTTTAATCAATCCATATTTCTATACTTAAATGACTAAAAAGAGAAGTAATATATGAGAGTATTTAATGTTGTATTGAATATTATTATTATGCATCGTTATTGGGCAGGATTCAGTTTCCCAAAAAAGGTTGTAGGGAGCTGCCATAACCTTATTGTAAAACAGTCTAATTATGTTGCCAACTTAGATACAAAAGCTAGATGTCAAGAACAAAATGTATACTATCCTGTAATAAGACCAAAGAAATGTTTCTATACAGCTTGTGTAATTTCAGCTATCACAGAAACATCTTAAAGGGCAAAAATATAAATCTAATATTTTATTTATCCAAATAGCTGGCACACATAAATATTCTACCCAAATGGTAAAGCATATAATTTCCAGATTGTAACAGTTTCCCACATCTTATCCAGCAACTCTTACTTTTGTTTTCTTATAGGTTCATAGGTAGTTACTGGGCTATTGACCCAAATGTCTTTATAAACCTAGCCATGTGCGCCCAATATAATACTAGAGAAACTCAATATAAAGGATCTTACCTAAACTCGAGGTCTTAGTTAGCAATGACTGCCCATATCTAGGAGGGTCATAGGTGAAATCCCCAGCAGGAATTTATGGTTTCCCATCCAGTCATCCAGACTATGCTTAAACAAGGTCATGGAGGGGCTTTGTTTGATGTAAACTGGTAGCCTATTCCAGAGGAGTGGCAACATCTGAGAGACATATCTGTCTCTCTAACAGGTCTTATTTATGCCACAGGACAGGTTAAGGTCCCTACATCAGGTGACACTTGTCCCATTTGACTTGTGGATGTGCAGCATTTCCATTAGGTTTGGATCCAAGATTGCTCATAAGGCCAGGCACAAGTCCATTCTAAGTAGTCTGTATGCTAATAACAGACTACTCATTTCCAGATTTTATCCTCTGGTACCTCTATTTCCCTTGTTTTGATGTATACACCACCTATTTGTACTACACCACCATGCCCTTTATTCTCAGCCCACATTTTTAATGCATCAGCTATCAATTTCATAACATTTTATATCCAATTTTCTGTTTTTACCTCTGGTACTATATCATCTGCATAACTGAGGACTGATAGAATTTTTGTTTTCCACATATAATTAAAAATGTTGTGATGACCAAGTGTACTGCAAAGAGCTACAGTAAAAGCTGTACTTAAAATAAGACAGCATGACTAGCATTTTTTAAAAAGTATGCTAATTTATTTTCTGGCTTTGGTCCATTCCAAGACAGAAGATCATAAGGCTAATACTAGAGACTTTCCTAAGTATATGTATCCCAAAAAGAGTCCACATATCATTAAGGCAAATACTTGAGGAGGAGTTAAAATGAATGAAGCAGTTGCTGGTGATATGCAAAACAAAATGAACAGCATTATTAATGAAAATTATGGTGACAGTAGTCAAACAAGACAAAGACAGAATCTGGACAGTTTCACAAAATCCAAGTGGAGTGATTCTAATGGACCATTACCCCCTTATAACTGTTGTGGAGGTTGTTTCTATGATGTTCCTGCAGATAAATATGTTTTCAGTGATTGATGCTGACTGTGGCTTTTAGTAAACTAAAGTTGACTCAGACAGTTTGAAGTTGTGTATATTGGGAAAATATAGATTTCTGAGAATACCAATGATATTTTCTCAACCCCTGAAGTTTTACAAAGAGTTGTTTCACAGATCATTTAGAGTCTGGAAGGAGGTGTAAATATCATTGATGACATTTTGTTTTAGGATAAAATATGAAATCAGCATGATATGAGATTAGAAAGTTCCAAACATGCTGAAATTGCTTACCTAAATGCCAATTGAGAATTCAGTATGGCATTTTAAACTCATCACTTTTCTACTCCTTGATTTCCACTTTCCACATTAAATCAGTGTCAGTGCAATTATTAAGTATATGCTGACAGTGATTCCTTTGTTTTTTTTTTTTTTTTTTGTGATTTTCCCATTTTTTGTGTTTGCATGACTGTGAAGTCTGTATACACATGAGGGCATGGGGGATTGGACCACAAACAACTTGTTATTTTTATTTTCTTCAATGGCTAATTGAACTCAGCAAGGTGTGTTGTCATTAAATTGGAAATTGAGGATTAATCACTTACATGGTCAAAACATAATAGACACAAACTGAATGGAAACAAACTTGAAATATGTATGGCAAGTATTAAACATCTAGTGACTGGTGTTCCTTCTGTGTGGAGTGAAAGGACTACAATCAGCTCAATTGCCTACATAACTAGTAAACTCTGATTGTTGTTCATAGGGTTGCTATAATAGTTGTATGTGACTCATGAGCACACAAATTAAATATAGTGGCAATGTTGGCCATGTCTATATAGATGATATCACTCTTCTATGCCACAGACAAGTGTTTTTCAGACTTTTATGTGAAATTAACTTTTTAAAACTCCCACCAATTACAGATGTCTCTTATAACCATCCCTACCAATAAATCATTATGTTGTATTGGCAGGGACATTCATAGCACGTGTGCTGATGTAATCATAAGTGCTGATAGAAACTAGTGGCCACTTCTGTAACAGGAAATAAGTTCTTTTTAATAACTGTCTTTAAAGACAACTAAAATTAATTACTGATTGAAAAAATGTAAAACATTTTTTGCCAAATTGTTAATTAACAGTTTGGTAATTAACTATTTACTTTAGAATTGTTTACCAATTATCCAGTTATCACTATTATCAACTACCCCCATAATTACATCAGTACATCCTACCTGGACATGAAAATTAATAAAGGACATTGCCATGTGTGCTCAGTACAGCGCCATATTTTTGAATTTTTTTGCAGGCTTTTTACCCTTGCTGTAAATCTACCAACAGCCACCTCACAGTCAATCTGCCCATTCATTTCTCATAACCACCGAGAAGGTCAATGGTCAGGCTGTAATTTAAACAGACATTGAGGTGGTACAGATTTTATTTTATTTGTTTCCCTTGCTATAATGTCTCATACTTCTCAAGGTGATGGGGATTGCACATGTGATGGGCTAACCTCAGAGGATGCCTACTCACTTCTGCATGGAGCATTCCCTGCAATCAATCCTACCCTTCGTTGCACAGCATAAACAGTGGTCTCTCTAGTCTCCTCTAGGGATAACTTACCTCACTATAAGACTCTGACACCTCTCACACACCTCCTAGAGAGGCAAGCAAGGTTGCAGGCAGGGCTGCATCCCTCTTTGCTATATCTACACATGCACACACACACACACACACACACACACACACACACACACACACACACACATATTCAGACATATATGTATTCACACACACACTATATACACACACACACACTATACACACACACACACACACACACACACACACACACACACACATATATATATATATATATATATATATATATATATGGATCTACCTGACAACGCCGAAAGCTGACAATGCCAACGATGAGAACATCAACACCAGAAGATCGAAAACTGAGATGACCGACGGATGTAAACCCCGATGCAGAGAACACTGACATGTGAAAAGGCTGTGTAAGTATGCGGTAGTGACGGACGTTAGGGTTAGGGTGCGAGTAAGGTAAGTGTGCGATATTGATGGACTCTAGGGATAGGGGTGGGTTAAGTGAGTTAGGGTTAGGGCGCGGATTAGGTGAGTGTGTGATAGTGACAGTCTTTAGGGTTAGGGGCGGGTTAAGTGAGTTAGGGTTAGGGCGTGGGTTAGGTGAGTGTGCGATAGTGACGGACCTTAGGGTTAGGGTTTGGGTTAAGGTTGTAGATAGTTGTGTATGTAAGATTTAGTGTGGGTTTGTAAGGATTTTGGTGTGCTTGTGTTGTGTGTGTGCTTTTTGGACAGGGGATTTGTTTTGTTTGTTGATTGTCGGGATTATGGTGTATCGGGCATGTGAGGTTTCGTGTTTGTGAACTTTCGGTTATGTGGTGTCGATGATTTCGTTGTCGGTGTTGTAGTGCGTAGGTGTTGTCAGGTAGACCTATACATATATATATATATATATATATATATATATATATATATACACGCACACACACACACACACACACACACACACACACACACACATATATATATATATATATATATATATATATATATATATATATATCGTCTAATTGCATTCCTTGCATATCTTCCAGTTTCCTAATATTTTTGACAATACCTAAATATATCAGTCGTTGACATATTCATTATACACTTATGCTTTAGCTGATTTTAAATATATTCTATGAATCTTTCAGTCACTACGTGAATTACTGAAGAAGCAGTGCTGAATACATTCATTGTGTACAAATACTTATCATACACCTTTATCAAGTGTCTTAAAATTACATGTTTGTTGTCCACTCTGAATAGCCGTTTCCCTTTTTCTTCTGCATACAACAGATGAGTTAACAGCATGACAGAAATGGCACGTTAAAAAATGTTCTGGTTACATTATCTGTTAGTATTCTCATCTGCATTGTCACAGGTTTATGACTCAGAGAAGAACTAAGTAAATTTCTCAGTCATTTGTAAGCTAATAATTTCTCACTGCATGTGGGTTTTAGACTTGTATCTACCGACGGTAGGGGGGGCCCAGAGTCCTTGATTTTAGAGCACTGTGAATTAATTTGGCAACTAAGACTAGATGCCTGTCACTATCCAGGTATAAATGAATTGAGTTCCATCATGTGTATTTTGAAACTGAAAAGTTTAAGTAGATAAACTATAGGGATCTTAACATTCTTTTACCTCATGAGACTTAGTTTTAATTATACAAAATACAATATATAAATATATAGCTTTTTAATAATGATGATAGATGATGAACTTGTTACAGAAAGTTTATTATAAATCATATCCATTATACTAATACTCATTTTTCTAAAAGGAGCTTTTCATATTAAAAAATGTTAAAAAATATTTAACATTGTTTAAACATACATAAATATATGAATTTTACAATTTTATTAACTCATAATCTGTTAGTTTAACATCCAGTTTTCAACTTGTGATTAACTTTGCTCTGGTTGTTAGGTAACAGGTCAGTTGTATTATTTTATTACTTTCTGTTGATGTCAACAACGTTTTTCCATGTAAGATACATTTAATTGAGTGGTTAGTTGCTACTATTTTGTATTATAATATTACAAAATTGTATTATATAATACGTTTTATTTCAATGTTTGTAAGGCTGGGGAGGGGTTTATGAGTGTTTTACTTTGCAGTTAACCCATCAATTCATACTCAGTAAACATGTGATAAGGAATAGGGGAATTTAAACCCCTGTTTCCTGTATAGATTTTTTTCTGAGGAAGTTGTTTTATTTAATTCAATGAAAAGCTTTTCTGTGCTTAAACTTTACGCTACAGTACATTAAACGCAATTTTGGTTTTACTTGACTCATTTATGGTCCTGGTGTTTCGTTGGTAGGCTTGCCTGAACAGTTTTCATGTGTTTGAGTTTTCAGTAGTTTATATAAATTTGTGTTTCAATATACAGGCTAAAGATAAAGTATCATTAATGCCTGGCACTGTACTGGCATCCAGTCGTAACTGCCACAGGCATTCCCTGACTTCTAACATAGTTTTGTAGTCACCACCAAAATCACTTTTATATAATCTGTCTATAACAAAAAATATAAATTTCTTAAACTTAATACATTCTTTGCTATGATTGCTAAGTTGGTTGACTTTTTGTTTTTGATGTCTCTATTATGTTCTAAAATCCTTTGTCTCAGTTTCCTCATAGTCATACCAACATAAAAAGCAGGGCAAGATAAACAGGTTGCCACATATATCACCATATTAGTATTGCAGTTCCAATATCCAGGACTCTTCAGTGTCCTCTTATACCTACTCACTTGGACTTACGGACCATCATTAATACATTTGCAAGTTCTGCAAGTACCGCACTTGGCCATCCGAACTGGCCTTTGGCTTGTTACCAAAAGTGGTCTTTCAAGAACTTCTTTTAGGGTCAAACCCCTACTGTTAATAAATTTAAGGCAATCTCCAAGTATATCTTTCAAATCCCGGGGGAATAAACTTTCCCATAGTAATTGAATAATATTCTTAACCCTATTTGATGTGGAATTGTATTCAACCACCATGCCACTCCCTAAACCAAGTCCAACTTGTTCATTACATATTGTGGTAACAGTGTTTCTTTCTTTCTTTGTCTAGTAGAATGGGTCTAAGATCATTATCCCTTCTACGTGTAATGTCATGTTTAATTGAGAATAATAACTCCACAGGGTAATCTTGTTGGACAAACAACTCAGTTTTCCCAACTCAACCAAGAATCTACTTTCTTCACTAACTATACGTGAAATACGTATCATCTGACCTTTCACAACATTCTTCTTTAAATAATAGGGGTGACAGCTCTCATAGCACAGAAAAGTATTGCTATAAGTCTTTTTTCTAAATATATTGGAATGTATGACTCCTTCTAGCATATAGAGCTGTAAATCCAAAAAGATCCATTGTGTTTCTATCTGCCTTGCTAGTAAATTTCAAAAATGTGGTGGAATTGTCAAACAAAATTCCTCTGCAGATGTTAAATTCTGTCAGACATGGGTAAATTACTTGTTAGTGACAGCAATATTGCCACTGGCATTTCTTTAAGTGGTAATACTAACATCAATATAAATGACGGTCCACTTATATGTGGAGACACGTCATTTAAAATCTATAACTATTCTGACCTGACAATTTCTAGCAATCACATTAGCCTTTTAAGAAAAGGGTTTTCATTTGTACCCCACTTTAAGTATGATGTGGGTAGGTTGCTTATTAATTTGAAACTGTATACAAGGCAACTAAATTTGAGACTATTTTTTGGAAACAAATCTCCAATTGACAGAGAGAGACAGAGATTCAATGTTAAAAGAAGTAGTCTTTTTATACTACCATGTAACCCCTTGATTTCAGTGTTCGAACGCCTATGTGTAACACAAATTAGAAGAGCGATAGAAAATACACCATTATTAAACAAGAATTTAACATCTGCAGAGGAATTATGTTTGAAAGAACTTTCACAAAACAAACACTATAGGGTCATGAAACCCGATAAGGGGGGCAGTGTAGCCATTATATCTAACTCTGATTACACTTGAAAAATGCAGAACATTTTACATGACACTGATACATATGAACTGGTATCCAAATTTGATGTCCAGAGGGCCTACACAAAAATAGATTGGCAGTTATATGAATTCCTGTGTGAAGGGATTATTACCAACGAAGAACACAGTTACCTTTCAGTAGAGCATCCCATTATGCCTAACATCTTTGGAATCCCAAAGATACATAAAGATATCAATAGCCCCCCCTCTTAGACCTATCGTGGCAGCCAAGGGTTCAAAAACTGAACCACTGGCAGCTTTTATTGACATCACCAGTAAAATTACACTAGACAAGTTGCCACACATTTTGAAGGACTCTTGGCATTGTCTTGATTGTCTTAGGACATTGGCAAACATCAATACGGGGGAATTTTCATTTGTAACTGTGGATGTAGTGAATTTAATTTCAGTAATTCCACACTGAATCGGCCTTGAGTGGTTTGCAAATAGTTTAGCTAAACATAGTGGTCTGCATCAGGTTAAGAGAAGCCTTTTGGTAGACCTTATGGAGATGGTATTAGAAAACAATTACATCAGGTTTGAGGGTGAGTTCTACAAGCAATCTACTGGAGTCGCCATGGGAGCCAGATGCGCACCCATTTATGCCAACTTGGTGTTGGCTGAATGGGAAGAGCACTATGTTTTCACATCTAGGTTTAAGTCCAAAATGATTATATATATTTAAGATTTTTGGACAATATACTTTTTCTTTGGAAGGGCAGCCAAGATGAGTTAGATGAATTCCTCATATATCTTAACCAAACCACCACATTTTTGAAATTTACTAGCAAGGCAGATAGAAACACAACTGATTTTTTGGATTTACAGCTCTGTATGTTAGAAGACATCATACATTCTAATATATTTAGAAAAAAGACTTATAGCAATACTTTTCTGCACTCTGAGAGCTGTCATCCCCATTATTTAAAGAAGAATGTTGTGAAAGGTCAGATGATACATATTTCACATATAGTTAGGGAAGAAAGTAGATTATTGGTTGAGTTGGACAATGAGGTTACTCTATGGAGTTATTATTCTCAATTAAACATGACATTACATGTAGAAGGGATAATGATTTTAGACCCATTCTACTAGACAAAACAAGAAACACTGTTACCACAATACATAATGAACAAGTTGGACTCGGTTTAGGGGGTGGCATGGTGGTTGAATACAATTCCACATCAAATAGGGTTAAGAATATTATTCAATTAGTATGGGAAAGTTTATTCCCCCAGGATTTGAAAGATATACTTGGAGATTGCCTTAAATTTATTAACAGTAGGGGTTTGAACCTAAAAGAAGTTCTTGAAAGACCACTTTTGGTAACAAGCCAAAGGCCAGTTCGGATGGCCAAGTACGGTACTTGCAGAACTTGCAAATATATTAATGATGGTCCGTAAGTCCAAGTGAGTAGGTATAAGAGGACACTGAAGAGTCCTGGATATTGGAACTGCAAAACTAATATGGTGATATATGTGGCAACCTGTTTATCTTGCCCTGCTTTTTATGTTGGTATGACTACGAGGAAACTGAGACAAAGGATTTTAGAACATAATAGAGACATCAAAAACAAAAAGTCAACCAACGCACTATTCAGTTATAGCAAAGAATGTATTAACTTTAAGAAATTTATATTTTTTGCTATAGATAGATTATATAAAAGTGATTTTGGTGGTGACTACAAAACTATGTTAGAAGTCAGGGAATGCCTGTGGCAATTACGACCTGGATGCCAGTGCAGCACCAGGCATTAATGATACTTTATCTTTAGCCTGTATACTGAAACACAAATCACTATTTATATAAACTAATTATTTATGCTTATTGATTATTTTTGGTTAAGTAACACACATGTATGTATATATATATATATATATATATATATATATATATATATATATATATATTATACTTATATAAAACATAATTGATTATTATTTTCATATTTTTATATTTTTATTTACGTGTTTTGATTAGTTGAATTGAAGGAATAAATATATTTTTAATGTGTTTTTATTTATTGGAAGTACATCCAATAGATTTTGTTATATTTATTACATATATTTCAACAAGCTCAGTTAACTAGATATTGAAGGGTTAACTTGAAAGTGAACTTGAAATATATCATTATACTTGGTTAGGGATTGGTTCAATGTGTATTTGAATTTCCTATTTAAACATAATGGTGTTTTACATAAACTGACTCTGAAGATGCCCTGCACAGGTGAAAGTGCTTAGTCAGTATTGTGAATTTAGTCATTGTTGTATTACCACAGCATTACCTGCTTTTTTGTTACATACCATTTAAGCCTACGCTCATCTCAGATGGCTGACATGCACCTCTTTATTGCATATGTATACACAATACACCTCCTCCAAACTGCACTGTCACTTTAAAAAAAAAAAAAAATAATTCTAGACCAAAGTGAAGATATGGACTGGAAGAATAGTACTTTGAAGAGACAAGTAGAAGTAAATACCTGGAAATCCAAGGAGAAGAAAAAGGACAAATGACTCTTAGCTTTAGTATAACATTGACAACTGTTTTAATAACAAATCTCTTTTTACATGACAAGTTTACCAATTCAGTTACTGCAGATATAGGTGAAAGGAAGGAAACAAGGATTCATTTCTCTGTAAGGTAAATAAATGTCACTTTTTCTTTTCCCACAGTATATGTATTGCTAAGCT
The DNA here is from genome assembly GCF_019279795.1 of Protopterus annectens. Taxonomy (NCBI): domain Eukaryota; kingdom Metazoa; phylum Chordata; order Ceratodontiformes; family Protopteridae; genus Protopterus; species Protopterus annectens. Next base: position 1,221,812,884 of record NC_056731.1, on the reverse strand, counting down.
AATATTCTATATTTTATTTTCCATATTAAATATATGTCTTAGCTTAATAAGTATTATGAAATTAATTCTTTAACTAATAATAAGCTTTCTTTACATATATATATATAGCCTGGTTTCCTTTCTTCATATATGTGCCACATAAATGCTAAAGTGATAGCTTGTGATAACATAGCATATCAGGAAGTTGCTCACAGTACATTAAATAAGTGTGTTGTGAATGGACTGAATGTTTATGGTGTTTTTAACTTTTAACTCTTAATTCACATGTCATGGTTGACTGGAACATGTGAGGTGTTGTATGTATGAGATTTGGATGTGCTTTCTCTAAGAGATATCAGACTGTTATGCTATTTATGAGTGCTTCTTTACTACTACAGTGATAAAAGGGTGGGTGTATGCCATGTGTATGAAGCTGTTTTCTTTTTGTCATTTTTTTTGTCTCTTTTTGGTCCTTACATATTATCGCAACCAGATTTCCGCAGTTGCGAAATGTGCATACCTCCACAAATCCAAGTACATGAAACACTTCCAACTATTCTACTTCCTTACAACTGCCCAAAAACTTTACATTACTTTTAGGAACAGGGACAATTTGAGAAACCCTCTCCCTGTCTTGCATGCATTGCAGATGCACTCGAGTTATAATGGCTGCTATCGTCCTGTTGGTTGGGTTCTTAAGTGTGTCTAATATGAGTTCATACGAGTGTCTAATATCACAGTTTGGATGGTGAATTTAATACATTTTCAGGTGCTGTTTCTCTCACCAGTGTATATGCACCCACTGTAGATTTTGATTGTTGGGGGAAGAGGCTCCATGAAAACTCGAACTAAATTGTTTCCCCAAACAGCAAAGTGAAGATGAACAGGCAATTACTGATATTCTTGTCCAGAAGAAATGCCAACTATGAGTAATGATGGGGCAGACCTGATTACAATTCAGAATGTTATTCTAATTCCTTATTACTGCCCAAAAACTTTACATTATTTTTAGGAACAGGAACAATTTGTAATGCAGAGTTATTGGGCAGTTCTAAGGAATTAGAATAACAGTTTGAATCATTTTCATGTGTCTGTGTTTTTCTGCTCAGCATTCCTTCCTCCCAGTTAAACTGCTCTTTTCCTCAGTAAGACAGTCCTGCCAATTGAAGTGTGCATGTGTAATGCACGCTAAACAGGAAGAAGACATGCACGATTGTTTCATTTCCTGAATGTAAGCCAAACTGATTTTTCATCAGTAAGGACATAAAATAGCACCTTACGGTGTTTCCCGCACTGATTTTCATTGCAGCATGTGAATTTTGCAACCATGAAAATCGGGTTGCGATAATACTAAGTACCCTCTTTTTTAATTTTTTTCTTTTTATTTCTTATATAGTCTTAACTGGGATGTTTGATGCTGGTTTATATGTTGCAGAGGGGCTAGGAGAGAAGAAATAGAGTAGTGAAGGTAATTTCTTTATTTTATTACTGGGGTTTCACTTTAAAACCTGTCCGTTATTCTTTAGTTTTCCCCTGCACTGTTAGGATAGATATACAAAGGAAAAAGAAAAGAGAGAGATATTGTACCAAACAGTTATAGAAAAAAATAAAATGATAACAAGAAGTGTTACAGCATAGGTTCTTAAATAGCAGGGAGCAGGTTGGTTTTAACCATGTATACAGCCTTCTTTCTCAGCGTAACATGAATGAAAGTTATTTACTGAAAGTGGTATTTCCCTGTCACAGAGCAGGTTCTAATACAATGTTTCTCTCACGAGACAATGTATACAGAGTTCTTTCTGTGTGTGTGTGTGTGTGTGTGTGTGTGTGTGTGTGTGTGTGTGTGTGTGTGTGTGTGTGTGTGTGTGTGTGTGTGTGTGTGTGTGTGTGTGTGTGTGTGTGTGTGTGTGTGTGTGTGTGTGTAAGAAATACTACATAAAATTTTGTTTTATGCTTGATTTTAACACATAAATTAAATGCAAGATAGTAAGAAAGTGTTAAATAACTTGCACTGTTTGTTATATTTACCTCAAAATTACTATTTTAACTCTTGTAAAACATGTATTTCTCTCTTTAAGTTATGTAATACATTTTATAGTACTGTGATACCATACACAATATAGAATTCATTTCTTCAATTCAACTTCTATCCTAAGATTCCACCAAAAGACACTGGACAGGTGAATCAGCGATAAGATCGAACACAATGTTTATTAAAATTACATCAGGTTGAGCGCTTTCATCTAATAGTGATTTAGACTTCATCAGAACCTCATCTGTTAAGCACAGATTGTTTAAATAATATTCAAATAATTAAACCACCAATCACTGTTACACATCTTCTTAACTAATTAAAAGTTCCTGAAGCTACATAGTTTCAAAATACAAGTATTGATCCAACCTATCAGCTACAATAAAAATAAACAATTGTTTTAAAAAAAAAATGCACATTCATAAAAACAAGTTGCTGAACAAATATTCTGAATTAAAAACTGTTCAACGCCTTGTGCATTAAGGGAAATGTAATACACACCTAAACTGTATTAAAGAGCTGTATATAAATAAAAATAAAAAAGTATATATATATATATATATATATATATATATATATATATATATATATATATATATAAAATATGTATATTGCCATCATATTACTAAATACACCACAATCTAGCTTGCAACACAGGTTTTATTGAAATATAATCATTAATGCCTGGAGGTATAGTGGCATTCAACAAAATCTGCCACCTAGCCTCCTTATCACCCAAAATTGCTTTTCCATAATGAGGAGGTTAACCTTCCCAAGAAATCCCACAAATCTTTTACTATATGTTTCACATTCGAATATATGGGTTCTAACCATGTATCCACCAGTTTCCCGAAAGGAAATGTTTTAGATTTACTGCCTGAAATTGTGGGTCTAAAAGGTGGATGCTGGATGTTTTTATGTATCTTGGAAATACCTATTATTGTAGCCAAAATGGGATGTTCCACTTTAGAAAAAGGGGATATCCAACTTCTGTTGTGAATGATGCGATCAGCTACGTCAGTAGCCAGTGGCGTATCAAATATAAACTATTATTGGGTGTGTACTGTAGGAACAATGATTCTCCCATCATGAATAAAAATTATTCAGATTACAATAAGGCTTGTATTTGCCTTATAATTGTCACACTGAATAGGTAAAAAAGATTATTCGAACCAAGTGGAATATAATAAAGTGTGACAAGAGGTTATTTTCTCTACTTGGGAATGAACCTAGATTTGTTAATAGTGTAGGTAATAACTTAAAAAAGAGATTTGAAAGGAATGGTCCTTATTTTAAGGGACGTAAGAATGGTACTAGGAAATGCGGGCACTGTAATCAGTGTGGAGCAATTTTAGAAGATATTTCAGTAGAGGTAGATAATACTAGTAAAACTGTTCTACATTTTTGTTATGGCAATTGTCAAACTAAAAATGTTATTTATTTTGCATTATGTACATCATGTCCCAGTTTTTATATGGGACAGACTGGGAGACATTTAAAAGATAGAATTTATGACCATTTATATGCAATAAAGATGAAGGATGAAAATAATGCCTTGTATAGGCATATTAGGGACAGTGAAGGTTGTACTACATTTAAGTTTGCCTTATAATGGTAATATTAAAGCAATTTTGGGTGATAAGGAGGCTAGGTGGCAGATTTTGTTGAATGTCACTATACCTCCAGGCATTAATGAGTATATTTCAATAAAACCTGTGTTGCAAGCTAGATTGTGATGTATTTAGCAATATGATGGCTATATAGATATATATATATATATATATATATATATATATATATATATATATTTTTTTTTTTATATACAGCTCTTTAATATAGTTTAGGTGTGTATTACATTTCCCTTAATACACAAGGCGTTGAACAGTTTTTAATTCAGAATATTTGTTCAGCAACTTGTTTTTATGAATGTGTATTTTTTTTTAAAACAATTGTTTATTTGTATTGCAGCTGATAGGTAGGATCAGTACTTGTATTTTGAAACTATGTAGCTTCAGGAACTTTTAATTAGTTAAGAAAATGTGTAACAGTGATTGGTGGTTTAATTTTTTGAATATTATTTAAACAATCTGTGCTTAACAGATGAGGTTCTGATGAAGTCTAAATCACTATTAGATGAAAGCGCTCAACCTGATGTAATTTTAATAAACATTGTTTTCGATCTTATCGCTGTTTCACCTGTCCAGTGTCTTTTGTTGGACTCGTACTTTTTCTGTGTATTAGTTGATTCGAGTTCCTTGTAGGAATTATTCTATTCTAAGATATTATATTATTCAAATGTCATTGTGTTCTATTCATTTAAAGAAGGGAGGATGATCTTGTTTATTTCTGTTGATGCCAGCCCCTTGCTTAGTTGACTTATTCTGCATATGTGGACAATAGATATGTATATGTTTATGACAATGTTTGTGGTGATGATCTGTGTTGGTTTCTGTGTGGATGTGCTTTTTGAGCAGGCTCCAATACATGGCAATATTAGAAGCTCATGCTCTGAAAGTTAATTGAAAGTCTGATGCATAGTAAAGGAAGGTCTAATATGAAAGTAATAGCATGTTTCCCACAAAGTCAGACAAAATTACGCAGTCATTTTGATAAGCTGGGAAATTATGTGTCTCTTAAAAAGACTGTAGTGGGTATGTTGCCAACCATATGTTATCTCTCAGTACAAATATAATTCTGGGAACATATCATTAGTTATTTTAGACATCACAGTTCCTTCTTTTATATTTCATAGTATGTTCTAGTGAATATGATATCCTATTTGTAGGAGAGACATATTTTGAAAGATGGACAAATATTTTTTAGAGTAGTTTATTTGTTCTTTGGTATGTCATATGTGCCTGCCATAATATCCAAGCATGTATAGTCTTGTGGCAGAATTTAGTTTAAATAGTTAACTAGTTAGTCACATTACCAATAATAATAGCATATTAGTAATATTAGTAATATAGCATGATTGTCATAAACAATGTTATATGTATTGTCTTTTATCTGTGTTAATCTCTTTTTTTTTCTCAAAACTGAAATAAATGATTGGATTTATTATAACACTATATAGGTTGGTATAAATAGAATAGAACCAAATGCCTACAAGATCTGCTATACATTACAGTTTATAAGTTTTATAGCAAGCAAATGAGTGTTTATAATCTGAATATTATGTATATACTAGCTCCTTTTAATTTTGTTAAATAAATTAGGCCTTTCATATATCATAACTTTAGAAGCAGTAGAGTGATGCTAGATACTTATTTGTGACAGTGTTTGAATAGGATTGCTATTCAAACCAGGAGTTTTAAACTGCATGGGAGACAGGAAAGAACAGTGCATGTATAGTAGTTTACAAATTAATTATTTTTTTTTGTCTACTGTTCTTGATAGAAAGTTTACAGTTAAAAATCTCAATCATCTTTACATATATATATATATATATATATATATATGGTTCACTACAGATAATAAAAGTTTTAGTGCCATATTATTTATAAATATATGACGATATTATATGGAATATTTATTTATTTTTTCCTGTTCCCGTGCTATAGCCAATTTGAAATGCATATCAATTAACATCAATGGATTAAATCATGGTTGTTAACGGGGTAGTTTATAAAAAGAAAGTTAAAATATTTAATTCCCAAATTATCTTTTTACAGGAAACACATTTAATAAAAGAAGATTTGGACAGGCTTAACACTAAACACTATTCTGTATTGACTAGCTCTCATTATAAACAAAAGAGAAGAGGGGTGGCTATTTTATGGAAAAAATATTTGCCTCTACCTAAAATCCTCAATACATTTAGTGATGAAAAGGGCATGTTTGTTCAGTTACTTTAGAGATTCAAAGGAAACTATACACTTGTACTAATGTCTATTGGATACCTGGATTGGGAATACAAACAGTTAAACAACAGTTGGAGTAATAATATGAATATTAAAGAGAAACATTGTTTTTGCAGGTGACTATAATTGTATTTTATCTGACAAGGATACCAGCACTAGCTGTAAAAGAAAGAAACCTGCCTCAATCAAGGCTTTGATGGAGTTCACTGACCTATACAATACGAGAGATATAAATGAGTTTTCAGTATTAGACTCACTTTTCTTTACACATTTCTCATACACGCATGGGACACAATCACGAATAGCTAGACTATATGTTGCAAATGAGATCACTAGTAGAATAGATCATTTTAAAGTAGTCTCTTACTCACTGTTGGATCATAACGTGATAACATTTGAAGTTGTATTGAATCCTAGTTATAACATCCCAATTAAAAGTATTCCTGTATATATAACCAATATGAAAGGCTTCAAGGAGTTCTTTAATAAAGAAATTCAAATGTTTATTGAAGTTAATCATACTGGTAACAACTCAGAGATTTTTGTATGGGATTCTTTAAAAGTATACTTTTTGACAAAATGACAAGTTGGAATGTACAAAAAAAGAAACAATGGAACAAAGAATTGATAGATTTACAGGAGAAAATTGATAAGTTAAAATTAGTCAAAAGGGAAATAACTTAATAACAGAAATAAATATCTTAAACAGTAAATATTTCAAAATTTTAAAACATAAAACTATGATAAATTTAGAAAAGTTTAAAATAACTAATTATTTCATAAATCCTAAATCCATCCATAAATTGGATACTAGAACAAAAATCATTGTTAAATCTAACCACATCAAAGAATTATACTCCTCTAGTAGTAAAAAGGAGGTTATTGAAATATAATATATTCTGGATGTTTTCAGGTCTCATTTTAATAAGATTAGTCAACAGAAATAAAAAATGGATAAACAAGAACTAATTAAAACATTTATAAAAATATACTGGAAATAGACTGTCAGAAGATCAAATAAAAATAATTGACAAGCCTATATCAATGTCTGAAATCAAAATTCAAATTAATAAATTAAAACCCAATAAGGCACTTGGAAATGATGGTATAATACCTGTACTATACAAAATGATGACTAATGATGCTTTGAGTATTTTACTAGAGATATTTTCTATAGTTAAAGGACTTATAAAGATGCCACCTTCCTGGGAATACGCGATAATATCCCCAATTTTAAAACCGACAAGGACTCAACACAATGTTCTTCATATAGACCAATTTCATTATTAAATATAGATTATAAAATATTCATGGAAGTCTGTGCCTCTAGAATAAAGCAGTTTCTTCCAGTGTTGATAAACAATGATCAGACTAGGCTTATAATGAACATGAATGCCTATGATAATATCAGGAGAATACTAGCAATAATTGATTATACTAATAATTCAGAAAATAAATAACTTTGGTTAATCTGGATATCAGTAGTGCATTTGATTCAGATAATTAGATTACTTACTATTAGTACTGGAGGAATGTAATTTTTCAAACAATTTCTTACAATTAATCCAATTTCTTTATAAAAACTCCTTTACATACATTAAGATAGGCTCATATACTTCCCACTCAATCATGATTACTAAAGGTACTAAACAGGATTGTCCCTTGTCCTCATTGCCTTTTGCTCTAGTTATGCAGCCTTTTGCAAATGATATAAGATCAAATAAAAACATCAAAGGCATAATAATAAATACTGATTTAATCCCCAAAATACAATTGTTTCCAGATAACATCCTATTAACATTGACTGATTGAAATTCTTCTCTTATTGCAGTATTTCAAGCAATAAAAATATTCCAGAAGAAATCAGGACTCAGTTTTAATGAGAGTAAGACTAATATACTACCTTTTAATAATAATATTATTAATAAAATAGATAAGAAATTACATAAATACATTGTGAAAGATGGTAACATCACTTACTTATGAATAATCTTGTCTGATAATATTAAATAAATAGCAACCCTTAATTATAATAATAACTTAAATTCCATGAAACAAACTCTTAATAAATTGAATATTTTTCACTATGAAAGAGAGACTCTTCTTAATTAAAATGATTATCCTTCATAACATTCTATGCATAATACAATCCTTATCCCTCCCACTCCCATATATATATAAAAGAGTATAATTCTTTGTGCCATAGATTTTTATGGTTTCCTAATGAGCCTAGATTGGCTTTAAACCATCACATTAGAGATTAACTCTTATTATATTAATACGATAATAACCATGTTTAAATTTTCATTTTCAGGAAACCGCTATATAAAGCAGGGATTTTCTTTGCATTTCCAACTGCCTATACTCAAAATAGTATTAATTACATTTAATTTAAACTGACTACATTTAAAGACCAAAACCTGTTATACTGGTATCAATTACTAGATAATGGGAAGTTACAAAATGTTGACCATATCATTAATATTGTTGTGTTAAGCAAATAGATGTGGTTAAAATTTCAAAACTGTAGACAATTTGTTGAACATATGATTAATCTAATGCAGCCAATATTTAGAAATTATTCCCCCCACATTCATTGATTTACTCATTAATCTAATGCAACTGAATATAATTGGAAAGGAACTTCTATCTAAAATATATAAGGTGCTTAATAAATCAACAGTATATCACAGAGAAAGATATTTGGGATTATTTTAGACTTATTAATAATAACTCTCCAAGTGAAGATAATAAAAAAACTAATACTCAATCTTCAAAACAAACTACTGTATCACTAAGGTGGAGGATATTATCTTGGAGCTCTTACATAGGACCTTTATCACAACACATACATTCGAATTGATGTGTAATAAAGGGGTTCACTTCTAAATCTCAAAAGCTCAAAATCCCAAATCTCAAAATACTCAACTCACAATCCTGAAAGCTCAAAATACTGAAAACTCATAATACTGAATCTCATAATATTGAAAAACATACAGGACATCAACACATACTATATTGCAGCAGATATGCATACAGAAACATATTACTCTTTAACAACTATAAGCAGGGGGCAAGCCCCCCTGAACCCCCCCACACCCCCTGCTCCTTAAATATATCAACTCTGAGATCGCACTTCAGAGAAGAAAATAGCAAACATACCATTACATACTTCATGACTGCCTGTTGTAACCTTAGTCATGTTCCCTTTTAATGTACTGTACTACAACATAACTCATCTTAGTGCAGTGAAGTGCAATCTTGGAGTTGAAATATTTAAGTAGCAGGGGGTGTGGGGGGTGCAGCCAACCTACATGGGGAGTGCAGGGGGCCTTGCCCCCCTGTTTATAGTTGGAGTAGACTAATTTGGTTTGTCTTTTCTTTGTTTCTGTATTTATTTCTGCTGCAATGTAGTAAGTGTTGGTGTCCTGTATGTTTTTCGATATTATGAGTTTTCAGTATTATGAGTTTTTGGTATTTTGAGCTTTCGAGATTTTGAGTTCAGTATTTTGAGATTTGAGATTTTGAGCTTTCGAGATTTAGAAGTGAACTCGTAATAAAGGCATAGGATGCTAGAGATGTAAGCTAAATATTAAAGCTGACTGGCAGCATATGTTTTACGACTTTATAAAACTTAAAACAAATTGGGATAATATGAATTCTCTCTTACAGTCTGTTTTTAATGATAAATTTATGCTGACCAAATATCTTATTTTATTTAAAACACCTATTCACACTCGTGTCACAAAAATAAAATGCCCTGTTTTGTGGAGTATCTTAAAATTTGCAAGAAAAGTCATCACCAAGTACTGGAAGAATCAGACTGCTCCCACTATGAAGGAATTAGAAAAGTCTTTACCAAGAACTGGAAGAATCAGTTGACTCCTACTATGAAGGAATTAGAAAAGTCATCACCAAAAACTGAAGAATCAGACGACTCCTACTATGAAGGAATTTGTACACTTGGCAACTGATGTTTGTCATCTTGAACTTATCGTGATCAAGGCAAGAACATCTAGAATCACCTGTTATTAGTTTAATAATTAATTAGCAACTACTCCTATCACATTTCTTTTTTGGTTAAAAAACTTTATTTTATTGTAGACACCATTGTAAATATTCATTTTAGTTGTTATTATTCTTTTAGATATATTAAATTGTTTTATAATATTTCTATTATATATTAATGTTCTGTTGTTGAACTTTTCAATAAAAACAATTGAAACAAAAATATATAAGACACTGATTAAAGGGATAGAGCTTCCAGGCTCTCTTGGTAGCTCAGGAACTTTAGACCTGTGATCTTCTTGGCTAAGGACCTTTGATATGTTTAATGAGGAACAATCCAAAGGGGACATTATATTTGATAATTGGCCTGATCAATGCAAGTACAAGGGAATGAGTACCTCTACAGACCTTGATGATATTCCTTTGCCAATTAGCTAGACTAAATAAAAGGATTTCCAGACAACTGCTGTTACATGACAGCCAAAAGAGAGGAAGCTATCAACCCATCTATTTAGGTCCCTAACTACATTTTCATTTTGTAAAACAGTCTTGTCTAGATAGTATGGTGAGAAGAGGAGTTATCTACAAAAGTGATTTTAAAAGCATTTAGCTTGAGACCATTTTTCATAATAGAAGAGTTAACTATGCCCAGTTCATTATGGAGGGTTTGGGAGTAACAGGGTGCCTTAACAACCCACAGTTTGAAATCATCTGAAATTTCATCAATCAGAAGTTTTGGATCCCTGCTTGGAGCTCTGAGAAGTAAATACCAAACAGAAGAAATTCCAGCACCAAGCCCTAAGAAAAATAGCTGGTCACTTTCAAACTTTCTGATGCAGTACCTGAAACCTACAATGTGTGGGTTCTGTCTTCAGTCAGTTTGTAATCCAGCTTACTATATATGCATCAATATTTTAATCATTAAGCATTTTATGACATCAGCATTAGGAATGTTGTCAAGTGCCTTAGCCAGGTCAAGATATGCCACGTGCATTGCATGACCGCCATCTACAGCCTCTGTAACCCTTTCCACGAAATTTGCCAGATTAAATAGTCAGAATTTACTGGTCCCAAAACCAAATTGTTGGGGGTTAAGTCTAACAAATTTCTTGATATGAGCCAGGGTTTTGCAGATGATGCTTGTAAGGTTATTCAGTCAGTAATTATCCTAGTTGGTTGCATGGTCACCCTTATGAAAGAGAATCAATGCTGTTGTATTCTACTCCTCAGGGGAAAAAAACAGTAACCAAACATAAATTAAACAGTTTGTAAAGTGTATCTGTCAGGGCATGTTTATCACCATTAATTAAGCAAGCAGGTATATTGTCAAATCCCATGAAGAACATATTTTTGGTCTTGGTTAGGACTTCCAGTAGATGATCTTCACAGATAATTTATGGAATAAGGGATACAGATATTTTGAGGCTTTAAACAGAAGTCTTAGTAGTGAAGTTGGGACTAAATTTGATCACAAGCATATTGGCAATCTCAGAGAATAGAAGACCCCATTATGAATAACCTCTGAGCACTGTAGGGTATTTTTCTAACATAGTTAAAGAAGGATTTATAATTATCTTTGACTTTAGAGGCCAGCATAAGTTAATGGGCTACTTTAGTACATCTAATAGTGTTTGTCAGCTTTTTGGTAATGCTTTTGATATTAACTTTGAGATGATGAGTTTAGGATCTGCTAAGTAATGTAAGGAATCTCTTTCTTTCTTTTGTTGTTTAATTTATTCATGGTCATGGACCACACCAGGGTTTTGTTTTTTTTTTAATTTCCCATGATGCTTGGCTCTGGTAGAGACTGCTAGCTCTCTACATGTTTTTTTTCTGAATAGGTGTTGAATTCACTCTTTCTGGAGTACTAAATAATGCGGAGGTACAGTCATAAGTGAATTTTGGTATTTTGTTATTTGGTAAGTTGATGTTGGCATGTTTGTCATCCTTAATTTCAGTGAGGTTTTCTCTATGAGCTTTTGGGAGTTTGAAGGAGAAGGTCACAAGGTTATAGTTAGACTTTGCTGAAGGAGATAGAGGAATATTGCAGAAGGTCAACATATTTTTAATAATCATGTCGAGAATGATGTGCCCTCCAGTAGGGAATTTTATATTGATTAAGTCTAGGAAGTTTTGGGCATATCCTACATTGGAGGTAGAGGTGTCCCATTTTACTGAAGAGAAGTTAAACGTATCCAAAATAAGGGAGTTTATACTAATATGGAGATCTTTTAGAACACTGAGGAATTTTACATGGTCATCAGGGGACAACTTGTTTTGTGACAAGATATTCCTTGATAATTAATCCTAAACAGAGTGATCTGTAGTTCAATGAGTTTATTTTGTGAGTCCCTACGGATCTGCCTTGAGTTAATGTGTTTATTCAAAAATATAAATACTCCACCAAAGTTGCCATTGAGCCTGAAAGCATGAAAAGCACAAAACTGGTATAGAGAAAGCACTGTCATTACATGTAAACCAAGTTTCTGTAACTACACAGGCATGCATGCTTTCTGAATGCAGGAGTGACTCAAGGTCAAGCAATTTATTGTTTAGACCTCTGACATTAAGGATAGCCACCTTAATAAAATCCAGTTTTTGGACTGATATTTAGTTATATCGGTATGTCCATCAAATACAGTCTGCCTAAAAAAGGCAATAAAGTGGCAGCAAGAACTATAGCCAGAATGCAAATGCATTGAAATGAGAGGTGCAGGCCATTCTTAGGAAAGCAAACCGGACTGTTGAGCATCTCATTCCATGTTGACACATACTGGATCCTACTAGAATGACACTAGCTATTTAAACAATTGTTGAAGACAATTATCTTTTCTTTGTATCTAGGCACCATTCAAAGTGAAGGATGAAATACATCCAAGACTAATGCCTTACCTGTCCATAACAATGTAACATGTTTGGAAAGCACTGACATATCTATCGGTATATCCCTCATGGATCTATGTCTCAGGTCATTCACTCCCACATGCACAATGACCATATCAAAGATGTATTTGCAAAGAGTTAGAGTCCTTAAGGTCCTTTTAATGTCAGAGTTCCTGCAGCCTGAAAGACAACCCACTGCAACTCTTTCCATTTCAAGCCCTGTGAGCGACAATTCAGTGCACCTGGCAATAGAGTCTCCTATCACTAAAACATTATTTCTGTTATGGTTCAAAGTTGTAGATTTGTAGTATTTTTAAAAAGTGTGATGCTTTATGGGCAGTAAACATGAGGTGGATACATCAAATGATATAAGTGAGGCAAGCTGAGCAATATTTTTTAAAGCAGACAAATTAATAATGGAAATAATAAGTGTATATCAATATTTCCCCTCTCCACCTTGTTCATTTATTTGTACAAAAAGAGGCACTATGGAATACTGGGGTCTATATCATAACATCGAAGTTCTCTAACATCGAATGTTATAATATCGAACTCTAAACACCGAAGACTGAAAACATCGAACAGTCAGAATAGCAAATTTTTTCCCAGGGAAAAAAATCACTATTCCAAGAAACATACACACAGCACAAACACACACAAAAAACAGCCATCCACACACATCCACTTAAAATCCTACACCTAAACTAAACTTTACATACAGTACTAGCTATCCACTTACCTTAACCCAACCCTAACCCTAAGGTCCATCATTATTGCACACTCACCTCACCCGTGCCCTAACCCTAACTCACCTAACCTGCACCCTAAACCTAACCCACACACAATCGTACACTTACCTGACCCGCGCCCTAACCCTAACTCACCTAACCTGCCCCCTAACCCTAACCTACACACAATCGCACACTTACCTGAACCCGCACCCTAACACTAATGTCCACACAACCGCACACTTACCTGACCCGCTCCCTAACCCTAACTCACCTAACCCACCCCCTAACCCTAACCTACACACACAATCACGCACTTACCTGAACCAGACCCGTAATGCTCCAACATATCGAACGCTGAAAACAGTGAAGCCACAGCAACGACCCACCAAATTCTTTCCCTGGGAAAGAATTCGGTGTCCTGACTCCTTCCAGATGCCCAAACCATTGGTCAGTTCAAGTCAAACTTACTAAAAGTCAGATAAATTGGAATGTAGCCCCTCAGAGCTTCCCTGCCACCTCACAGAGTGCTCCTCTGCTGGTTTTAGAGAACTGAAGGTTGGCTATCCATTGATAGATAAGGTCCCTTCTGGAGAAAAACTTTCCACTTTACTTTTTTTTTAATAAAAAAAATTGTGTTTTCCATGAAACTTAAATATTTTAGATAGGAAAAAGTGTTTTTATTGGCTATCATGTGACGTCTGTTCACTACTAAAGTGGAGCGTTGCTTTTTTACTTTTGTGGTAAGAAGTTGTTAAAACTTAATTTTAACTATATTTTCTCGAAAAAATTGTGTTATTTTACTTTGGGAGGGGCTGGAGTAATTTAAAGTGTTTTTACTGTGTTTTAACATGGACAAAGTTACTTTTCTACTACTTACCTGTTTTACCAACTGTTGCTCCAAAGGTTCCCAAATAATCAGACACCTTTTTCAGATTAACCATGGAATAGCCTATTGGTTCTTTAGCTCTACCTTCTTTTAGTGACAAAAAGAAAAATATTATTAAGCAGCCTTTGCCACTACAGCAGAATGATAAAATGCCTCAGCTATAGGTGGGTGACTCTACTATGTCCAAAGCTGATTTCTGGGACTGCTCATCTTTTTCCTTGGGTCCCGCTGGTGTAGTCCCTACAGCCACCATGAACACAGGGATAGACATGTTTTCTATGGCTATTGGAGTGCTCTTGGTGGGCAACAGAAGCTACTCTTGTCAGTCCTGGAAGAAGGTGTAGGAAATGCCAGTCTACTTAGCCAGAAAACTGTCCCCATTCCCTGTCAGTTTTTGCTACCAAAAGTAGGTCTGTTTCTACAGATTTTCCTGTCAAAAATAAAGAAAAACTTAAACATATGTCTTCTCCTGTCTAAGTTACTCCAGACTGGAGTAAATCAGAGGGTTAGCATTGTTTAGTACAGGCTCTTGACTCTTCCTATATGGTTGTTTGTAGTAAAAGAAAAAGGGATTCTTCATTTTATGAAGAGATTCAGGATTCTGAACCTCAAAATGATTGTAGAAGCACAGATTATGTGTTATTTCCACAGAATTCTGATTCAGATTCTGCGGAAAGAGTATCTTGGGACAGTAATTTTAAAGGATTTTCTTTCTCTGAAACCATTTCTCAAATGAACTAGTTGTTTCAATGGGAACACATTGATAGTTCTCAGTCTCTCAGGAAGATTTATGATTTGTTACAACTGGAATTTCCAGAACCTACTGCTATTCCACCTGTTCTGTCTGCCTTGGAGAATATGTTTGTCACAGCCTGAAATTCTGCTGACAGCCAGCCTGCTGCCCCCAAGAAAACAGATAAACTTTATAAAGTGCCTCAGTCTTTTAAGTCATTATACACTCATCTCATATCTAACCCATTATCTGTTTTAGTGAACCCTGTTGCTGCTACATATATGGTTAATACTCCTTCTGACAAGGGTGGGGAAGCTTTTGATAAATTTGGGAGGAAAGACGGTCTTCTGCAACACTTGTTTTTAAAATTATCAGCTGTCAAACTCATATGTTAAAATTTGTGCTTGCCATTTGAGAGAACATGAGAAATATTTTGGCATCTCTTTCCTGTTGTGAAGAGAAATCTGCTCTCTGCAACATAGTGCGTTCAGTATCTCAAGTGACTATACACTGCTTGAAATGTACTTCTGATTTTACTGATGCCACTAACAGGGCTGCTGCCATTGAAACTGTTATGAGGAGGGAGGATTACCTGGTTGTGTTCTCAAAACCTTCTACAGGGCATTAAAAATGAGATCTTGAATTCTCCATTGGATAGAGATCTAGTTTTTGGACTTTCTGCTGTAGAAGTTGTTAAAAAGTGTGATGATAAAGACAAGTTGATTAAAGAGATTCCATCTCCATATTTTCACAATGAATAAAGGTCATAAATCCAAACAAAAGAGCTGGACAAAGTCTATATTCCTATAATATAGCAAAACTTTGGAACAAACTACCCTCCAATTTAACTCTAATGGAATCTTCTCTCCACCTCAAGCTAAACCATCCTATATGGCAATCTCAACTAACCTCTATGTATATTGCTACCCTACTGCCTGACTTTTTCTCCTCCTCCCTACCTATTGCTACCCTTTACCCCTGACTTTCCCCTCCTTCCTCCTACCTCTTGCTACACTATCCTAAACAACACTCACAACTTACCTTATTACCTCATCAGCCCTTTTACTCATGGGCTTAACTCTCTCACTTGCTCAAAACCTTCTGTGAGTTTTATCAGAAGATGGAACTATGAATATGTTTTTTTAGTGTACCATACTGAAGGTACTACCATTACAGTATATAATGTGAATTGTGTATGATATTGTTATTTGAAAGTAATACCATTAGGGTATATAATGTGCATATGTACTTTTAAAACTCAAATGTCCTAATGCTTTTTTTGTACTACCATCGAGCTTTTCTTCCTGGGCCTCCACTGAAAATGGGTCACTAGCCCAGTGGACTTTCCCGGTCAACAAATGTCAATAAATAAATAATAAAATTTCCAAGCTATTCAATGCTCCCTCAACAACCTTCTTTAAAAAGCAAAATAATAATAAAGCAAGCTGCTGGAAAGCATTTTTTCTCAATAACATTCTATTGATTTTTTTTTCAAAATATAACAAAGACAAAGACAACAATACAAATACCAAGAAAACATTGACCAATGGCATAGAAATCTGCCTAATGTCAAGTTAATATATTTCTATAAATATATGTATATAGTCTTCTTCCCAGAACTTAAAAATGAGGGAGAAGGGATATTTTATATCTTGGATGTCCACACAGACAACTTAGGTACTACCTTGACAGAATACAGTCTTTCAGAACTGCTCATTAGTTGTTTGTGTCTTGTGAAGGTAAGAAAAAAGTCAACCTATGTCATAACAGTATAATTCAAAATGGTTGTTCCGTGCCATTACTTTTTGTTATTCACACCACAACAAAACTATTCCAGGCAGAGACAAGGCTCACTCTACCAAGTCATTGGCTTCATCTGTGGCTTTTTGGAAAAGGTTGGATTCTAGAAGTGTTCTAGAAGCAGCAACTAAGTCCTGTGTGCACGCTTATACAAAGCACTGTAAACTAGAATCATTTTCCATGTCTAGGGCATACTTTACTAGAACCATTTTTCTGGGGTTACTGGGCCTTCATCCTTCCTCCTCCCAGTCATGTTAAGCTATGATAATCTTACCCACATAACTAAGGCTACTGCAGTAGTGATCAATATGAAGAACATAGTACAGCTGTGTAAGTAAACTTACCATAACAGTTGATGTTTGAAGGATAACTACTACAGTAGCCAATCCCTTTTTTTATTGTATGTTCTTATGCCAGGATGTGCACTTTGTATTGCTATATTCCTAGCTTTGTCCTCTCATAGCTTTAACCTCCCTGTCTCTGTTGGCACCAAAGCTCTGAAGGACTTCATTCCCAAAGCTGACTAATGGTTTGAGCACATGGAAGGTGTCCTAAAGGGTTTGGAAGGTGGACATCTGTTGAATCCTTTCCAGGATTCAACTCATATAGC